>NW_026555336.1:12387811-12424522 GCF_029017545.1 Prosopis cineraria | reverse complement strand
TTAGAGCGCTAGCACACTATTCGAGTTAGAGAGTTGTTCATGTGGATATTGGTAAAGGAGCAGATCTATATTGTTAGCTCCTGAGTCCAAACTCTTAAAGAGAACACATGTGAAGCATAAAAAAGGTAAACTCTTCTTCCTACCTTGACTTAAATGATTTGTACAGTCCACATCATGATAGGGAATTTAAAATTTTAATCTTCCACTGTGCCCTCCTGATCCAATAGCTTTTACTATATGCATGAGTTCTTACATTATATGTAGCTAGCCTTCAATAATATGTAAGAAGCATCAACATTATTTGAATAACATGTTCAGATTCAAATAACAACGATACTTGGATATGTTCTAAGGCATCTGTTGCAATTGTTTGAATCGATGTCTTTGATATTCAAATAATTAGATATGTTATTCAAGTTTTGATTATTCTATAGAGATACATGATGCAATTTTTAGAATACAAGATGTAGAAATCTAAACTTGTAAGGAAATCCATCTCCATAGGACTTCCTAACTCATGTATACATAACCAATCTCCTCTTCCTCTATTTCCGCCTCTTTTTAGTGCTTGGAGTAAACCCTAACTAACATTAGTCTGCCAACTAAAGCCATGAGATGACTAGAGAAATAATGGTTAGAGTAAAGAATACAAGTTGTCTACCACTTTATAGGGACGTCTCAATTGTCACTAAAGGCCTCAATCAAAACTTAGAAGAAGAAAGGTAGGGGAAGGCTATTTAAAGATGAGAAGAAACATGAGAAGGTGGTTATTAAAGATAACAAGAAGAAGGGTAAGGCTTCCAAAAAAAAACAAAAGTAACTCAACAAGAACAAATTCATAAAAAAGACATAATGGTAGAAGTACACAACGTAGTATGCATAAAGGCCTGTCATCAGTTGCCACAGAGTAGGCTTTGATAGTTTTCTCAAGATTTACTTCCATGATTTAGTTAAGTAACTATTTAAGAAATTAATCAAGCTTGATCTTCTATAGTCTTCTATAGTTTAATAAGGTAGGATAATGAAAAGGAATTACTTATTGTGTTAGTAAGAGGGGTTGATATCCGTATTGACTCTTAGTATATTGAAACCCTGCGTTCATTAATTGGAGAAGATGAGATGAAATTGACTGATCTGGATAATAACGATGAGGACACTACAATGAAAACATACTTTAAGGAGGAATGTTAGGCTACATTGATGGGAGATGCTCCCCCTAATCCTAATTACAAGATAGTTCCATTAATTTTCCTGTCCAAAATAGAATCTTGTACTACATCATATCTGGGAATTTCTTTAACATGTCTAGTAGTTTTGATCATGTATTATAAGAGGAACGACAAGAAATGATCTTTGTCCTCGAGGTGAGAAGATTAACCTTACATATTTTAATCTGTAAATAGATGTATAGTTGTACTAAGAGGCAAGGAAGAAAGCTTATCTTCCTTATGGCAATATTATTTCTCTAATCTTAGAGGATAAATCTATTAAATATCTAGAATAGGTTGAGATGGTTGAGCCTAACATTTAGACCAAAAAAGTATGCACAAGATGCATTTGACAATATATGAACAAGAGAAGAAGTAGGTAGAAGTGCAATTCAAGGGCAAGCAGAAAAAAAAAAGCAAAGCTAGTGAAGATGGTCCTATTAATATTCACACTATGTATAATTTATTGCAAAATAATAATGTGATGCTTATGCTTTTGTCCAAAAAAATGTGCTAAGTTGGATAAAAAAGAGGATGCGATCATGGCAGAGTTAAAAATTTCAACTTTAGTCTTGCCACCAACAACTAAAGATGCAATTGTTAATGATGTAGGTGTTACCAAAGCCATGGATATTGATGATGTTGTTAGTATAGTACAAGAGGTAAAGGAAGAGGTTAGGAAGGAAGCATCTATAGAAGATGTTAGTAACAGTCAGGTTCCACGGACTAGGAAGTCTCACTCTGAGGAACATGTTGACAATAGTGAAGTCAAGGAATCTGATAATGACAACCATGTAAAAGAAACTAAAATTCACAGGGATAGTGAAGAATTGAAATTGACAACATTGATGATGATGAAAATGATGAAGATAGGAAGCATGAAACAAGAAGCAAGAGATGAAGTTAAAACATCAGCTGTGAAGGAAAAACATCAACATGTGTGTCAGTTGTCATGTTTTATGGTTGTAATGATAGGAATTATGTTTGTATATGAATATGTTGACAACTTATTCTAATACTTTAATATTGTTGTGTTTCTAATTGAGCCTTTATTCAAATATAATATCTATTATCTTGAAAAATTCTACTTCCATAGTCTAAGTAACCTCCAATTATCAAATATAAAAAATGCTTATCCTAAAAACATTGCGTAAACTTTCAACTCTCATTCGCATATGATACTTATGAATTCTAATATCCTAACTTAACTAACTTCCTAATGTAATAATTTAAGAATATGAAGATCTCATATTCAAATATACAAGTTTCAATGAGCATCCAATTTTGTAACTATCACAATGACATCCACAACTGTTAGGGCTTAACATTTTCAAAATATGAAATTCTATTATTCAAATAAACGAATGTTTCCTTACATATAATAGAAGGGTAATGCATATCATGGAAGATCTCACACATACCCAAATGACCCCTACTTCTTGTCTTCCACAATGTATCCAAGGTTAATGTTTTTTGAATATAGAGTTTTGTTATTCAAATAAATGGATGTTTCCTTACACATAATAGAAGGGTAAATGCATATCATAGAAGATCTCATGCATACATGGATTTCCCCTACTTCTATTCTTTCATAACACATCCAAGCTCAATGTTTTTCAAATATGGAGTTATGTTATTTGAATAACTAGATGTTTCCTTGCATATAATGGAAGGGTAAATGCATATCTTAGAAGATCTCATGCATATGCTTATGTCCCCTACTTCTAGTCTTCCATAATGCATCACAAGATAATTTAAAACTAAGAGACCAATTTAGGGATTTCAAAATGGGAGGTGTGTAAAGTAACTTAACCTTAGCTTTATTCAACTCAATGCCTTTAGAGGAGACAAGATGCCCTAAAATAATCCCTTGATATACCATAAAGTGTTACTTTTTAAAATTTAAAACTAATTTCTTTTCTATACACCTGTGCAAAACATCACTAAAGTAGTCAAGCAAGAAGCAAATGAGTCACCATAAACAGTAAAATTATCCATGAACACCTTCATGCATTCCTCAATAAAACTAAAAAAACTCATCATGCCTCTCTGAAATGTGCTAGGTGATAGGAAATTAGTCGCTTATCCTCAAAATTACACTAAAGCTAACCCTAATGTAATATAGGGCCAACCCTAGGTCATCTCCCAAGGAATGGTTTTAAGTCTAATTGAAAGTTATCTAGTGAAATAAATCAACTAAAGTTTGTAGAAATTTAGTTACCTAGCTAATTATCTAAACTAATTACCTAATGTGCAAGTAATTAAAATGCTAGTGAAAGTGAGTGAAATGAACTTCCCTTTTTACAATAATGGAACCCTAGAGATTAGTTGATTTTGGACTCATTATTTTCTCATGATTAGGCTAAGTTTAGCTTCCCTTTCCTCTTGACTAAAGCTGTCATGACTTAAGAAAATTATCCTAAGCAAATTAACCTAATTAGCTAACCTCCCTAGGTCTTAGATTAAAGTCCCTAGTTCAATTAACCAATTGGTGAAGACATTAGCCAAGTGATTCACTCAAAATCCTCTCTCAACAGCCATGGTTAAACACATAAATTGAGCAACCACAAGATTATGTCAAGCTACTCAACAACACAAGCATTAACACCACAAGATTATGCAATATTAACACAAGAAATTCACTAATTGAAAAACACAAGATTATGTGCCAAACAAAGAGTGGCAAAATTCAGTCATGGCTGTCCAAGGAAGAAATTAAATGAAACAATCCTCTCTCTTTACATCAACATCAAATTCAAATTAGAATTTATAAGCTAAGATGATTAAACCCTAGATTAAGGAATCTAACCATCTAGTAAAAAGAGAAGAGGATAGGAAACAAAAGAACTTAGCCAATTTGAAGCTCAAGACTCATCCTCCATCTTCATCTCTCTAGGATTCCATAAAAAAACTTAGCCAATCTTCATCTTCAAGAACCCTAGTGATTGCTTGTGAAGGCCAAACTCCATAGCTCTTGAATGATGGAAATAAGCTTCAATCCTTGTGAAAATGGAAGGGATGGAACGAAAATGAAGAGAGGAGAAGAATGGTATGAGTTTTGTGGAGGTTTGGTGGCTGAAAATGGAGGTTAGGGTTCTGGAAAATGAAGAACAAAAGAGAGAAAATGAAGAACACTATGAACAAGAGAGAGAGAATGTGGAAGATGAATGAGATATGTGTTGGATCCCATTTGGGGCTTAAAATGGCATGCTCCTTGGTGTCTCCCATCAGCTGAAGCTTAATTAAAATAGGGAAAAAGAAATTAAAATGTAAATGGGAGCCTTGTCACACTTGCAAGGTGGCAACTTCCTATTGGTTTGTAGATGATTTCAATGTGTGCCTAATTTTCCATGTGTCATCCACATCATTTTAGCTGATCTAATCCCTCAAAATAATCATAATTCACGTGCAAACCATCAGCCATTGACCTCAAGGAGTGTTGACCTCAATTGCCCAATTGATGCACAAGTCACATGCCACCTATGTCACATAAATCACATAATTCAATTAAATAGCATATGATATGATAAAATCTAATTCATGTCCAGAATTAAATTCATAATTAAGAGGGAGAATTATTAAATTAACCAAGTTTTAGGCTGCACAAAATTATATAAAAATTTCCACACAAAGACAAACCAAAAACTAGAACAAACTAAGACACTTAAGAAAGTGTTGACTTTTTTATTTAATTACTCCCAAACTAAAATGAATTTTAAAAATATAATTTCACCATTCATCAACTGGACATAAAATGCACTTTGTCAATTTTTCTTGTACATTTTCTCAAAAGTTCATTTTTTGGACCAAAATGCCCCTAGTGCATTGAACCTAGAAACTTAGGCAAAATTACAGATATAATGCAATGTGTGCACTTGAAGGTAATAAATCATTAATAAAATGGTCCTAATTGACAAATAAAAGTGGGTAACAAATGTGTTCTATCACTAGGTGCATTACATAACCCAAACAGCATTCTCCTATAGGCAAAGGTAACAAAAGGGTAAGTGAAAGTGGTCTTTTCTTGGTTTATAGGATCTATGGGAATTTAGAGGTACCCGCTAAAATCATCTAAAAAGTAGTAGTAAGATTTGCAAGCAAGCCTCTCAAGCATCTAATTGATGAAAGGGCCTAAAGTGATCTTTCATAGTGGCATCATTCAACTTCCTATGATCAATACATACCCTCCAAGAGTTTTGTACCCTGGTTGGCATTAACTCACCACTCTCATTTTTCAAAAAATTCACACCCCCTTTCTTTAGCATGACTTGAGTAAGAGACCTACTCACTATCACTAATATGTAAATGATTCCTATACTTATAAGTTTAATCACTCCTTTTTAACCACATATAAGATTAAAGGATTCAACCTCCTTTAGGGCTACCTAATAGGTTTCGCACCCTTCTCAAGCAAGGTCTTATGAGTGTACACTAATGGATCCATCCTAGGTATATCTCCTAAAGTCCAGCCAATAGCCTTAACGTTCTTTCTAAGCACAAACAATAAAGAAGTTTCCTCAACAGTAGCAAGAGAGGTAGAAATAATTATAGGTGATTTCTCACCCTCAAGAGAAAAACATATTTTAAATTACATGGAAAAGGCTTTAATCAAAAGTGGGTGGCTCAATAATGGAAGCAATGAGCTAGGAATAAGTAATCCTCATATGGATGTTTTATGACATCATAAATATTAAAGTTCATATATTTATCACCATATTTCATAACAAAGGAACCATTTTCCATGTTAATGATAGTCTAAACAGTTCACATGAATGGTGTACCCACCAAGATCGAGATATCTTCCCCACAACCTTTATCATTCATATCCAATACATAGAAGTTTATAAGAAATAATAAAGTCCTAATACTCACAATCAAATCTTCAATAATTCCATGTGGTATCCTAACACTCCTATCTGGAAGTTGGTAAATCATGTTAGTTGGATGCATGCAATCAAGATTAAGAGATGCATATATAGAACATGGTATGACATTAATTGCAGCACCTAAAGAAACAAGAGCATGTGAAAATCTCAAGCTACTAATCATGTAAGGAATAGTAATGTATCTAGGCTCTTCACGCTTAACACATATTGTAGGTTCATGATTGCACTAATAGAATGAGGCAATTGTACTCTAGCATTAGGAATGAATTTCCTCTTATTAGTGAAACAATCTTTAAGGAACTTAGCATATTTAGGGTAATTCTTCATAACATTCAATAAAGGCACATTTACTTAAATTTTAGTAAAGAAGTCTGTTACCTCCTTATCATGTATATTCTTTGAATTTAGAGGCCGATGCACTTGGGCTTGAGGAAATGGAAGCTTTCTCACTATCTCTTTGCTTTATACCTCCTCTTGAGCCTTTTCTTCCCCTTTTGAGCACTGGCTGAATGGCCTTTAGCATGGACATTCCATCACCTTCCATTGCCATTTTTGGACATTGGATTGACATAGACTTACTCCACATCATTATCACTATCATCATAGCCATCTTTACTTATATTGGAGTAAGAATGATCGATAATCACACTTTTATCATTTTTTTCAAATTTTCTAACATCAACATCACCACTATCATTACTAACCCTTTTACCACTCTTAAGTTCAATTTCATTTAGAGGGACTTTAGGATTAACCACAAAATTCCTAGGGAGTAAAAGGGATTGGGCATTAGAAGAAGAAACTTGGTTAGTAAAAGAACTAACATGCTTATAAAGAGTATCAAGCACTTCATCCATCTTATTAAGCCTAATAGAGGTGGTAGCATTAAACTCTTATTGTTGTAACTATGCTTGTGTTTGTTGGAATTTCTCATTGAAATTTTACTTATCATTCTTCATTGCATTGATAATAATATTCAATTTTAGAATTAATAGACAATTGAGAAGAAGAAGATGGACCATCAATTAGCACAAGTTACCTATTCAAGTTTGGAGAGTTAGAAGTATTACATTTACCTTGATAGTATGAAGAATTACTTCCACCTTAACCATAGGACTGTTTCGACCTTGGTTAGTGTTATACCCTCCTCCTTGATTTGTCTCTTGTAAAGATCCATGTGGATCCCCATAAGAAAGATTAGGTTGAGCCTTTCAATTTGCATTGCAAGTATTACCATATTATCTTCTTTAATTGCCTTGGTTTTGCCCATAAAGAGCATTCATCACAAGCATAATTGTCTTGCATAAGGCAACATGCCTTTACATGCATAGAAGAGTTGTAAATGTTGTAGACAAGGGTACTAGGCTATTGCAAGTATCAAGAGGTACATTCATATTTGGTACATTAGTTACATTAGCATTAAATGTAAGACCAAGCAATTTGTTAACCTTATAGGCTATCTTATTAATTTTAGAAGGGCTAATGATGAGAGGGCTAGTAGTAACTAGAGCCACCCTAAGGTTTATTTTCCCTATCACATCTTAAGCTTATTTGGTGACAAGTTAACCAAAGCACCATTTGAAGCAGCGTTTATCACAATCTTATCTCTATCTACCAAACTATTGTAAAAATATTGCACAAGATACTCATTAGGTACTTGGTGATGAGAAAAATTTGCGAGAAATCCTTGAAATCTAGTAAAGTACTCATAAATAGACTCATCAAGTCCTTGTACTATACTAATAATCTCTTTTCTCATGTTAGAAAATTTAGAAGAAGGGAGAAACTTCTCAAAAAATAGTGTCTTAAGTTGGTCCTATGTATGCACCTTAATGTGAGGAGGATAATTCATGTACTAATCTTTGGCTTACCCTTAAGAGAAATAATAAAGCACCCAGCTTGGAGTTTATCTACATGCACCCTTATTAGTTTCATTGTGTAATAAACAAGATATAATAAGGAATGCAAGAATCTGTGAATGGCCTTATTAGGCAATCCATTATATTTTGGTAATTCTTACATAAGAGAATGCTTAATTTCAAAACACACATCAGTTAGGGGGACATACATACCATATGGATTATCATGCCAATTAGTGTAGTCAAGTACCTAATTGAGACTTTTTGATGTGCTTAATTTCAAAACCTACATGTGGCACGAACTACAACATATGGCCTACTTTTTGTGTGAATAATGAGGTTTTGAGCTGCTTTTTGATGTGCTTATGCTTGGCACTTCCGCTATGTAGTGTTTTCCAACTCAATCATCATATGAAATGGTTTTAGAAATGTTTTATTTAGGATCCCGAACTTTCAAAATAAATGATTTTAAATTGTTTAGTGGATTGTGTAGAGGGTTGTATGGTAATGTCATTAAAAGCATTACAAATAGTTGATATTTGTTTCTTGAGTTTTGAGATTTGGTTACTATGATTGTTTCTTGCTTTCATCCTACACCTTGGCAACATATATATTATTCATTACACCATTCTTTCTTTTTGACTTACTTTTCTTGTCCTTTTATCCTTAGGAGGGGAGAAAAATGAGAAGAAAAGGTACTCGAGCTTTACAAAGTACTCGAGTATCAAGGAATTAGATAGAGGATGAGCCTGTGCAAGAGGTTCAACTGAATGTGCCTTAACAAGCTAATAAGAGAGATGGCTTATTGAATGATTTGAGGAACATGATGATCAATATTTGACAAACAGTACGAGATCATGATATGCTATTAAGGGGTAGAGATCAAGAGAATGAAAGGGAAGGTCATAAGAGACAAGTCCAAGAGGAAGCTCACAATAGACCTGAGCTGTTTCAAGCTTCAAGTAGTAGGCAAGCTATCCGCATTGTTACTGATCTGTTTATTAATTGAGCTTGGAAGACTTTTGTGAGATTCAGTCCACTAACATTTGATGGTAGTATGAAAGAACAAGAAATCACTAGTGTAAAAATGCTAATATAAAGCCCACTTTCTAAACTAGTTATAGCATATGCGATTTAGAAAGAAGAGGTAGTGGCATTATCATAATTGAATGGCGTGTTGCAATACTTTCTAAATTGGTTAAAATAATAACCGGTCTAACAAATAAAATTTTGAGAAAATGTACAAGAAAAATTAACAAAGTACATTTTATGTCCAGTTGATGAGTGGTAAAATTATATTTTAAAATTCATTTTAGTTTGGGAGTAATTAAATAAAAAAGTCAACACTTTCTTAAGTGTCTTAGTTTGACCTAGTTTTCAATTTGTCTTTGCATGGAAATTTTTATATAATTTTATGCAGCCTAAAACTTGATTAATTTAATAAATTCGCCCTTCTAATTATGAATTTAATTCTGGACATTAATTAGATTTTATTATATCACATGCCATTTAATTGAATTATGTGATTTATGTGATATAAGTGGCATATGACTTGTGCATCAATTGGACAATTGAGGTCAACATTCCTTGAGGTCAAAGCTGATGGTTTGTATGTGAATTAGGCTTTATTTAGGGATTAAATCAGCTTGAAAATGTGGATGACACATGAAAAATTACACACATTGGAATCATCTACCAACCAATAGGAGGTTGCTACCTGGTAAGTGTGACAAGGCTCCTATTTTCATTTTAATTTCTTTTCCTTTTTCAATTAAGCTTTAGCTGATGGGAAACACTTAGAAACACATCCATACACCTCATTTTTAGATCCAACACTCATCTCATTCATCTTTCACATTCTCTCTTTCTTGTTCATATTATTTTTCATTTTCTCTCTTTTGTTCTTCATTTTTCAGCATCCTAACCTCCATTTTCAGCCACCAAACCTCCACAAAACTTATACCATTTTTCTCCTCTCTACATTTTCATTCCATCCCTTCCATTTTCACAAGGATTAAAGCTCATTTCCATCATTCAAGAGCTATGGAGTTTGGCCTTCACAAGCAATCACTAGGGTTCTTGAAGATGAAGATTGGCTAAGTTTCTTTGCAGAATCCTAGAGAGATGAAGATGGACGATGAGTAAGAGCTTCAAATTGGCTAAGTTCTTTTATTTCCTATCCTCTTCTCTTTTTACTAGATGGTTAGACTCCTTAATCTAGGGTTTAATCATCTTAGCTTGTAAATTCTAATTTGAATTTGATGTTGATGTAAAGAGAGAGGATTGTTTCATTTAATTTCTTCCTTGGACAGCCATGACTGAATTTTGCCACTCTTTGTTTGGTACATAATCTTGTGTTTTTCAATTAGTGAATTACTTGTGTTAATATTGCATAATCTTATGGTGTTAATGCTTGTGTTGTTGAGTAGCTTGACATAATATTTGGTTACTCACATTATTGTTCTGACCGTGGCTGTTGAGAGGAGATTTTGAGTGAATCACTTGGCTAACTTCTTCACCAATTGGTTAATTAAAATAGGGACTTTAATTTAAGACCTAGGGAAGTTAGCTAATTAGGTTAATTGGCTAAGGATAATTTTTTAAGTCATGACAGCTTTAGTGAAGAGAAAAGGGAAGCTAAATTTAGCCTAATCATGAGAAGATAATGAGTCCAAAATCAACTAATCTCTAGGGTTCCATTATCGTGAAAAGGGAAGTTCATTTCACTTACTTTCACTATCATTTTAATTACTTGCACATTAGGTAATTGGTTTAGATAATTAGCTAGGTAACTACTTTCCTACAAACTTTGGTTGATTTATTCCATTATATAACATTCAATTAGACGAAGACCATTCCTTGCAACTTGGCTTCTCTTCACTTGAAACTTTCTCTACTTAGGTAATTTTAAATCCACTCTATTGCTATTGCTCTTTTAGATTTCATGAGTCTGACCTTTTGGGTCCAATTTTTTTTTTCAATTAACTAATAAATGAATGCTTGTGTTTTTTTGTCTTCTGCTCATGTTCTTCTAGGTTGCTCTTGTTCTTCAAGCTCTACAACATTTAGATTCCTCACGCCTTTAACTGCTTCTCGTATGGCTTTCTTATGCCTTTAGTAGTTTTCTTTTGTTTTTTAATTAAAATTGCTTGAATTATAAACTGAAATGCTTGGGATTGTTGTTGGCTGAGTTGAAATTTGGTTTACACCTACCATCATAGTTTAACTTAGTTAAGGCTTGAATTCTAGCTGAAATTATTTATAATTTTGATTGTTGCTACTGAAATACTTGGGATTGTTACTAGATGAGCTTGAATTATAGACTATGACTTTCATAAATGCCCCAAGAAGAGGTGAATTAGGCTAATTGAAAATTTAAGTAAAACATAGTAATAATAAATGAGATGAAAGAATGAAATAACCTGTCACGAGAGTTGAAGGAATAGAGCTTGACACAAATAATTTATCCTAGTTTGACTTCTACTACTTGAGTCTACATCCAGTTCTCAAGAACCTCCTGAGATTTTTAACTATATTACCAAGATCAATTTGAGCCCTTGGTTGCCACAGTACATAAACAAACTTTTTAATAAGTTTAAAATTCTCCTTCTTTCAAAGGTAATAATAAATCCCCTTAAGCTCCCTGAGTTTAAGTTCCTTCGTTTTGAAGATGTAAAATAGAGATAAATAGAGTAAGTTCAAGTATGAACTACTACTACTTTGAAACTCTCTTTTAGAGTAGATATATAATCAATAAAGCTCTATCAATAAATGATACACAGAAGGTAAGTAAGCTTTGATATTCAATAAATGCAGAATGTTCTTGCAGTTCATGCTTTTTTTTCCTTCTTCTTCTATGTTACATAAATGAGCCTTATTTATAGTTGTGAATCACAAATGATCCATTAGACTCATAAATGTTTCCATCGGAGGTTACTTTGTGGTCTGTTTCCTTCTAACTTTAAGTTTCCTTGGATATCTGAGCTTCTTTGAGGTTCTTCGGTGGACTAGCCAATGGAACAATACTTTACAATAGAGACTTCCTCTTTTATATAGTAACAGTTAAAAACATTAAATACTTCTAAAAAAAGTGGTTGAAGCTTGTATATTTTGATATAATAAAAGGAACACTCGATGATCAAAATAAATATTTACAGCTAGAAGAACTTTAAGCAAACTAATATGTTTAGATATCATTTGGTAAGGATATAGAGTAAACTCAAATGATTATAGATGAAGAAAAGGATTAAAAGTTGAGTTCTAATGAGTTTTGGAAGAGTTACAAAAAATAGAGCACAAATCTTCATAGTAGCACCAGTGTTACTATGTTCTAGCACCAGTGTTATAGACATGAATAGATATAGAAGGAAAGTTTTTGCATAGGTATTATCTTTATAGTACCGGTGTACTCCAATGTATAAAAGATGAGGATTCTTGATATTTTTAGAAGAATTAGAATATTTCTCAAAATATTATTTTGCACCAGCGTTAAAAGAAGGTAACACCAAAGTAACATATTGAACAAGTCTCTTCAAAGAACAGAAGAAAGCACAGTATCGATGTTAAGATGTTAGCACGGGTGTTGTACCAATATGAACGAAACTTAGTACTAGTTCTAACCATGTAACATAGGTGTTGACATAACTCAACCAAGGATAAAAGAGAAATAAGACCGATGTTGAGAAGATAGTACCTGTATAAAGAAAGAGATTTGAACAAGAGAGACTCAAATGTATAAGTACAAAAAAGTAACACCAGTACTAGTAGGTGTAGGATTGGTGTTAGATGTACCGAGAATCATAGAACAATAAAGATAACAGAGGCAATACTAGTGTTAAGGTATCTAGGACCAGTGTTATTAACACTTAGAAATATTTTTCAACAAGACAATTTCAAGCACAAGGAGTTATAGTTAAGTCAAATACTTAATTACAAGGATGGCACACCTTCTATTCGTATAAACTTTCACTCAGCCAGTTTTTAATATTAAGCCATTTATTTTAATTAAGGAAGCTTGAAATGCATAAAACTTCTCTTTACTTTATAATAATCAAAACCATAGTTCAACAACTTTAGATTTGAATTTGGGTATAGCTTGAATATTGGAAAAGCCAACTTTTAGGCATAACTTTGCTAAAATTTTTATAAACTTATAATTTGATAATGAAATTGTTGTTTAATTTTTAGAGGTTGCATGAGTAATTGCTAAATTTGTTAGCTTATTAGTTAAATTTGCTTGGAATTGCTGTTGTCTCAAATGTGACATTGAATTCTCTGTGACTTTTAAATTGAATTATTATGCTTTCATGATTGGTTTATTGTCTGTAATTTAGTCGAGTATTGGTAGAAGAGGCAAGAGGCATTTAGGGATTCCATGATTGGTTTTTTTGTCTCTTAAAGTCATATTTTCAATTGTAAAATTATTGGCAAGTCTAACTTTTAGAGGAGACTCTACCAAAATTTCTTGCAAACTTAAGGGTTGTTTGAAATTATTTTTATTTTATTATTCTAAAACTAATGTTTTGTAAAATATTTTCTGAGAACAAAAAAAAAATGAAAATAGGTATTTTTTTCATTCTTCTTTATTCTCCAGAACAATAATCCTAAAACACCTGATAGTTATGTCCATTTTTCTGTTCTTTAGAATAATATTTTATTTTTTTATTTTCTAAAACACATTTTAAAAAAAATGTTACCAAACATGTTTTTTGTTCTTTTGTTTTGGAGAACAGAAAATGGTTCCCAAAACAGGTTGCCAAACAAGCCCTTATTATTTGGGCCTTTTCTTTATATGAAAAGGGCTAAAGAATATAGAGTTGGCTTCTCTCCTCATACCTATTACATAGAGGGAAGCCAACTCTAAAGAATATTGCTCAATGTTCTCTAATGAATTGGAAATTTCCAGGTTAAATTGGAAATTATGGAAATGAGCAATAATAATCTCTCAACTTTGTTACATTTTAAGAATTTAACCATGGATTGAAGTTGGATAAATGCTAAATGATATACCAAAGAGTATGATAATAGGGTGAAGGGCTTTTAAACTTTGCTAAAAGAAATGCTGAAGATAATAGTGAAAAGTTTTACTGTTCTTATGTGGATTGCTTGAATGAGAGGAGACTGAATGATGAAGAAATATAGACATACTTGATTTGTGAGGGATTTTCCAAAAGTTACACAACATAGATATGGCATGGTGAAGAGATGGAAAGGTTGAAGTTGAGTACATCACAATAATGAAAGGTTGATGATGATGGTGATGTAATAGGGAATTAGTCGCTTGCTTTTCAAAATTAAACTAAAGCTAACCCTAATGCAATATAGGGCCAACCCTAGGTCATCTCCCGAGGAATGGTCTTAGTCTAATTGAAAGTTATCTAGTGGAATAAATCAACTAAAGTTTGTAGGAATTTAGTTACCTAGCTAATTATCTAAACCAATTACCTAAAGTGTAAGTAATTAAAATGCTAGTAAAAGTGAGTGAAATGAACTTCCCTTTTCACGATAATGGAACGCTAGAGATTATTTGATTTGGACTCATTATCTTCTGATGATTAGGCTAAATTTGGCTTCCCTTCCTCTTGACTAAAGCTGTTATGACTTAAGAAAATTATCCTAAGTCAATTAACCTAATTAGCTAACTTCCCTAGGTCTTAGATTAAAGTCCCTATTTTAATTAACCAATTGGTAAAGAAATTAGCCAAGTGATTCACTCAATATCTCCTCTCAACAGCCATGGTAAAATTTAACCAATTGTGAGCAACCACAAGATTATATCAAGCTACTCAACAACACAAGTATTAACACCACAAGATTATGCAATATTAACACAAGTAATTCACTAATTTAAAAACACAAGATTATGTGCCAAACAAAGAGTGGCAAAATTTAGTCATGGCTTTCCAAGGAAGAAATTAAATGAAACAATCCTCTCTCTTTATATCAACATCAAATTCAAATTAGAATTTACAAGCTAAGATGATTAAACCCTAGATTAAAGAATCTAACCACCTAGTAAAAAGAGAAGAGGATAGGAAACAAAAGAACTTAGCTAATTTGAAGCTCAAGACTCATCCTCCATCTTCATCTCTCTAGGATTCCACCAAAGAAATTAGCCAATCTTCATCATATTCAAGAACCCTAGTGATTGCTTGTGAAGGCCAAACTCTATAGCTCTTGAATTATGGAAATGAGCTTCAATCCTTGTGAAAATAGAAGGGATGGAACAAAATTGAGGAGAGGAGAAGAATGGTGTGAGTTTTATGGAGGTTTGATGGCTGAAATTGGTGGTTAGGATGCTGGAAAATAAAGAAAAAAGAGAGAAAATGAAGAACACTATAAATAAGAGAGAGAAAATGTGGAAGATGAATGAGATGAGTGTTGGACTTGAAAATAAGGTTTATGGACGTGCTCCTAAGTGTTTCCCATCAGCTGAATACTCAATTAAAAAAAAAGAAAAGAAATTAAAATGGAAATGGGAGCCTTGTTACACTTGCAAGGTGACAACCTCCTATTGGTTGGTAGATGATTCCAATATGTGTGTAATTTCCCATGTGTCATCCACATCATTTAAGTTGATTTAATCCCTAAAAATAATCATAATTCACGTGCAAACCATCAGCCATTGACCTCAAAGAGTGTTAACCTTAATTGCCCAATTGATGCACAAGTCACATGCCATCTATGTCACATTAATCACATAATTCAATTAAATAGCATGTGATATAATAAAATCTAATTAATGTCCAGAAATAAATTCATAATTAGAAGGGAGAATTTATTAAATTAAGTTTTAGGCTGCACAAAATTATATAAAAATTTTCACGCAAAGGAAAACCGAAAACTATGTCAAACTAAGACACTTAAAAAAGTGTTGACTTTTTTATTTAATTACACCCAAACTAAAATGAATTTTAAAAATATAATTTCACCACTCATCAACTGAACATAAAATTCACTTTGTAAATTTTTCTTGTACATTTTCTCAAAAGCTTATTTTTGGACCAAAATACTCCTAACGCACTAAACCTAAAAACTTAGGAAAAATTTTAAATTTAATGTAATGAGTGTACTTGAAGGTGATAAATCATTAATAAAAGGGTCCTAATTGACGAATAAAAGTGGATAACAAATGTGTTCTATCAATTCTTCCACACTTATCTTTTGCACTCCGGGCAAAATCAAGTGACAAAGGTCCCAAAAGCAATTATAAGACAAAGAAACAAGGGAAAAAACAATGTTCAAAGTCACTAAAATATTAGCTCATGAACTTATACAAATTATCAATCAATGTGGAAATAACTAAGAAAGAATTATGCACATCACAAACAAACCCTTACCAAGAATCAATGTCAAAGAGTAAGCCTCTCTAGGTAAAGTATTTGCTCTCATCACTCAAAGTGTATAAGGTATTAAATTTCACTCAAAATTCCTTAGGATAAACCCTACCATAAATTTGTAACCCTTCTACATCTCTATCACTAAATAGCACTTACAATCAAGAATCAAGTGGACTTTATTAGGTTGTAATATTGGTAATGAAAGGATGTTTAAGAAATGCATGTATGAAAAAAATAGGGTTAGCATCAAGATAATGCTAAAGTCAAGATATATCCCCTTAATATACAAAACACAACTTAATTCAATTGAGTGGACACTTTACCGCATAAAGCATGGAAAGAAATGACAAGAAATAATAAAACAAATTAAATGGATGAGCTAGATAACTTTTTATTCTTTTATTTCTTTTCTTTTTTCTCCTTCTTTTCTTCTTCTTTTTGTTTCTTTTTCTAGCAACTTTATTTCTTTTCTTTTTAACTATATATATATTTTTTCAAATATATCTTTGTTTTTTTCTTTTGATTGCCCCTAACTCTTTGAAAACAATAAAAAAGAATGGATATAATGGTGCAACAATAAAGGATAAAGAGTAATGGATAGAAAAATGATAATAGGCATCCACTCACTTGATCTAGGACATGAAATGATTATTAAAATGATATATAAAAGTGTAACATGCATTCCTTTGGGAAAAATAAGGTGAATATTTATTTTTAAGAATCAAACCAAAAGCTCAAAGTGGTTAACAAAGGATAATCAATAATAATGGGTTGGCTATTTGGCTCTTGGCTATTTTTATGAATGCCATCTTTCATCTCCTATCAAACAAGTACAAGACATGTGGTCTTGATTAAGAAGTGAAACAAATTCTAGAGGGTAACATCACTAAGGAATTAATCACACATAAGTGTTTAGCCTCTTCCATGAAAGGGTAATGTGCCACTCTAATCCATTAATTCAAGGTAAAAGAATGTTTACTTCACACCTATTCAATCATAAAAATTATCACATCTCCAGCATCAAAATATCCATTCAAGAGCTAGGTCATTAAATAACCTCAAACAAAACAAAATAAAGCAATTTTTTTTATTTTTTGAAATTTTTTCAAAAAAACTAAACAAATAAAGTAACATGTTTATTTCTCTTCCCCATACTTAAATCATACATTGTCCTCAATTTATGTATAGACTAGTGATAAAATAAGGTGAGATCAATAATGAATGCATAACAAAAGTGTGGTGCAGAATTTTTTTTTTTGAACTAAAACACAACAACCAAGAAGAATGAAGTTCTACCTTTTCCTACTAGATTCATCTCCCCCACACTTGCAATTTACTCAATCAAAAAATCAAACCATAAAGCAAAGTAAAGTAAAAAGCAAGGGTGACAAAGATACAACCTAGTTTAAATCTCCATAAGCTCTTGAAATTGAAATTTTCATCTTCGAGGAGTAGCATAAATATATTCATTGTGGTCTTCTTTCCAAGCATCTTAGGTAGAGGCTCAGGATCAATTTGTAATGGCTCCAAGATGTATGGTGTGGAATCTTCCGTAATTTCATGTGGTTGATCATCTTCATGATTAGCTAAGATCTCTTGCATTGCAATGATAAATCCTCCAAGTACATGTGGGTTCTTGGCCATATCATCATTTAGACCTATAAAATCAACAAAGAACCCTTCCTCAAGCATATTGGGTCCAAAAGAATGTACTCATGATTAATTTCACTCAAACATACATCATCAATTATTTCATCTAGTAAATGAGTATTACTCTTTTCAAAAACAAATGATTTAATTTCTAAATAAATAGGGCATGGAGAATCATGTACAAGATCACAAGTGAATAGGGAATTAGAACAAGTATTATGAAACAAAGCCAACTCATCATCAAAATTATCAAGCATTCAATCAATATTATTCTCATTACCATTTGGCTTTGTAAAATCAATTCCTTGAATTCCAACCTCCTTGTCATCTTGAGTTATTTTCAATTCCTTGTTCAAATCCTCAATAGCAGCCATGGCCTCTTCAAGCATTTCAATGGGGTGCTCGGCCAAGGGTACTAAAAGTGTATAACTTTCCTCCAATAGCTTGGAAACCTCTTGGACATCAAGCTTGAGTGGAGGAAATTCCTCAACATTAGCTCCTTTGATGCTTTCACCATTAGGATTTTCAAGAGCATTTACTCTGGCTTCAATTTCCTCATGCTTTAAATCCTTTAAATTCTCTCCTTCTTGTGACTTGTTCTCAATTTCTTGTAAGCCTTGCACATTAGCCTCTTCAAGTTGAGCAAGTTCCTCCTTGAAATTAAGAGATGGTTTGGCCACATTGCCTTGTTCACCTACAAAAAAAGGTAAACAACCTTTCTCAAGTATATCATGGTTAGAAGGAACAACTGCATGTGCACTATTAACAATATCACAAGAAGGAATTAGAATTTCAACCACACAAGATACATCATCGCCACCATCAACATCCATTTCATTTTCTTTATTCAAGCTAAGTAAAGAGTCAATACTTTCAATAATATTTGAATTTAAATTGAGAGAATTATCATGTGAACTCAAAGTGTTTTTCTCTCAAGGATATACTTTTTCACAATATGATTCATGCTGAAACATCCAAGGTGATTTAACTACAATTTCTTCATCTATGTCATCATCATTTAAATTATTATGCTCATCATTAGATAAAGTCAAATGTGAAGAAGAATTAACCTCAATAGGAATAGGAGAAATTAACTCTTGAAGTAAAGGTTGGATTGACTCCTTCTCTTTTGAAGATTGAGTAGCTTGAGGTCTTTTTTATGTTCTCAATAGCTTCATGAGCAACTTTTTATGTATCTTTAACTTGAAACATGTAATTGCTCTCTTGTGGGGCATGGGCTACTTCATGTGGTTCACAATATCCTTTTAGAATAGGATAATCATAATAGAAGTGGGAGGTAGCCTCATAATGCATACAATAAAATTTACCCTTTTATGCATATAATTTTTCTAGATGCTCAATGTCAATGCGTGGTGTATGCTCAACATGAGTGCTTAGATTGGATTCAATACTCATTGGATTGGGAAATTCATAATTGTGACTTGGATAGAAATGATCATAATATGGGGGTGGACAATTAGAGTTATGTGGTTGAAATTGATTATGGAAATAGGATGTATGATCAATGTTAAGCGCTGGAAATGGATGGGAATGCATGTCAAATGAATGATGGAAAGAATTATGATCATGAAACCAAGCCATAAAATGCAATGAAATTTATATCCACAAGTAATGATGCAAATTCAAGATCAAAATGATGGAATGACCAAGGAAGCTCAAATCATATGTCCTATGCAAGTGTATGAGTGGAAATGCAAGCAAACAAAAATCAATAGAAATTTTTTTTATTTTTCTATTAGACTCAACAACAATGAAATAATCATAAAAAACAACACCAAACATGTAGAAAGAGAGTTAGAAATGCTCAATCAAGAAGCTTTAGCAATTCTAAAATTCGCACAATAGACTTTTTGGAGACAGTGAACTTGTGGATTTTTTTGGCAACCAATCCACATGATAAATTCCCCTAAAACTTTTATGAGAAACAAAATAGATATACAGGAAAATGATATAAAAATGTCAGACCAAAATCCTTCCCAATCATTCCCAGAATTTTTCACAAGTTAGTCTACAGGTCTGGAGAAATAGGATTTCATTCAGAAGACCTTTAGAGTTTCCAACAAACTTTCAAATAGGAAAATGGAAAAATGGAAGAAAATCCTAAGCACAAGAAACAAAGCTAACACAGTGATAAGAAAAATGAGACTGGAATCAATCAATTTGGACGCACAAAGAGGAAGATATGCTAACTCAAATTTGAAATAGGGTTTTGAGAGTTCTCTGTAAAGGCTCCCTAGACCTTGTTAGTTTGTAAAATTTCCACACGATACTTCCCACATCCAAAATTGACCAAACAAATTTTAAAATGAAGCTAAGATATAGAGCTTTCGATAAAATAAACTTCAAGTTCAAATGCCCTCATACTCATTCCTAGTTAATTTTTCAATTTCAGACAGACACTAGAAACAGAGTATTTTCAGCTCTACACTAAACCAATGAAAACTATACTAATTTTTTTTTCCAAACAGAATCAAAACACACAAAAAAACTAAGAAAAACATAAAACAAAAATATTTATAATTTTTCACAAAATTTTCTAGGAACATAAAAAATGTAAATTAAGCACTAAACAACCTTAAAATTAAACCTAAACCATTCCCCGACAACAGCGCTAAAATTTTGATAGGGAATTAGTCGCTTGCCTTCAAAATTAAAATAAAGCTAACCCTAATGCAATATAGGGCTAACACTATGTCATCTCCCAAGGAATGGTCATAATCTAATTGAAAGTTATCTAGTTGAATAAATCAATCAAAGTTTGTAGGAATTTTTGTCATGGCTGTCCAATGAAGAAATTAAATGAAACAATCCTCTCTCTTTACATCAACATCAGATTCAACTTAGAATTTACAAGCTAAGATGATTAAACCCTAGATTAAGGAATCTAACCACCTAGTAAAAAGAGAAGAGGATAGGAAACAAAAGAACTTAGCTAATTTGAAGCTCAAGACTCATCCTCCATCTTCATCTCTCTAGGATTCCACCAAAGAAATTAGCCAATCTTCATCATATTCAAGAACCCTAGTGATTGCTTCTGAAGGCCAAACTCCATAGCTCTTGAATGATGGAAATGAGTTTCAATCCTTGTGAAAATGGAAGGGATGGAATGAAATTGAGGAGAGAAGAAGAATGGTGTGAGTTTTGTGGAGGTTTGGTGGCTGAAATTGGAGGTTAGGGTGCTGGAAAATAAAGAACAAAAGAGAGAAAATGAAGAACACTATGAATAAGAGAGAGAAAATGTGAAAGATGAATGAGATGAGTGTTGGATCCAAAAATGAGGTGTATGGACGTGCTCTTAAGTGTTTCCCATCAGCTGAATAGTCAATTAAAAAAGAAAATAAATTAAAATGGAAATGGGAGCCTTGTCACACTGCAAGGTGGCAACCTCCTATTAGTTGGTAGATGATTCCAATGTGTATGTAATTTCCCATATGTCATCCACATCATTTAAGCTGATTTAATCCCTAAAAATAATCATAACTCACGTGCAAACCATCAACAATTGACCTTAAGGAGTGTTGACCTTAATTGCCCAATTGATGACCAAGTCACATGTCACCTATGTCGCATAAATCACATAATTCAATTAAATAGCATGTGATAAAATAAAATATAATTAATGTCCAAAATTAAATTCATAATTAGAAGGGAGAATTTATTAAATTAAACAAGTTTTAGACTGCATAAAATTATATAAAAATTTTCACATAAAGGCAAACTAAAATCTAGGTCAAACTAAGACACTTAAGAAAGTGTTCAATTTTTTATTTAATTACTTTCAAACTAAAATGAATTTTAAAATTATAATTTTACCACTCATCAATTGAACATAAAATTCACTTTGTCAATGTGTGCACTTGAAGGTGATAAATCACTAATAAAAGGGTCTTAATTGATAAATAAAAGTGGATAACAAATGTGTTCTATCATGATGATAATATGAAGGATCAGTTGGAGGACGTGATTCGAGATATTGGAGAAGAGGTTTTTAAGCAATCACATGCATATGAGAATATGAGCAGTGATGCAGAGAGGCCTCTATATCTAGGGTGTGAAAATACTAATATTTGACTGCATTGTTGAAATTAATGATCTTGAAAGCAAGATATGAATAGAGCAACAAGAGTTTTATAGAATTACTTTAGTTAATTAAGGGCTTGCTTCCAGATAAAAATGTGCTGCCGGATTGATACTTTGAAGTAAAGAAAATATTATATCCATTGGGCATGAAATACAAAAAAGTTCATGCATACCTTAATGAGTGTATACATTATAGAAAAGAGTTTGAAGATGATATGCAGTGTCTAGTTTGTGAGACACCAAGGTAAAAAGAGAAAAAAAGCTCCTGTAAGAGTGTTGTGGTATCTTTCGATTGTACCAAGACTCAAGCACCTTTTTGCTAATGAAAGGGATGCCAAAAATCTAAGATGGCATTTAGATGAGAGGATTAATGATAGGAAGCTCCAACATTCGGCCGATTCCAAGCAATGGAAGAAAATTGATTGATTATTTCATAAGTTTGGCAATGACCCAAGGAATCTCAGGCTAGGACTTAGTATGGATGGCATGAATCCTTGTGGTAGTCATAGTAGCATTCATAGTTCATGGCCTATTCTTTTAGTGATTACAACTTATCTCCTCTATTATATATGAAATGCAAATACATCATGATTTTTATGTTAATCTCAGGACCAAAACAAGTAGAATGATATTGATGTTTATCTAAAACCTTTAATTGAAGACTTAAAAGAGTTGAGAGGTAGGTGTGGATGTGTTTGGTGCCAATTAGAAGGAAGTCTTTAAAATGCATGCCATGATCTTTTACACCATAAATGAAGGGGCACAAAGAGTGTCTTATTTGTGAAGAAGGCACCTATTATCATCAACTTCAACATGGAAGAAAGATAGCCTACTTTGGCTATAGGAGATTTCTTAAACATAGTCATCATTATTATAGATTGAAGAAAGCTTTCTATGGTGGTTAAGAGCATGAAGATACCCTAGAGCCAATGACTAGAAAGCAAGTTTATGAAAAGGTTAAAAACATTAATGTTATCTTTGGAAAGAAGATGAAGAGTACAAGTGGAAGAAGGGGTCAATCTTTTTTTAACTTCAATATTGGTGCCAGCTTGATATAACACATTATATTAATATCATGCATGTTGAAAAAAATATGTGTGATAGTATTGTTGGAATACTACTCAACATACTGGGAAAGTCCAAAGATAGTGTAAAGATAAGATTAGATTTGAACGAAATGGGAATACGAGAAGACTTACATCCAAAGTCAGATGGTAAGCAGACTTACTATCCTCTAGTGAAACACACATTATCCAAGTTTGAGAAAATAAGCTTTTGTGAGTATTTACACGGTATCAAAGTACCTTGAGGGTATTCTTCTAATATTCAAAAGCTTGTGTCAATAAAAGATTTGAAATTGGTAGGCTTGAAGTCACATGATTTCCATGTTATAATGCAACAACTACTTCTAGTGTTTATTTGAGGCATTTTAAAAGATGGTGAGGCACATTATAACTAGGCTTTGTTTCTTCTTTAATACAATATGTGGTAAAGTCCTTGATTATATTATATTAGATGAACTAGAAATTGAGGCACATCTTACCTTATATTAACTTGAGAAGCTCTTCCTTCCCTCATTTTTTGATATCATGATACACCTAATCATTCATTTAGCAAGGCAGATAAAGTTGTATGGTCCTGCTTGCTTACAATGGATGTATCCTGTAACCCCCTCTTATATATCCACTTAATATAAGAGAAGACTATGGTGTTACCATTAACTCACATCATTCACAATAATCAAATTCATTTTAAAAGCTTCGAACGAACAATTACTTTATAAAATCCATTAAATCACAATACAATCAGAGAAAACATAGTGGAAGTAAATCATACACACCTCAAACGTAGTGGACATAAACCACTAGAATTCCTATCTCAATCGTATGCAACTTAGTAAACAAATAAACTGAAGTTTTGGTATGTACGTCACTGCAGACAGTCAGTATGCTTTGGCATGTTGCACAAAGCCACACACTCACCCTGTCTGTGTCGTGCGCCGTGGTATGTGTCTCCATGCACTATGGTGTGCTTGTCCAGATTTCTGTTGTCATATTGATAGCAAAAATGATGAACTTTTAGCTCGCACCATTTTTGCATACGGCATCCGATTGGAATGATTAAAGCGCCTTGATCTATATCATATTTTACATGTTATACACTTGGTTTTTGACATCAAATTGTGCATAATAGGGTTTAATTTCTAGTTTTGAGTTGTCATTTCTATATTAACTCTATGAACCCTAATAATGCTATTTGATGATTGTTTTGACACTTTCATACCCTAATTGTGATCTTGGGCCTTAATTCTCTTTTCTTTCCCTTTTTAATTGTCTTTTCAGGATTTATTTAGTTTTGTATCTTTTATTTTCAGACTCTTGAGGAAGCAAATTTGGAATCAAGGAGCAATGACTAAAGTCAACCTCATTGGAGAATTCAAGAGCAAGAGAGAGAGGGCTTATTTGGAATTTTAATTCTAGAATTGAAGAGGCTATGATATTGGCACCTAATTTCAGAAATTAATTGGAGGAATTAATTAAATAAAATATTAGGAGCATGTGCGTGACTTTGTGCGTGACTCAAATCTGATTTCAAGAAGCATTGCATGACATCATTAAGGGAAAACAAGGAAGCATTTGGTGCGTGATATAATGCTGATTCAAAGAAGGCATTGGGTGACATCATCATGAGGATTAACCAAGAATATAAGATGCGTGACTTCATAACTGAATCCCTGAAGAGTTACGTGGCAGCTGGCTGAAGCTTAATTGAAGTCACATGGTCTACACTTCATTCACAATTTCCATGCTTCCTTGTCCAGATCAGATTGGCGCCATTCTTCCTCTGATTTTCCAGAATTATTTGCTCAATTTTTAATTCATTTTCCAGCTCATAATTAGCCACATTCAGATCTGGAACTTTGGTTTCATCACCATTTAGCTTTGGAATTATCAACCATTCACATTATTCACACACACATAAGCCTAGATTTCAGACTAGAGTCTCATTCTACACATTAATCTTCTCTCTCTAGGTCTGATTTCTCTCATCTCCAGCCTCCACAATTCACGCCATTCCTCAAGTATTGGGAGTTCCAGATCTGGTTCTCCTCCATTTCCAGCTCCAAGTTCGTTTTTTCCAGCATCAATTCCTCATCCAATTTCGTTTTTCTTCCATCCTTAATCCAGATTGTTCATCAAGTGTTCATTATCAATTCCATCATTCCAGATTTGTTCCTTCATTTCCTTCATCATTTTTTCCTTCAATTTCGTTCATGTTCTTCCATTGCCCAGACTTGTTTCTTATCTTTCCTCTTTGATTCTTCCACCTTGTGTCATTCTCTTCCCCATTCTTCATCAATTTCGTTCCTCATCTTTCCAATTCCAGCATTAATTTCGTCCATATTCAGTCACATATTTTCCAGATTCAAGATGTCTTCTCAAGCTCAAGGTCTGATTCAAGCAAAGAGGAAGAGCATGAGAGGCTGATCATTTAGAGCTCCAAGAAAGATGACTTGACATTATGAGATTTCCAGATTTGTAATTGTTGTTCATTTTCTTGTATACATGTTCTTGTCTTGATTCTTTGAGGATTTTGAATTTTGAACCTGTTTTGGTTGAAGACTTTGTGATTCTAATTCAGATTTGATGAGAATATGAATGTTGAATTTAGATTTTCATGCTATTTTTAGTTTTGGAATTTATGATTTACCTTGATGTTCTAGGGTTATTTCATAAGTTCTTGCTGATTCTTGTTCAAGTTCTTGTGTAGACTTGAGTTAGATCCATATTGGTTATATGAATTTGACTTAAGCTGTTTTTCTTCCACTAGTTTTGGTCTGAAACTTGTGTAGAACAAGGCTGAATATAGTGTTAATTTCTAAGTTCACTTGACCTAGATTCATTAGTGTCCATTGAGTCTAATGGTGCACCACACTTAGAGGTTTCTAAGTGTCTCATTTTAGGTTAATCAAGAAGGTTTATGATGTTATAATTCTGAAAATCAATGATTAATGTTAGGAAATCTGACTTGGGCTCACCATAATCATCATTCATTTCATTCCAACTAAAACAGAATTTTGCAAACATTTATTGTTGCATTAT
This sequence comes from Prosopis cineraria, assembly GCF_029017545.1. NCBI lineage: Eukaryota > Viridiplantae > Streptophyta > Magnoliopsida > Fabales > Fabaceae > Prosopis > Prosopis cineraria. The sequence goes on along the minus strand of NW_026555336.1, from coordinate 12,398,376 downwards.
AGAGTTAGTTTAGTCACTTGAAAATTCAGATTAATTTGTAAGCATTTGAACATTGAACAATGATTTGTATGCTTTGCTCTCTAGGGAAATGACCTAGAATACTCACTTCTACATTCTAGTAAAATTTGATAACCAAGGCGACTAAAGGGTTCATCACGCCTACATGAAGCTTAGCTAGTATACTAACTAATGAGATAGGTTGGACCCAATTTAACGGTCTAATCAAAAATTTGGACACCCGGATGCAAAAAAAGTCACTTTTCCTAAAAATTTTGCGCACCCAAGTGGTCAAAACGATCCTTTACTCTCATTAGACTACACTAGGCCTTGAACCAAGTCCAAAAGGATCTAACACACCTAATTGACCACAATTAATCACAATCATACACATATATCAAAATTTGACCCCTCTACAGCCAATTTACTAATTTCACAAACTATGCCATTTCTTGCATAACATAGGCCACTTGGCTACTTCTCAACTCAATTAAATATAAACATATGCGATCATATTCATAATACAATCTTTGCCCTAAATTACTCATTTCATCATAATTTTGGCTTTTGGCTTAAGATTCACCAACACATACAACCAATTCAACATAAACACACTCAAATCAAAGCCCCTTTATCTCAAACAACACATATACACATAACCAGGCTTGATTTCACCAAAACTCAAGTCAATACATGCATGAAATCCTATAGCAACTCATATACACTATTATATACAATCTTTTAATTCAATTCATTACACAAACCTAGAGTACACAGCTTCACAACTCAAGTTGATCCAGACTCTCTTCCCTTGGCCTGATCACTTCCCGATCCTATAAACATGTAACCATAGGGGTGAGATAAAAATCTCAATAATAGAATAACTCGTTCCTATTGACTATCACATGTAACAACATGAAAGTAAACATGGTATACCATTAAAACCTCATAAAGTAGTATTTATATCACATATCACATTTCATTTTCCAGTTTTCATCAATCCCAAAGGATTTCATGTTATCTCAAGATATTTCATCATATCACATAAAACACTAGCATGATCTCTACCAACCAAACCTCCAAATCACCCTAACATGAAATCATAAGCTCATCTCAGACTAATGTATACTCTCATCATATCTCAAGATATTGCTAGAAGATATATCTTTATCAAGGTGCCAAAGGGTCAGGCTCGTCCCAATCCTCTTGATACATACTAGTTCCTTGATGAAGATACTTGGGAAGAATTTGTCAGGATTCGGACTTCTGAAAAGGCTATGGTTTATTAACTTTTAATTTATTTAAGTTTTATTTAGATTTACTTTAATTATAAATCTAAAATTCAATTTATTAATAGGAAAAATGACCTAAAGGGCAAGAAATTGCTCGGCATAATCAATGCCCCCACACCTTATCTCGTGGAGGTTATGCTAGAGCTGATGATATACTGATGGCAGAGAAACAGAAGAAGAGAGAAGAAGAAGCCAAGTCTGATCCTTCCATACTCCTTTCTCCACCATCACCTGTCGCTCGAGAGGAGAAATGGAGATATAGACATCAGTATAAGAAAGGAGGCTATACAGTGAGACAGCAAGGGAGATTGCCGAGAGAATTGTAAGTAAAATTATTATTCCTTGTCCCTTTAAATTTCTATACAATTGTATATATTATTAATTAATATTGTTATTTTTATATTATAGGATACTCTTAAGGAGCAACAAGCCCAAGGAAGCTTCATTTCAGATGGCAGAAATGACATCTTAACAGTGCTATAGGCAAGCCAGAGCATCCCGGTCTTGTGAAGGGCGTTGGATATGGTATGGGCATTAAGGACTACTTTGGAGCACCTGCACGTCCCAATTCAGGAGGTGTAGTGACTAGAGAAGAGCTTGATACATTAATATCCACTGTAAGGCAACAGACTAAGGATGAGTTTGAAGCTTCATTTGAAGCTCGGCTTCTACAAATGAAAGAGCAAATGAAGGAGGAGATGATGAGCATGATGAGCTTACGACAGGAGACAACTACTGAACCAGTTCATACATCTCCTGCATTTCATAGTACAAAGGGAGTAATATTCTTGAGCATGTGTCAAAGGGTCCTTCTAGTGACAATATTGGTGAACCATGTGAGATATTTCTAGAAGATCCTGATAAACGCTTGGTTGCTCTTGGTAGCATCTATAGCTTGGGTCAACCATCCACCACAAGCAAATTCAAGATGATCAAGTAAGAGTGGTGGTTGCAGATCCAAAAGTGCCAGATGCTTTGGTTCCATTCCCTACTGATAAGGTGAAGACTGTGGTTGAAGCTGTTGGCAATTTTATCCTATGGCCCAAGTGACTTGTGAATCTAGTTCAAGCTGTGGTACGAAATTTCATAAATTTTTATTATGTAGCAACTTCCTAATATATGTTTTTTATTAACTATTTCTTGTCTTTTTATTATGTAGAAGCTTTCCTCGTCAAATCTCCCAAAGCTTCCACAAACCCTCGTTGACTCCGCATCAGTGAATGATTTTAATGGCGTATGATTTATCATTCAAGTTCAAGAGTTTAGAAATGGATCTGGAGGTTGTGCGCAAGAAAGACATGATAGTGACAATTGAACGGGAAGATTTAGTTCGACTTTTGTCAAATAATTAGCTTACCACACCACACATTGAACTATTTATGATGTAAGTATATTTTTTTTAATATAATTGCATTGTTGTAAGTAAACTTAATCATCAAGTTTAGTAAACTAATATAATTGCATTGTTGTAGGTATCTTCATCATTTGTGCATTATATCGGGCAAAGGTGATAAGTTTGGATTCCTTTGCCCTCATCACATGACAGAGAAAGGTAATACTCCAAAGTTAAGGGCCGCGTACCTCCAACAGAGAATATGTGAAGTCAAAAAGGACGTTTTTATGGCTCCATATGTGCACTCGTAAGGATCAATTTATAATTAATAGTTTTTAATATGGATTTACTTTAACTTGTATCATATTTAGAAGGGACCATTGGCAGTTATTTGTTCTTTCAATGAAGAGCAACACTGTCGTCTTTTTATGCTCCTTCCATTACAAACTTGGGAAAGAAATGAAGAAGACGATAGACTTGTAAGAATACTTTTACTAAACTATTTAATTTAATTTTTTTTTGAATATTTTTACTAACTTGGTAATCTTGATCATAGGGCAATGAGAACATATCAAAATGTAGTCTTACAAAAGCATGGACATGAGCTTAAGGATCCCACATGGATTGAGCCAAAGGGATGCTACACTTTATTAATATATTCAACCATTAAGATTTCTTACTAATTTTTTATGATTTGTTCTTATATAGAGTCATAGACAACTGGTGAGGACGAACTTGTGCGGTCTATATATCATGAGGCACATGCTCAATATTATCACATTAGGCATGACCGAATTTACAAAAGAGGTAAATATATATATTTTTAAAAACTTTATTTTATTATGTTATTTGAATTGATTAATATGCCTACTTTATGAATTAAATTTTAAATGTTCGACAATTCGGATGCATTTTCTGAAGCTGAAATTGAAGACATCCGCATACGTTAGGCAACCTATTTTGTAGAGAACTTGTGAGGTTTTTTTGTTACTTTTAGACATGTTTTAATTTTAATAGTTGACACAATTTAGATAATTATTAGTTTTCCTAATAGTTAAATAGTTTTGTATAGTTGATAAATACTTGATAAACAATTGTAAATGAATTGAGCTGTCTGATTTGGCAATTTTTATGCACAGGAATGGCAATTTTGATAATTTAGACAATTATTAGTTTTTTTAATAGTTAAATAGCTTTGTATAGTTGATAAATACTTGATAAACAATTGTAAATTAATTGGGCTGTCTGATTTGGCAATTTCTATGCACAGGAATGGGTAAAATCGAAATATAATATTAAAAAAATAAAATACTTTTTACACTGGTTATTACCACAACCGTTGTAGAATATAATATTTTTTACATAGAATATAATATTTTTTACACCGGTTATGGTCATAACCGGTGTAAAAAGTGTACCTTTTACACTGGTTCTTATCCCAACCGGTGTAAAAAGTGAACCTTTTACACCAGTTGGGACTGGAACCGATGTAAAAGGTGCACTTTTTACATCGGTTGGGATAAGAATCGGTTTGTAAAAAGTTAAAGTAAATTTTTTTTAATTTTCTTGTATATAACTTTCAACATCGGCTCTATAACCGATGTAAAAAATTTAATTTTTACATCGGTTAAACCCGATGTAAAAAGAGGGACTTTTACATCCCCTGGAACAACATCGTCTCGTTAACCGCTATAAAAAGTCATTTTTAACTGCTGTAAAAAGTCATTTTTGTACTAGTGATAGTTGCTAATGCCCTTGTCCCACTTTCTACTGAAGAGGTCAAGGTTGTCCATGAGGCTGAAAAGACATTTATCCTTTAGCCAAAGAGGCTTGTTCACATATTTGCAACCAAGGTAAGTGTAATTATATTTTTAACTTAGTTTTTTAATTTTTAAATATATTTTTTGAGTTGAAATTATTATGCAGATTGCTCCCTCTAATCAAGTGCTTCCCCTAATCGCAATCATAGCCATAGTTACAGTCATAGCCATAGCTGCAACCTAACCCCAGCTGCAGTTAACTTGGATGCAGCGATATATTCTAATGGCATATGATAAAACCTTTGAGGTAGCAACTTTTCTAATGCATGTAGCAGTTGTTAGGAAAAGTGTAATGTCCACCATGACATTACCAAAATTCACCACACAATTACAACAAACAATCATAATTAGGAGCAAAGATTGCTCCTAAGCTCACATTATATATATAAGGGTCAAGACTAGTAATCCTTTAGAAATAATTTTGGAAAACTTAGGATCCCATTAAAACCCTTCAAATTGGTAGTTTGAGCTCAAACTTAATGATTTATAAAGGTATTGGAAGCATGAAAAAGTTTTGGGAAGCAAACCACTTCAGAATAGGGCCAAAAATGTCATTTTTGAGTGTTTTGGTCTATGCACCGTGGCTTGTGGTCCATGTGCCGCAGCATGTGGCACAAAAAGCCAAGTTTTCTCACTGTACCATACGCCACGACACACGTGTCCATGATAGCAATGCTGTCATGATAGCTTTTCTAGACAAACTTCGAAGGCGTGCCATTTTGCATCTAATGTCTGATTGGAGTGATTCAAGCGTCCACACGAAACTTATTCAATAAGCTAACTAATGGTACAATTTTTGTTATGATCCAAAACCATATGAGAATTTTAGATACTAGGATGCAAAAGTCAGTTTTTAAAGAAAATTTTCAACCATCCAAGTGCCCAAAACTCATAACTTATACCATTAACCCATTGTGAGGCTTGAACCAAGTCCAATTGACCAAAATACACTTAAGTGACCAATCAAACACACAAAAACATACTAAACACAAAATTTGGCCACTCAATAGCCATTTTGCCCAATATGGCCAAAATACCAAATCAACATTATATATGCTATTTGGCCTTTATTGCTACATAATGCATTACATATACCTTGTCACCATATAGATAAACATTCCTTACACTTGTATTAGCATTTTAGCCCATCATCACAAAAATTGCCACATATTTACCTCATATAGTATGAAACAAGTGCAACCAATCAAAATGATATGCATTCCTAGTTGGCAACATATAATATCATATTATAAGTTTATGTACACCATTCAAACCAAAATCGAGCATTACTATTCGATGTAGAAAATCTACAAATCCTTGCCCGATTCCTTCCTCGCTCAGTCTCAGTTGTAGAACCTATAAAATGGTAATCCATAGGGTGAGATAAAAATCTCAGTAACTAAGATAATCTACATTATTGATTAATAAGCCAAGTTATAAACAAGCATTAAATAAGTAAGATAATCACATCATAAAAGGTCACCACAAATTGCATGCATGATCCCTAACCATCCGGTCCTCCAGTACTTCCGACCGAACCAGTAGGCTATTTCACAGAACCAAACCACATGTATGGTCTCCAAGCTAACTATCCATGGTAGGACTACCCGGCCTAGGTGTCCTAAACTACTTTTGAACTACTGTTTCCCCCCTATTACAAGTAATTAGGGTGTCGTTACTCCAACACCGCATCCTACGGATGCTAAGGAGCATAGTTTCAAACTCCGCACCCTTTTGGGTACTAAGGAGAGTAAGTCTCTAACACCGCACCTATTTTTGAGTACTAAGGAGAGTAAGTGCTGTACCTGGCGTCCCAAGGTGCCAGCAATGCCATATGAACACAATCTTCACTATCTCTACTAGGGTAACCTCCCACCCTCTAATATGCCACATTTCACTACATATGTCCACTTGACCATGCATAAACAACTTTCTAAACCAATATAAAAAATCTTACCATTTACTTCAAAAATATAGAATTTTACAAATCAATACTCCACTCATTTTCTAAAATAGTTAACCTTTAAAGAATTTATATATATACACTCAATAAATCATAGAAAAATAACTCGAGAATAACTTATACATTGTAATAAACAATGTAAATTATCTAATTACCTCAACCCTTTTGTTACTAAAAGGTTTACCTGTGGCACTAAATTTCTTCTTGTGTCAAAGTAAGTCTTCCCACACCACAATCTACAACAACAAGTGCTATATGTTAATTTTCAATTAACACAAGCACTATTAGCTACCAATAACCTCCCAATTCTCCCACTTCTCACTTATATTCTCAACAAAGAGGCTTGTTAAGATTAAAATTTGTTCACACTATCCCTTTAAATCTCTTTCTAACTCTATCACAGTATAAAACTCAATATCTCAACTTATCATAGTTCAACACCCTATGATCAAGTTGGGGCTTGATCCAAAATTCACCAAACAAGAAAGTAGCTTCCTATTACCATATATTCAAGATCAATAAACCTAAATTAAACCTTTAGATTTAATAGAAACCTTCAAAATATTGACTCATGGTTTAATCCAATCAGACCAAATTCTCACTTTTCTAAATCCCATGGAAAATGAGATGAAAAGGTAGAGGTGAAGGGTAGGAAACTTACCCAAGAGTTTGGAGACTCAAATTATCTTTAAAATCCTTCCAAGTTGATTCCCTAGCAGTGCCCGAAGTTGCCTCCTTCGTGCTCTAGGTTTTTCACCCCAAAATCTGTTAATTTCTGATGATTCCTAAAATTTTAAGTTGCTTGCTGTGCCGTCCGCCGCAGCGCATGCCACGCAAGCTACGGCTCACGACGCAGCAAGCAACAAGTTGATTTTGCTCCCCCTAATGCCTCCTGACTTGATCCTACTTTCATCCTATCTCAATTTAGAGCCAAATATGACCTAAAAATCCAATTAGTCACCCAAAAATATAATTAAATAAATAAATCTATTTTTAACTAATTTATCCCTTAATTAATCAACTTTTCTAGATTTAAAGTTTTAGGATGTTACAAAAAGAGATGTAGATGTTAGGGTTGAGAGGAAGACTTGATGTGGATGCTAAATGATGATCAACTCACCTGATCACACATGCAATTATGGTTAATGTAAGTAATTATCTTAAATTAGTATATTAAACAGTTCAACTAATATGCATATAATATTGTAGGTATATCCATCGTGATTTAGTGTCATCGGGTAAAGATCATAAGTTTGGATTGATTTACTCAATTCACACCCAAGAGTTTAGGAACACTCTTGAGTTAAGACATGATATATATCTTAGAGGTTCTCGAAGGAAAGGAGTACTACATTGCACCATATATTCACGAGAAAGAAAACTTGTCTTTCATTATATTAATGACTTGAATTTTCTTTCTCTAACTCCGGTTAATTTTTTTTTAGTGGCCACTGGCAGTTAGTACTCCTTAGAATGAAGAGCAATACTGTTCTCTTTTTATGCTCCTTTCACTGTAAAGTAGGGAAGGATGGTGGACCAGTAAGTATCCCTTCACTATACAACATCATTTGTCATGTTAATTTTGTAGTTGTTAAATTTGTCACATTATTGATAGGGTTTATGAGGACACAGTTAGGGAAGCACACCCATGAGATTAAAGACCCTATATGGATAATGTAACCTTTACCTATATCCTCCAAGTATAGGAGAAGATTAATAGAATCATCACATCACAATCACTATAGAAATCAAACATATCATTTGAAAAGCTTTGGCCAAAGACTTGTTTGTAAAACCATTCAAAATCATACCATATCAGAGAATACACAGCAGAAGCAAATAACATGTTTATTTAATGCGTAATGGACATAACCTACCAGCATTTCTATCTCAAATTGCATGCATTTAAATCAGAATATCAGGTTGGGAATTGGTTTGTGCACTACAGCATGTAATACATGCCCCACAACATGTGGCACAAAGCCACATGCCTAAACTTTTGTTCCATGCACCATGGCATGTGTCACTATGCACCATGGTGCTCTTGTCTAATTTCTAATGTCGTTTTGACAGCAAAAATAACAAATTTTTAATGTGAGCTATTTTCACATATAATGTCCGATCAGAGTAATTCAAGCGCTTATACGAAGCTTAGCCTATAAGCTAGCTAATGAGATGGGTTTTGAACACAATCTAATGGTCCAATCAAATTTGGACACTCAGGTGCAAAAAGTCATTTTTATGAAAATTTCACATACCCAAGCACGTAAATAAATCAATTCCTTTCTTTCATTAAACTATACAAGGCCTTTGATTAAGTCCAAAAAGACCTAATATACCTGATTGACTATATTATACCACAATCATACATATACTAAAATTTAAACCCTTCTACAGCCAACTTTCACTTTCACAAACTTGTACAAAATTGCTATTACTTGGCATAACTTGGCCCACTTGGCCTGTTCTCTAATCACATTCATATACATTCACATTACAACAGATCCTAGCCCCAAATAACTCATTTCATCAAAATTTCTCAATTGGGCTTAAGATTCACTAATATCAATAACAATTCAATACAAGCACACTCAAATCATAGCCTTTGATCCATTGCAATCATATATACATATAATTAGGCTAAGATTCCATAAAATAACTACTCAAATCATGGCATGCAAACCCTAAACAACTCATTTACACATATATACACAAAGTTTTCTAGTTCATTACAACCAACTCAGAGTTTTACTTGACTTCAACAACTCAAGCCGGTCAATACTCTCTTCCCTTACCCTAATCACTGCCAGTCCTCTAACATGTACCATAGGGGTGAGATAAAAATCTCAGTAACAGAATAACTCACTCCTATTGACTATCACATGCAATAATATAGAAGTAAAGCATATTATATCAGTTAAAATCTCATTAACATAGTATATAAGTCACACATTCCATTCTCAATTTATAACATACCATAGCATCTCATAGCATGATTATTACTGATTGAACTTCCAAATCACCCTAACATGAAACTATAGGCTCACCTTAGACCAATGTACACTCTCATTAGCCGTTGAACTCACCTGTAGTGGTAAAATCACCCAGCCAAAGATGTTATATCGAACATACAGACTATGGTTTCCCCTATTACACATAATAGGTGTTGCTGACTCCAACATCATATCATATAGACACTAAGGACTCTCATATCTCTAATACTACACTTCAATAGGCACTAACGAGATCTTCTCTAACACTACACCTCAATAGGCACTAAGAAATTGTCTCCAATATCACACCTGTTAGGCATTAAAGAGAGCATTCCATATAGTCTTTATCACCCACCACCTCCACTCCAGTGAACTCTCAGCCCTATGATCATGTTTTTTGAACCATTCAAGGTTCTCATTTACCATTTTACATACTTTCTCATACTAACATATATATTAACACATCATTTGAAATCACATTTTTTTAATGCTTTTATTTAGTCAAAAGCCATTTCATGCAACATTTACACAGTGCTATAAAACATCCTTAATCCAAATAAGTTCATGCCTATATAGCATACAACTCACATAGTTATAAAAATAGTCAAATAAAGGAAGTTATTCGATTACCTCAACCCTTCTATTACTAAAGGTTACTAGTGGATTTCAATTACCACAATACCTTATCTCAAGCTTTCTTTCTCTATTCAATGTCTAATAGGCCAATCTAAACATTTGGCACATTTTACTCAGTTTGTCCATTTTGACCAAAAACTCATATTTACTACTTAGGGGCTATATTCATCCGTAAACTCTTTTTATCCATTATCAGTTTAGTTGCTACTCAATTATTACATGACATCACCTTAACCAGTCTGATATTACTCAAACACAATTTTTACCTTAAATCTTCTCTCCTCTCAAGGCAAATTGAGCTTACAGATTTAAAGTTCTACCATTCAGCTTTAAACCTGCAAAGCTCTAATTTAACTTTAAGAACCTTTTTATTACTATTTGCAAGAATCAAACCCCTCAAATTCCACCGATTCAATTTCCTTCCTTATAACTCATTTTTAGAGAAATTTGTGTAGAATGGAAGGTAAAAGTTATACATAACTTACCTGCTAAGTAATCGATCAATCAGAAGCACCTTCCAGTGACCTAAAA
>NW_026555336.1:12332856-12387711 GCF_029017545.1 Prosopis cineraria | reverse complement strand
TTAACTTTCTTTCTCTAAAGGCCAAAATTGAGCCTCAAAAGTTTTAAAGCTCTATCGCTGAATGAGGAATTAGTCGCTTATCCTCAAAATTAAACACTAAAGCTAACCCTAATGCAATATAGGGCCAACCCTAGGTCATCTCCCAAGGAATGGTTTTAAGTCTAATTGAAAGTTATCTAGTGAAATAAATCAACCAAAGTTTGTAGGAATTTAGTTATCTAGCTAATTATCTAAACTAATTACCTAATATGCAAGTAATTAAAATGCTAGTGAAAGTGAGTGAAATGAACTTCCCTTTTTACAATAATGGAACCCTAGAGATTAGTTGATTTTGGACTCATTATCTCTCTCATGATTAGGCTAAGTTTAGCTTCCCTTTCCTCTTGACTAAAGCTGTCATGACTTAAGAAAATTATCCTAAGCCAATTAACCTAATTAGCTAACCTCCCTAGGTCTTAGATTAAAGTCCCTAGTTCAATTAACCAATTGGTGAAGACATTAGCCAAGTGATTCACTCAAAATCCTCTCTCAACAGCCATGGTCAAACACATAAATTGAGCAACCACAAGATTATGTCAAGCTACTCAACAACACAAGCATTAACACCACAAGATTATGCAATATTAACACAAGAAATTCACTAATTGAAAAACACAAGATTATGTGCCAAACAAAGAGTGGCAAAATTCAGTCATGGCTGTCCAAGGAAGAAATTAAATGAAACAATCCTCTCTCTTTACATCAACATCAAATTCAAATTAGAATTTATAAGCTAAGATGATTAGAACCCTAGATTAAGGAATCTAACCATCTAGTAAAAAGAGAAGAGGATAGGAAACAAAAGAACTTAGCCAATTTGAAGCTCAAGACTCATCCTCCATCTTCATCTCTCTAGGATTCCACAAAGAAACTTAGCCAATCTTCATCTTCAAGAACCCTAGTGATTGCTTGTGAAGGCCAAACTCCATAGCTCTTGAATGATGGAAATGAGCTTCAATCCTTGTGAAAATGGAAGGGATGGAACGAAAATGAAGAGAGGAGAAGAATGGTATGAGTTTTGTGGAGGTTTGGTGGCTGAAAATGGAGGTTAGGGTGCTGGAAAATGAAGAACAAAAGAGAGAAAATGAAGAACACTATGAACAAGAGAGAGAGAATGTGGAAGATGAATGAGATATGTGTTGGATCCCATTTGGGACTTAAAATGGCGTGCTCCTTGGTGTCTCCCATCAGCTGAAGCTTAATTAAAATAAGGAAAAAGAAATTAAAATGTAAATGGGAGCCTTGTCACACTTGCAAGGTGGCAACTTCCTATTGGTTTGTAGATGATTCCAATGTGTGCCTAATTTCCCATGTGTCATCCACATCATTTTAGCTGATCTAATCCCTCAAAATAATCATAATTCACGTGCAAACCATCAGCCATTGTCCTCAAGGAGTGTTGACCTCAATTGCCCAATTGATGCACAAGTCACATGCCACCTATGTCACATAAATCACATAATTCAATTAAATAGCATATGATATAATAAAATCTAATTCATGTCCAGAATTAAATTCATAATTAGAAGGGAGAATTTATTAAATTAACCAAGTTTCAGGCTGCACAAAATTATATAAAAATTTTCACACAAAGGCAAACCAAAAACTAGGACAAACTAAGACACTTAAGAAAGTGTTGACTTTTTTATTTAATTACTCCCAAACTAAAATGAATTTTAAAAATATAATTTCACCATTCATCAACTGGACATAAAATGCACTTTGTCAATTTTTCTTGTACATTTTCTCAAAAGTTCATTTTTTTGGACCAAAATGCCCCTAGTGCACTGATTTAGAAACTTAGGCAAAGTTCCAAATCTAATGCAATGTGTGCACTTGAAGGTGATAAATCATTAATAAAATGGTCCTAATTGACAAATAAAAGTGGGTAACAAATGTGTTCTATCAATTCCCCCACACTTAGCTTTTGCACTCCGGGCAAAATCAAGTGAAAAAGGTCCCAAAAGAAACTATAAGACAAAGAAATAAGAGAAAAACATTGTTTCAAGTCACTAAAACTAGCTCATGAACTTCTACAAATTATCAATCAATGTGGCAATAATTACGAAAGAATTATGCACATCACAAACAAACCCTTACCAAGAATCAATGTCAAAGAGTAAGCCTCTCTAGGTTAAGTGTTTGCTCTCATCACTCAAAGTGTATAAGGTATTAAATTTCACTCAAAATTTCTTAGGATAAACCCTACTATGAATTTGTAACCCTTCTACATCTCCATCACTAAATAGCACTTGCAATCAAGAATCAAATGGACTTTATTAGGTTGTGATATAGGTAATGAAAGGATGTCTAAGAAATGCATGTATAAAAAAAAAATAGGGTTAGCATCAAAATAATGCTAAATCAAGATATATCCCCTTAATATGCAAAGCATAACCTAACTCAATTGAGTGAACACCTTAACACAATGAGGATGGAAAGAAATGATAAGAAATAATAAAACAAATGGAATGGATGAGCTAGGCAACTTTTTTTTTTATTTTTATTTTTTTTCTTTCTTTTCTTTTTTTTTTCTCTTCTTTTTTTTTCTTTTTCTAGCAACTTTATTTCTTTTCTTTTTGACTATTTTTTTTTTCAAATCTATCTTTGTTGTTTTTTTTTTTTGTTGCCCCTAACTCTTTGAAAACAATGGAAGTAATGGATAGAGAAATGATAATAGGCATCCACTCATTTGATCTAGGACATGCAATGAATATTAAAAACATATAAAAGTGTAACATGCATTCCTTGGGGAAAAATAGGGTGAATATTTTTTTTTTAAGAATCAAACCAAAGGCTCAAAGTGGCTAACAAAGGATAATAAATAATAATAGGTTGGCTATTTGGCTCTTGGCTATTTTTTATGAATGCCATCTCTCATCTCCTATCAAACAAGTGCAAGATATATGGTCTTAATTAAGAAGTGAAACAAATTCTAGAGGGTAACATCACTAAGGAATTAATCACACATGAGTGTTTAGCCTCTTCCATGAAAGGTAATATGCCACTCTAATCCATTAATTCAAGGTAAAAGAATGTTCACTTCACACCTATTCAATCCTAAAAATTACCACATCTCAAGAATCAAAATATCCATTCAAGAGCTAGGTAATTAAGTAACCTCAAACAAAACAAAACAAAGAAATTTTTTTTTTATTTTTTTTTTGCAAAACCAAACAAAACCAAACAAACAAAACAAAATGTTTATTTCTCTCCCCCACACTTAAATCATGCATTGTCCTCAATGTATGTATAGACTAGTGATAAAATAAGGTGAGATCAATAATGAATGCATAACAAAAGTGTGGTGCAGATATTTTTTTTTTTTCAAACTAAAACACAAAACAAAGAAGTCAAATAAAGCAAATAAACTCTAATTTTCCTACTAGGTTCATCTCCCCCACACTTGAACTATACCTATCATTAAATATATCAATTAAAGGAAGGTAAAAGCTCAAGGTTAGAGAGATACAACCTTATCATGGTGGTTCAAAAACATGTTGAGAGAAGTCCTCCTCCTTTTGAAGTGATTTGGCATCTTTGTAGAGCTTGCATAGGTGACCATTGATTTGCATAGTGGAACCCGTGGCTTTATTCAAGAGTTGCAAAACCCCATAGGGAAACACCTTGGTCACTAGATATGGTCCCTCCCACTTAGACTTCAACTTGGCATGCTTATGAATAAACCTTGTTGGAACAAGAGGACTTGATCTCCTTCTTGGAACTTTTTCCTCAAGATTAGCTTGTCATGAAGGATCCTTGTTTTCCTCCTTATAGATTCTAGAAGACTCATAGGCATCCAACCTAAGCTCCTCAAGTTCTTGCATTTGAAGAAATCTCTCCTTAGCCGAAAGATGGAAATCCAAGTTTAGTTTCTTGATGGCCCAATAGGCCCTATGCTCTATCTCCACAGGGAGGTGGCAAGCCTTTCCATACACCAATCGAAAAGGAGACATGCCAATGGGAGTCTTATAAGCGGTCCGATAAGCCCACAAAGCATCCTCCAAGTGTAAAGACCAATCCTTCCTATTTGTGTTCACCACCTTGGTTAGGATTTTCTTGACTTCTCTATTTGATACTTCGGCTTGGCCATTAGTTTGGGGATGATATGGTGTAGAGATTTTGTGATGCACCCCATATTTAGCCAAGAGAGCCTTCATCATCTTATTGCAAAAGTGGGATCCTTGGTCACTTACCAAGGCCTTAGGAACTCCATACCTACAAAAAATATTAGATTTGAGAAACTTCAAAACAATCTTAGCATCACAAGTTCTAGTAGGAATGGCTTCAATCCACTTTGAAACATAATCAACACCAAGTAATATGTACTCAAAACTAAAGGATGGTGGAAAGGGACCCATGAAGTCAATGCCCCAAACATCAAAAATCTCACAAAATAAAATGGGTTGTTGAGGCATTTCATGTCTCTTACCCCAACTACTAACCTTTTGACATTTCAAGCATGCTTTACAAAATTCATAAGAGTCTTTAAACAAGCTAGGCCAATACAATCCACAATCTAAAACCTTCCTAGCTGTCTTATTTGAGCTAAAATGACCACCACATGCATGAGAGTGACAAAATTCAAGAACAGAAGGCACATCAACATCATCAACACACCCTCCTAATCACTTTATCACTACAAATCTTCCACATCAAAGGGGTTCCCAAATGTAAAATCTAGACTCTCTTTTCAATTTTTCAATGGCAAAACGTGAAGCACAAGGAGGCAAGACTCCACACTCAATATAGTTAGCAAAAGAGGCATACCATGGAGGCTTAGATGAAATGGCACACAATGCCTCATCAGGAAATGAATCACAAGGAATAGTAGGGTTAGAGTTTACCATAGTAGCTTTTAAATGAGGTAGTCTAGACAAATGATCCGCTACTTGATTGGTAGAACCACTCCTATCCCTTATCTCCACATCAAATTCTTGCATCAAGATCACCCATCGAATCAAGCGAGGCTTAGAATCTGTCTTCTTAAACAAGTACCTCACAGCAGCATGGTCAGTGTACACAACAACTTTAGAGTTAAGAAGATATGATCTAAATTTATCAAGTGCAAAAACAATAGCAAACAACTCTTTCTCAGTTGTGGTGTAATTAACCTGAGCTGAATCTAGGGTCCTAGATGCATAAGCAATCACATATGATAACTTGCCCTCTCTTTGACCAAGCATAGCTCCCACAGCAAAATTAGAAGCATCACATGACAACTCAAAAGGCAAAGACCAATTTGGGGCTTTAAGAATGGGAGGGGAAATGAGCATGCTTTTCAAAGTGTCAAAACTCCTTTTGCAAGCATCATCAAAAACAAAATCAACATCTTTTTGTAAGAGTTTAGACATAGGCAAAGCAATTTCACTAAACCCCTTTATAAATCTCCTATAAAAGCCTGCATGTCCCAAAAATGATCTCAAATCTTTCAAACAAACAGGATATGGCAAAGAAGCAATCACATCTACTTTGGCCTTATCCACTCTATGCCATTGGAAGAAATCAAATGGCCTAAAACAATTCCTTTATCTACCATGAAATGGCATTTTTCAAAGTTAAGCACAAGCTTCTTTTCAATGCACCTACCAAGCACTTTATCTAAAGAATGCAAGCATGAATCAAAGGACTCACCATACACAGTAAAATCATCCATAAAGACTTCCATGCAATGTTCAATAAAATCACAAAATATGGACATCATGCATCTTTGAAAAGTACCAGGTGCATTGCAAAGACCAAAAGGCATCCTCCTATAGGCAAATGTACCAAAGGGGCATGTAAAGGTAGTCTTATCTTGGTCACTAGGAGCTATAGGAATCTGAAAATACCCACTAAACCCATCTAGGAAGCAATAATGGGACTTGGAAGCCAATCTCTCAAGCATTTGATCAATAAAAGGCAAAGGAAAATGGTCCTTCCTAGTCACATTATTGAGCTTCCTATAGTCTATGCACACTCTCCAAGCATTTTGAACTCTAGTTGGAACAAGCTCTCCTTTCTCATTTTTTACCACAGTAATCCCCCCTTTCTTAGGTACAACTTGGGTTGGAGACACCCACTCACTGTCAGCTATAGGATAGATGATCCCAGCACTAAGTAGCTTAACAACCTCTTTCTTTACCACATCTAAAATCAATGGGTTAAGTCTCCTTTGTGGTTGCCTAATGGGCTTAGCATTGTCCTCAAGAAAAATTTTATGTGTGCACACAATAGGGTCAATACCAGGAATGTCAGCCAAAGTCCAACCAATAGCATGTATGTTCTTTCTCAACACATCAAGTAATGCATTTTCTTCCTCAAGAGATAAAGAGTTAGAAATTATTACCGGAAGCTTCTCATTCTCAATGAGATATGCATACTTGAGATTGGATGGTAAAGGCTTCAACTCCAAGGTAGGTGGCTCTACACAAGAGGGAATGAGCTTCTTCAAGTCTAATTTGGTGGAATATTCCATGGTACTATCTTGTCTTTTAGGCTTCTCACTTGTTTTTGATTTCTCCTCTTCTTTCTTTACAGCCTCCCCCTTTTCTTGCAACTTGTCCTCAAGTGCTTGGACTTGAGCCACGGCCTCGACATGTGAAAGTGTAGAATTTTCCTCCAATAGCTTGGGAATCCTAAGAACATCAAGCTCGAGTGGAGAAAAACTCATAGATTCGGCCTTAATGGCTTTAGTACCTACAACACAAGAAGATATACCCTTCTCAAGCATTTCAAGATCAAGCATAGGAGATATTTTAAACAAATCATGAGAAGAAGTAGTTGCATCATTCAAGCATGCATCAATCTCTAAACAAATAGGACAACTACATCCATCAATACATGTAGTAGTAACAAGAGACAAATCATCATCAACATGTGAGAAAGAATCAAGCATGTGAGACTCACAAGCATCATGAAGCAATAACTCAATGGAACTTACACCTAACAAAGAATAATCCTCAAAAGGATGTTTCATTGCTTCATATATATTAAAAATAACATGATCCTCTCCACATTTCAAAATCAAACTACCTTTTTCCATGTCAATCAATGTACGGGCAGTCCTCATAAATGGCCTTCCTAAAATCAAAATATCATCCCCACTCCCTTCTTTTGACATATCAAGCACATAGAAATCCACAGGAAATAATAGACCTTTAACACAAACCAACAAGTCTTCTACTACTCCATGTGGTCTTCTAACACTTCTATCCGCTAATTGGCATATCATAGGTGTCTTATGCATGCAATCAAGACTCAAGGCATGATAAATTGAAAGAGGCATAACATTAATGGCTGCACCTAAGTCTATCAATGCATGAGAAAAATGTGTGTTGCCAATCTTGCATGGAATTGTGAAGGAACCGGGGTCCTCACATTTTATAGGGAGTTGAGGCTTCATGATAGCACTCACAGATGAGGGTAATTGTACCCTTGCATTAGGCCTAAATTTTCTTTTATTTGTACAACAATCTTTCAAAAATTTGGCATACTTAGGAAAGTTCTTAACTACATCCATCAAGGGTACATTAACATGAATCTTGTGGAAGAAATCATATACCTCTTGATCAAATTGTCCCTTTACTTGCTTAGGGACCACTTGTGCTTGTGGAAAAGGAAGCTTCTTCATAATCTCTTGACTTTGCTTTCCTTCTTCCTTCCTTGAACTCTCCTTTCTTGTTTCACTTTGCTCGGCCTCTCCCTCTTTTTCCTTACTAAACAACTCGGCCATAGTGCCCTTTTCCACCTTAGATGGTGGTTGCTCACATATGATCTCCTCAATGTTTTCATCCTCATCATCTCTATAAAAAGATGCATCATTAGGAGCAAAAGAAGAACTAGAAACATTAACATCAATTGAAGAATTTAAAGAGGGCTTCTCGGCCTTCCCTTGTCTTTTGTCTTCTTGTACTCTTTCTCCCAACTCCTTGCCACTCCTCAATGTGATAGCATTAAGATTAGCTTTAGGATTAGCAACGGTGTTGGATGGTAATGTAGAGGCTTGAGCATTGGCTG
This sequence comes from Prosopis cineraria, assembly GCF_029017545.1. Classification (NCBI taxonomy): domain Eukaryota; kingdom Viridiplantae; phylum Streptophyta; class Magnoliopsida; order Fabales; family Fabaceae; genus Prosopis; species Prosopis cineraria. The sequence goes on along the minus strand of NW_026555336.1, from coordinate 12,379,674 downwards.
CACTTAATTGGTTAGCAAGCATATTCATTTGAGAAGTAAGGGCATCAATTTTAGAGTTCATGTTCTCACACTTGTTACCCATACTCTCTACCTTGTTCCCTAAGCCATCATACATGTTTTTATACAAAGAGTTCATTTCAATCAACTGCTTACGTAACACATTCACATCATTAGAAGAGTTCGAATTAGAAGAACTCTCAATTGGAACAAGCCTCCTATCACTATAAGAATTAGAAGAAGGTGTAAGAGAATTACCACTTGGATTGTAGCTTTGAGAAGAGCTACCTTGAGACAAATGAGGTGGAGGGTCACGGCCAAAGGTGTTTTGATAGGATCCTCTTTGTTGATTGTCTTGTAAAGCCACATTTGGATTTGAATAGGAGAAATTAGGATGGTCTCTCCATGAAGGGTTGTAAGTATTAGAATAAGCTCCTTGCCCTTGCCTCCCACCATAGGATTGTTTTCCATTGTAGATAGCATTTACTTGTTCAAACTTAATAGGACAATTGCTTTCTACATGCATAGGTGAGTCACAAAAGTACAAGAATAAGGGACAAGTGCTTGAGAAGTACTTACATTGCTCACTTGAGATATTTGTGGAGCCAACATTCTCCCAATCTTGGCAGCTAGCAAGTCCACATATGAATCATTAAGAACTGAGGAACCTACCATATTCACATTTCTCTTTTCCCTTGTAGAGTATTGAGCACCACTTGAAGCCATCTTGTCAATTAGTTCCCAAGCCTTTAAGGAAGTGAGGTCAATCAAGCATCCACCACTAGCGGCATCAATGTTAACTTTGTCTCTTGGAATCAAGCCCTCATAGAAATATTGGACTAAATTCTCACTAGAAATTTGATGGTGTGGGCATTTAGCCAAAAGGCCTTGGAATCTAGTCCAATACTCATAGAGACTCTCATCCTCTCCTTGTTGGACCCCATAGATTTGCTTTCTCAAATTGGTGACCTTGGAATTTGGAAAGAATTTATCTAAGAAGAGTCTTCTTAGCTCGGCCCATGTGCTCACTTTCACATAAGAAGGGTAGTTGAAATACCATTCCTTTGCTAAACCTTCAAGAGAAAATACAAAAGCCTTAGCTTGAACATCATCAACATTTACATGCATAGGCTTCATAGTATCACAAACCAATAGGAAAGTATGCAAAAACCTATGACAATCCTCTCCTGGTAACCCATGAAATTTAGGCAATGCATTAATCAAGGAGGATTTAATTTCAAATTGAACATTAGTAGGAGGAACATATAAGCCATAAGGATTATCATGCCAATTAGGTTGAGTTAATTGCCTAATGCTCCTCTCCTCTCTAGGGTTATGCAAGCCTTCAAATTCATTATTAACATGGCCATCATCATGCAAATTCTCATTCCCATTCCCATGGCCCTCATTATGCACATGCTCATGTCCTAAGATACCTTCCATTGTTGAATTACAAACCAAATGAGAATCAAGAATAGGTTGTGATCTTCTCAATCTAGAAATAGTTCTTTCAATTTCTGGATCTAATTCAACAAAAGAGGTATGTTTTCTTCGGGTCATGCACTAATCAAGCTCAAGAAAATTAAGAACAAAGAACAAACTAAACTAAAATGCAAATCAACATGAAACAATTCAAAACACACAAAAGCAAGAGAAATAATTTTTTTTATTTTTTTTATTAAACTCAATAGCAACAAAATGAAAAAAAAAATAACACCAAACAAGTAGAAAGAGAGTTAGAAATGCTCAATCAAGAAGCTTTGGCAATTCTGGAATTCGCACAGTAGGCTCTCTGGAGACAGTGAACTTGTGAATTTTCTATCAGCAAATCCACATGATAAATTCCCCTGAAAATTTTATGAGAAACACAAGAGATATACAGGAAAATTATATAAAACTTTTAGATTAAAAATCCTTCCCAATCGTTCCCAGAATTTTTCACAAGTTGGTCCTCAAGTCTGGAGAAACAGGATTTCGTCCAGAAGACCTTCAGAGCTTCTAACAAACTTTCAAATAGGAAAATGGAAAAATTGAAGAAAATCCTAAACACAAGAAACAAAGATAAGACAGTGATAAGAAAAATGAAACTGGAATCAATCAATTTGAACGCACAAAGAGGAAGATATGCTAACTCAAAGTTGAAACAGGGTTTTGGGAATCCTCTGTAATGGCTCCCTGGACCTTGTTAGATTGTAAAATTTCCACAGGACACTTCCCACGTCCAAAATTGACCAAACCAATTTTAAAGTGAAGCTAGGATATAGAGCTTTCAATGAAATAAATTCCACATTTAAATTCCCTCAGACTCATTCCCAGTTAATTTTTCAATTTCAGACAGAGACACTAGAAACAGAGTATTTTCAGCTCTACACCAAACCAACGAAAATTGCACTAAATTTTTTTTTCTTTTTCAAAACAGAATAAAAACACTCAAAACACACAAAAAAACACTAAACAAGACACAAAAAAAAAATTTTTATAATTTTTAAAAAATTTTCCAGGAACACTAAAAATGTAAATTAAGTACTAAACAACCTTAGAATTAAACTTAAACCATTCCCCGGCAACGGCGCCAAAATTTTGATAGGAAATTAGTCGCTTATCCTCAAAATTACACTAAAGCTAACCCTAATGCAATATAGGGCCAACCCTAGGTCATCTCCCAAGGAATGGTTTTAAGTCTAATTGAAAGTTATCTAGTGAAATAAATCAACCAAAGTTTGTAGGAATTTAGTTATCTAGCTAATTATCTAAACTAATTACCTAATATGCAAGTAATTAAAATGCTAGTGAAAGTGAGTGAAATGAACTTCCCTTTTTACAATAATGGAACCCTAGAGATTAGTTGATTTTGGACTCATTATCTTCTCATGATTAGGCTAAGTTTAGCTTCCTTTCCTCTTGACTAAAGCTGTCATGACTTAAGAAAATTATCCTAAGCCAATTAACCTAATTAGCTAACCTCCCTAGGTCTTAGATTAAAGTCCCTAGTTCAATTAACCAATTGGTGAAGACATTAGCCAAGTGATTCACTCAAAATCCTCTCTCAACAGCCATGGTCAAACACATAAATTGAGCAACCACAAGATTATGTCAAGCTACTCAACAACACAAGCATAACACCACAAGATTATGCAATATTAACACAAGAAATTCACTAATTGAAAAACACAAGATTATGTGCCAAACAAAGAGTGGCAAAATTCAGTCATGGCTGTCCAAGGAAGAAATTAAATGAAACAATCCTCTCTCTTTACATCAACATCAAATTCAAATTAGAATTTATAAGCTAAGATGATTAACCCTAGATTAAGGAATCTAACCATCTAGTAAAAAGAGAAGAGGATAGGAAACAAAAGAACTTAGCCAATTTGAAGCTCAAGACTCATCCTCCATCTTCATCTCTCTAGGATTCCACAAAGAAACTTAGCCAATCTTCATCTTCAAGAACCCTAGTGATTGCTTGTGAAGGCCAAACTCCATAGCTCTTGAATGATGGAAATGAGCTTCAATCCTTGTGAAAATGGAAGGGATGGAACGAAAATGAAGAGAGGAGAAGAATGGTATGAGTTTTGTGGAGGTTTGGTGGCTGAAAATGGAGGTTAGGGTGCTGGAAAATGAAGAACAAAAGAGAGAAAATGAAGAACACTATGAACAAGAGAGAGAGAATGTGGAAGATGAATGAGATATGTGTTGGATCCCATTTGGGACTTAAAATGGCGTGCTCCTTGGTGTCTCCCATCAGCTGAAGCTTAATTAAAATAAGGAAAAAGAAATTAAAATGTAAATGGGAGCCTTGTCACACTTGCAAGGTGGCAACTTCCTATTGGTTTGTAGATGATTCCAATGTGTGCCTAATTTCCCATGTGTCATCCACATCATTTTAGCTGATTAATCCCTCAAAATAATCATAATTCACGTGCAAACCATCAGCCATTGACCTCAAGGAGTGTTGACCTCAATTGCCCAATTGATGCACAAGTCACATGCCACCTATGTCACATAAATCACATAATTCAATTAAATAGCATATGATATAATAAAATCTAATTCATGTCCAGAATTAAATTCATATTTAGAAGGGAGAATTTATTAAATTAACCAAGTTTCAGGCTGCACAAAATTATATAAAAATTTTCACACAAAGGCAAACCAAAAACTAGGACAAACTAAGACACTTAAGAAAGTGTTGACTTTTTTATTTAATTACTCCCAAACTAAAATGAATTTTAAAAATATAATTTCACCATTCATCAACTGGACATAAAATGCACTTTGTCAATTTTTCTTGTACATTTTCTCAAAAGTTCATTTTTTGGACCAAAATGCCCCTAGTGCACTGATCTTAGAAACTTAGGCAAAGTTCCAAATCTAATGCAATGTGTGCACTTGAAGGTGATAAATCATTAATAAAATGGTCCTAATTGACAAATAAAAGTGTGTAACAAATGTGTTCTATCAATCGCTCAGGTCTAAACCAGTCATAAAGCTCTAATTTAACTTCCAAGAACCTTTTTATTACTATTGGGAAAGAATCAAACCCCTCAAATTCCATTGATTCAATTTTCCTATAACTCATTTTTAGAGAAATTTGTTAGAATGGAAGGTAAGAGTTATATATAGCTTACCTGGCAAGTTACCAATCTGAATAACCTTCTACCGCTCTAAAATGACTTAACCTAGCTTCTTAGCCCTTTTGCTCTCTCTGTTTCATGTATTTCTCAAATTCTCTCCTCTGAAATTTCTAAAATTTCACGAATTATCAAGGCAAATTCTGGTCCATGTGCAATGGCGCATGCAGCATAAGCTGCAACACGTGGTACAGTGAGATTTATTCTCACCACGTGGTGATATAGAGGCTCGGTGATCCTACTACTAAAGGTGAGCTCGATTCATTATGAATGTACACTTAGTCCAAGAGCCTATGGTTTCGATCGAGGTGATATAGAGGCTCGGATAGTAGAATGATCATACTAGTGGTAAAAGATTTGTATTGATGAAAAGAGTCTGTAGAAATATGCTAAATGTATATTTTTAGAAGTTTTCATAGTTTAACTTTCTTATGGTTGTTCATGTTAATTATTAGTAGTGAATTATTCTGTTATTAAGATGTTTATCTCACCCCGTAGTTATATTTTACAAGTGAGAGCTACAGTAGGGGTAAAGGGAAGGAAGGGACAATTGAAGAGTAAAGAGCATTGTAGTATAGCTCTTTCCTTTCTCTTTTTAGTTTTGTAATGAATATTGCCACTATATATTGCCAACTTAGGAACATGACATTATTTTGGACATCATTTGTATGAGTTTGTGATAAGTGTGCATATCTTGGTTCAAGATTGATGTTGTGGATTAAGGGTGTGTGTGTGCTTGGCCAAGTTACACTTATATGTGATATGTATATTTCAAGTGTTTTGTGTGTCAAAATGACCAATTGAGTTGTGCGTTGAATTTTATCCACCCCGTTGAGTTATTACCAAATGGGACTTTAGTGGTCATTTCGAGTGTGATTGCTTAATTATGTGATATCAATTAATTATTATGTTGTGTGTAGTCTATTTGAGATGGTCAAGGTGTCTCTAGGATTAACAGCAGTTGGTATTGTGAGTTGGACACCATTGTGTGTATTTTGAGGTAAAAATGAACCATTAGGGTTCAGGTATCCATCTTTTAAATAGATGATTATCTAAGTGGCCATTAGCTAGAAGGCTCAAAGAGTTTCATGTGGACACTTGAATCACCTAAATTGGATGTCGGATGACTAAACAGCGTGCTCTGGAAGTTCATAGGGTTGTCATGATAGCAACCTGCTATCATGACAGCAGGTGTACGCTGTGGCGCTTGGTTGTTGCACCACGGCGCAAGAGGCCTTTGAGGGACTCATTACTCTATGCCATCCGTCATAGCAGGCACGGCTTGTGCTACGGCGGACATACTAGATAAGGGCTAGAAGGCTTATTTCAACCCATTTTGAGCTCAAACAATATTTTAAAAATGATTTTCTTAGGATTCCAATGATTTAAACTAATTATCTTTAAATTCTTGAGTTGTGATGACTTCTTTAAAGGATTTTATTTAATTCTAGTTATCACAACGATATGTGAGTGTTGTCTTGGTAATGTCAAGGCAGACATTACACCATCAATCTATGTTCCTTAACCATAATACTTGTGTAACCTCCTTTTATATCCACTCAATATAGAAGAAGACTATAGTGTTACTACTACCTCACCTTAATCACCACTAATCAAATTTTATTTCAAAAGCTTTGGTCAAAGACTTATTTTATAAAATTGATCAGTTCTCAAAAAAATCAGAGAAAAACATAGTGGAAGTAAATCATACACTCCTCAATTACATAATGGACATAACCCACCAACATTCCTATCTCAATTGCATGCATTTTAAAACAACAATAAAATTGAGAAATGGTATGTGTGTCGTGGCAGGCGATCTGTGTACCACGGCATGTGGCACAGAGTGACATACTCACCGTTTCTATGTCATGCACCACGACATGTGTCACCATGCGCCAAGGTGCGCCTATCTATTTTTCTGCTGTCATTTTGATAGCAAAATGATAAACTTCTGGCGTGCACCATTTTTACATATGACATTCGATCGGAGTGATTCAAGCGCCCACACGAAGCTTAGCTCGTATACTAACTAATGAGATAAGTTTGGATATAATCCAACAGTCTAATTAAAATTTAGACATCTGGGTACAAAAAGTCACTTTTTCTAAAAATTTTATGCACCCAAGCGCTCAAATCGATCCCTTTCTCTCATTAAACCACACTAGGCCTTAAACCACATCCAAAAGGATCTAATACATCTGATTGACCACATTTAATCACAATCATACTCATAAATCAAAATTTGACCCTTCTACAGTCAATTTTCACAATTCACTAATTTCACATATTATGCCATTTCTTGGCATAACCTAGCCTACTTGGCTAATTCTCAACTCATACATATAAATCATATTCATAAAATAATCTTAGCCTTTAAATTACTCATTTCATCATAATTTGTCCCTTGGCTTAAGATTCACCAACACAACCAAACATTTCAACACAAACATATTCAAATCATAGCCCCTTTTGTCTCAAACAACACACATACACAAACTCGGGCTTGATTTCATAAAATCTTAATTAAATTCATACATGCAATTCCTATGAAAACTCATATACACTTATATATACAATCTTTCAGTTCAGTTCATTACATAAACCTAGAGTACATGTGTAACATCTTGAAACTTTAGATCTGGAAAAATGGATTAATTAAGGGATAAATTAGTTAAAAATATGATTAATTTATTTAATTATGTTTTTGGGTGGCTAATTATATTTTTGGGTCATATTTGGCTCTAAATTAAGATAGGATGAAAGTCGGATCAAGTCAGGAGGCATCTGGGGGAGTAAAATCAAGTTGTTGCTCACTACGCTATGAGTTGTAGCTTGCATGGCATGCGTTGCGGCGCATGGCACGGCAAGAAACTTAAATTTTCAAGAATCATCAAAAATTGACAGATTTTGGGGTAGAAAACCTAGACCATGAAGGGGGTAACTTTGGGCACTGCTAGGGCATCAATTTGGAAGGATTTTGAAGATCATTTAAGTGTCCAAACTCTTGGGTAAGTTTCCTACCCTTCTCCTTTACCTTTTCATCTCATTTTTCATGGGATTTGAAAGAGTGGGAATTTGGTCTGATTGGATTAAGCCATGAGTCAGTGTTTTGAAGGTTTCTATTGACTCTAAAGGTTTAATTTAGGTTTATTGTTCTTCGATATATGGTAATAGGAAGCTACTTTCTTGTTTGGTGAATTTTAGATTAAGCCCCAACTTGATCATAGGGTGTTGAAGTGTAATAAGTTAAGATATTGAGTTTTATGTTGTGATAGAGTTAGAAAGAGGCTTAAAGGAATGGTGTGAACAAATGTTGATCTTAACAAGCCTCTTTGTTGAGAATTTGAGTGAGAAGTGGGAGAATTAGGAGGTTATTACTAGCTAATGGTGCTTGTGTAAATTGAAAATTAACATATAGTACTTGTTGATGTAGATTGTGGTGTGGGAAGACTTACCTTGACACAAGAAGAAATTTAGTATCACAGGTAACCCTTTTAGTAACAAAAGGGTTGAGGTAACTAGATAATTGCATTATTTATTACCTTATATAAGTTATTCTCAAGTTGCTTTTCTATGATTTGTTGAGTATATATGCATAAATTCTTTAAAGGTTAACTATTTTAGAAAATGTCGAGTATTGGTTTGTAAAATTCTATATTTTTCAAGTAAGTAAAAAGATTTTGTTATGCTTACTTGAAAAGTTGTTTATGTATGGTCAAGTGGAGATATGTAATGAAATATAGCATATTAGAGGGTGGGAGGTCATCCTAGTAGAGATAGTGAAGATTAAGTCCATATGGCATTGCTGGCACCTCGGGACACCAGGTGCAGTATTTACTCTCCTTAGTGCCCGAAAATGGGTGCGGTGTTGGAGACTTACTCTCCTTAGTACCCAAAAGGGTGTGAAGTTGGAGACTATGCTCCTTAGCATCCGTAGGATGCGGTGTTAGAATAACGACACCCCAATTACTTGTAATAGGGGAAACAGTAGTTCGGAAGTGGTTTAGGACACCTTAGCCGGGTAGTCCTACCATGGATGGTGAGCTTGGAGACCATACATGTGGTTTGGTTCCATGAAATAGCCTACTGGTTTGGTTGGGAGTATTGGAGGACCGGATGATTAGGAATCATGCATGCAAATTTATGGTGATATTATATGATGTGATTATGTTACTTATTTTTATACTTGTTTATAACTTGGCTTGTTAATCAATAATGTAGATTATCTTAGTTACTAAAATTTTATCTCACCCCGTGGATTATCATTTTACAGGTTTTACCTCTAAGACTGGGCAGGGAAAGGAATTGGGCAAGGACTAGTAGATTTGCTACATTGAATAGCAATGCCTGATTTTGGTTTGAGTGGTGTACATAAACTTGTTATATGATTATATGTTGCCAACTAGGAATGCATATCATTTTGATTGGTTGCACTTGTTTCATACTATGTTGTTGTGTATTTTAGCCTAATATGGTATATGATGTAAATATGTGGGAATTTGTGGTGATGGGCTAAAATACTAATACAAGTGCAAGGAATGTTTTATCTATGTGGTGACAATGTATTTGTAATGTATTATGTGGAAATAAAGGCCAAATAGCATATATGATGTTGATTTGGTATCTTAGCCATATTGGGCAAAATGGCCATTGAGTGGCCAAATTTTGTGTTTGGTATATTTTTATGTGTTTAATTGATCACTCAAGTATATTTTAGTCCATTGGACTTAGTTCAAGCCTCTCAATGGATTAATGGTATTAGTTATGAGTTTTTGGGTACTTGGATGGTTGAAAATTTCTTTGAAAAATTGACTTTTGCATCTGAGTGCCTAAAATTATCATACGGTGTCAAATTAAAACAAAACTTGTACCATTAGTTATCTTATTGAATAAGCTTCGCGTGAGTACTTGAATTACTCCAATCAGTCATCGGATGTGAAAATGGCACGTGTTCGAAGTTTGTCAAGAAAAGCTGTCATGGACACGTTCGCCGCAACGCATTTTGCACAATCCACGGCACACTGTACAGTGAGAAAATTTGGCATTCTATGCCACATGCCATGGCGCATGGACCACGAGCCATAGTGCATGGACCAAAATACTCAAAAATGACATTTTTGGCCCTGTTTTAAGTAGTTTGCTTCCCAAAACTTTTCCATGCTTCCAAAGCCTATATAAATCATTAAGTTTAAGCTCAAACTATCAATTTAAAGGGTTTTTATGAGATCTTAATTATTCCACAATTATTTTTAAAAGATTATTAATTTAAACCCTTATATGGATAATGTGAGTTTAGGAGCAATCTTTGCTTCTAATTATGATTGTTTGTTGTGATTGTGTGGTGAATTTTGGTAATGTCAAGGTGGACATTGCAACATGACTTCACAACTCAAGCTAGTCCAAACTCTCTTCCCTTGCCCTAATCACTTCCCGGTCCTGTACATGTAACCAGATAGTGAGATAAAAATCTCAGTAACAAAAAACTCACTCCTATTAACTATCACATGCAACAATATAAAAGTAAACATAGTATATCATTAAAATCTCATAAAATAGCATTTATATCACATATCTAATTCCATTCTCTACTTTTCATCATATCACAAATGATTCCATGTTATCACAAGATATTTCATCATATCACAAAACATACTAGCATGATCTCTACCAATCGAACCTCCAAATCACCCCGATAATTAACCATAGGCTCATCTCATTAGTCTTGAGCTCACCTGCAGTGGTAGAATCACCCGGCCAAAGATGTTCTAATGCACAATACGAATTATGGTTTCCACCAATACATACAATGGGGCGTCATTGACTCCAACACCATATCACAAGGATACTAAGGAGTCTCTCATCTCCAACGCCATACCTTAATAAGCACTAAGGAGATCTTCTCCAATACTGCACCTTACAAGGCAGTAAGGAGATTTGTTTCCAACACTGCACCTTAAAAGGGTACTAAGGAAACCTTACCATATGGTCTTTATCATCTCCCACATTCGGGTGAACTCCCACCCCCTATGATCATGCTTTCTCAAACCATTTAAGGTTCCCATTTATCATTTAACATTTTCTTACACTTAATATACAATACTTTTCATTTTAAAACACACATTTCCATGCTTATTTTAATCAAAAGCCATTTCACACACAACAATCACTTAATGCTATAAAACATGCTTAGTTTCAAATCATTTCATGCACTATATAGCACACTAACACATAGTTCTAATAAATAGTCAAACAAAAGAAGTTATTCGATTACCTCAACCCTTCTGTCACTAGAAAGGTTACCCATGGACTTCAACTATCACACAAGCTTTTCTCAAGCTTCTTTCTCTATTCACGCATATAATATGCCAACCTGAACACATTTGGCACGTTTTAGTCATTTGGTCTATTTTGACCAAAAACTCATTTTTACCACTTAGGTCTATATTCATCCGTAAACTCTTTTCCATTTATCCATTCTAAGTCCATGACTACCAAATTACTACTTACATTACCTCAACCAGTCTTATTTTACTCAAGTTAGATTTTTACCCTAACTTTCTCTCTCTAAAGGCTAAAATTGAGCCTACGGGTTCAAAGCTCTACCATTGAGCTCTAATTTAACTTTCAAGAACTTTTTTATTACTATTGAGCAAGAATCAAACCCTTTAAATTCCATCAATTCAATTTCCCTATAACTCATTTTTAAAGAAATTTGTGTAGAATGGAAGGTAAGAGTTATACGTAGTTTACCAGGCAAGTTACCGATCTGAATCACCTTCCACCGCTCTAAAATGACTTAACCTAGCTCTCAACCCTTCTCCTCTCTCTATCTCGTATGTTTCTAAATTTCTCTCCTATGAAATTTTTGATATTCATGACTTATGAAGGCAAATTCTGGTCCATGTGCGACAGCGCATGCAGTATAAGCCGCGATGCATGGCACAGTGAGATTTATTCTCACCACGTGCACTTGCTTTAACTCAAAACATACTCCTATCACCTATATCTGTTCATACAACACACAAACAAGTCAAGATACCAATTAGTCGTTCGAATTTCTAATCCCATACTAATTTTCACTTCACCCTTGATTAACCTCTAAACTTAGGATTGAGAAATTTAGGATGTCACAACTTGCCATATGCAAAGTCTTCCAGCTCAAAGCATCAGTAACCACATTAGCTTTACCTGGATGGTAAAGTTATAATCCTTAAAAAGCTCCATTCACCTTCTCTACCTCACATTCAGTTCTTTTTGATCCACTAGGTATTTCAAACTCTTATGGTTGTAAACACAATGGACATTACACCATACAAATAATGGTGCCAAATCTTTAGAGCAAATACCACTATTGCAAGCTCTAAATCATACGCAAGATAATTCTCCTCATATGGTCTCAATTGTCATGACACATAGGCTACAATTCGACTATCTTGCATTAAGACACAACTAAGACCTTTTAAAGATGTATTAGTATATACCTCATAAGGTAACCTTGGATTAGGGATAATCAACACTGGTGTTACGGTTAATTTCTCTTTTAGCTTCTGAAATGCCACTTCACACCGATTGTCCCATATATAAGGTTGATCTTTTTGAGTTAGTCTAATCAAAGAAGAAGCTATCTGGAAAAATCCTTAGATAAATCATCGATAATACCCAGCTAATCCTAGAAAACTATGTATCTCTGTGACTGAACTAGGACGTTCCCATTTCAACACTACATCAACCTTATGCGGATCTACTAAAATTCTATCCGTAGACACCACGTGTCTTAAAAATCTCACTTCTCTCAAATAAAACTCACACTTATTGAGCTTGGCATACAACTTTTTGTCTTTCAGAATCTGCAGTATCGTTCTCAAATGCCTTGCATGTTGCTCCTCATTCTCAAAATAGATCAAGATGTCATCTATAAAGTCCACTACAAACTGATCCAAGTACGGCCTAAAGATTCAATTCATATAGTCCATGAACATTGCTGGCACATTGGTCAAACCAAATGGCATAACCAAGAATAATGGCCATACCAAGTCCTGAACGTTGTCTTGGGTACATCTATTACACTAACTCTGAACTGATGATACCCTGACCTCAAGTCAATCTTAAAAAAGACTGAAGCACTAGTTGATTGATCTAAAAGATCATCTATCCTTGGTAGAGGATACTTGTTCTTCACAGTTACCTTATTCAATTATTAGTAATTGATGCACAATCGCAAACTGCCATCCTTCTTTCTCACAAATAATACCGGTGATCCCTAAGGTGAGATACTTAGTCTGATGAATCCCTTCTCTAGTAAATCTTCAATCTGCTTCTTTAGCTCAGTCAATTCTGATGGCGACATTCTATAAGGGGCCTTTGATATTGGCTCAGTTCGAGAAACCAAATCGATTGAGAACTCAACTTTCCTTTCAGGGGGTAATCTAGTCATTTCTTCTGAAAATACCTTTAGGAACTCACTTACTACCCTAATCTTCTCAATCCCATCATCATACACCATGCTAGTTGCAAAGAATACCATATAGGCATCACAACCTTACTGAATCAACTTCTCAGTACTTACCACCGATAGAAACTTAGGTTGCTCCAAGGATTCCACAGCTACACATAACACTAGTAGTGAAACCACCCTTTTTACACAATCAAGCATAACATTATTTACTGCTAGCCAATCCATACAAATTATCACATCTATTTCTCTCATAAGAATACAAATCAGATCGATCTTGGAAACTCTATCCTTAAATTGAATCTCCACATTTTGACAAGCTTAACTTGTAATACTAGACGATCCAGAAGGTGTCCTCACTTTAATAAGCACAAGAAATTCTTGTAAAGACAATTTCAATCTATCCACACATTCCTTAGATACAAAAGAATGGGTGGTACCCAAATCAAACAATGCCTCTACTTTATGACTATTAACAAAAATCATACCTCTGATTGGATTTGGAGATGCTCTGGCCTCTTCCTATGTAACTGCAAATACTCGACCAGGAACCATCTATCTCTATTCTATCCCCTTAACTCTGCCTTCTAGGTATTTCCTCGCTATATGACCCTACTTACCACACTTATAGCAAGCCCAACATCTTGCTGAATGAGATCTGCTGCATATGTGGTACTAGGGCATCCTTCGAATACTCAAAGTCAGAGCTAGAACATTTAATGCTTGCCTTGAAGACTGTGGAGGCCCAATTCTCACACCTTCAGCCCTTTGTATTAACCATGCATAGGTTGAGATTACGATCCTCGACTAAAACCACTTCTCCTAGAAGAATTGGAACTACTCAAATTAAACCCAAGCTTCTTTGGGATTCCACCAATCAAACCCAAATAAGATAAAAACTTCCCCATACTATCTCATCTCCTTTTAGCATCTGCCTCCCTACCACGCCTATCTACTACAGCTTATGGCACATCTCCTCATAGTCATTATATCAAGCAGTGCTATCTGTTACCAGTACTCAAGTCTCATCTTTTCAAGTAATCTCTCAGCTTTTCACCTCGAGTCATTACTATGTTGGAGATATATAGAGTAAGCTAATAAGTCATTAAATCTTCTTATGAATTCTTCCTCATCTAGGTCTCCCAATGTAATGTCCACCTTGACATTACCAAAATTCACCACACAGTCACAACAAACAATCATCATTATGAGCAAGGATTTGCTCCTAATCTCACAATATATATATATAAGGGTTAAAACAAGTAATTCTTTAGAAATAATTTTGTGAAATAGTTAGGATCCTATAAAAACCCTTTAAATTGATAGTTTGAGTTCAAACTTAATGATTTATAAAGGTATTGGAAGCATAGAAAAGTTTTGGAAGCAAACCACTTCAAAACAGGGCCAAAAATATCATTTTTAAGTGTTTTGGTCCATGCTCCGTGGCTCATGGTCCGTGCGTCGCGGCATGTGGCACAGAAAGCCAAGTTCACTCACTGTACCGTGCGCCACGGTGCACGTGTTCATGACAATAATGCTATCATGACAGTTTTTCTGGACGAACTTCGAACGCGCGCCATTTTCACATCCGATGTCCGATTTGAGTGATTCAAGCGCCCACGAGAAGCTTATTCAATAAGCTAACTAATGACATAAGTTTTGTTACTCGGATGCAAAAGTCAGTTTTTAAAGAAATTTTCAACCATCCACGTATCCAAAACTCATAACTAATACCATTAACCCATTGCGAGGCTTGAACCAAGTCCAATGGACCAAAATATACTTAAGTGACCAATCAAACACATAAAAAACATACCAAACACAAAATTTGGCCACTCAATAGCCTTTTTGCCCAATATGGCCAAAATATCAAATCAACATCATATATGCTATTTGGCCTCTATTGTCATATAATACATTACATATACCTTATCACCACATAGATAAAACATTTCTTGCACTTGTATTAGTATTTTAACCCATCACCACAAAAATTCTCACATATTCACATCATATATAATATTAGGCTAAATACACAACAACAAGTATAACCAATCAAAATGATATGTATTCCTAGTTGGCAATATATAATATCATATAACAAGTAATTGGGCATTACTATTCAATGTAGCAAATCTACAAATCCTTGCCTGATTCCTTTCCTCACTCAGTCTTAGTTGTAGAACCTGTAAAATGGTAACCACAGGGTGAGATAAAAATCTCAGTAACTAACATAATCTACATTATTGATTAACAAGCCAAGTTATAAACAAGTATTAAAATAAGTAACATAATCACATCATATAAGATTACCACAAATTGCATGTATGATCCCTAACTATCCAGTCCTCCAGTACTCCCGACTGAACTAATAGGCTATTTCACATAACCAAATCACATGTATGGTCCCCAAGCTCACCATTCATGGTAGGACTACCAGGCCAAGGTATCCTAAACCACTTCTAGACTACTGTTTCCCCCTATTACAAGTAATTAGGGTGTCATTACTCCAACACCAAATCCTACGGATGTTAAGGAGCATAGTTTCCAACTCCGCACCCTTTTAGGTATTAAGGAGAGTAAGTCTCCAACACCGCACCCATTTTCAGGCACTAAGAAGAGTAAGTGCTACACTTGGCATCCCGAGGTGCTAGTAATGCCATATGGACTTAATCTTCACTATCTCCACTAGGGTGACCTTCCACCCTCTAATATGCCACATTTCACTACATATCTCCACTTGACCATGCATAAACAACTTTCCAAACCAATATAAAAAATCTTACCATTTAATTCAAAAATATAGAATTTCACAAACCAATACTCCATTCATTTTCTAAAATAGTTAACCTTTAAAGAATTTATGCATATATACTCAACAAATCATAGAAAAAGCACTTGAGAATAACTTATATAAGATAATAAATAATATAAATTATCTAGTTACCTCAACCCTTTTGTTACTAAAAGGGTTACCTATGGTACTAATTCTCTTCTTGTGTTAAGGTAAGTCTTCCCACACCACAATCTACATCAACAAGTACTATATGTTAATTTTCAATTAACACAAGCACTATTAACTACCAATAACCTCCCAATTCTCCCACTTCTCACTCAAATTCTCAACAAAGAGGCTTGTCAAGATTACAATTTGTTCACACAATCCCTTTAAGCCTCCTTCTACTCTATCACAACATAAAACTTAATATCTCAACTTATCACACTTCAACACCCTATGATCAAGTTAAGGCTTAATCTAAAATTCAGCAAACAAGAAAGTAGCTTCCTATTACCACATATTTAAGATCAATAAACCTAAATTAAACCTTTAGAGTTAATAGAAAACCTTCAAAATATTGACTCATAACTTAATCCAATCAGACCAAATTCTCACTCTTCCAAATCCCATGAAAAATGAGATGAAAAGGTAGAGGAGAAGGATAGGAAACTTCCCCAAGAGTTTGGAGGCTCAAATTATCTTTAGAATCCTTCTAAATTGATGCCCTAGCAGTACCCAAAGTTGCCCCCTTCATGCTCTAGGTTTTTCACCCCAAATCTGTCAATTTCTGATCATTTTTGAAATTTTAAGTTACTTGCTATGCCGTGCACTGTAGTGCACATCACGCAAGCCACAACTCACGATGCAGCAAGCAAGAAGTGGATTTTGCTCCCCCCGATACCTCCCGACTTGATTCGACTTTCATCTTATCTCAATTTAGAGCTAAATATGATCTAAAAATCCAATTAGCCACCCAAAAACATAATTAAATAAATTAATCATATTTTTAACTAATTTATCTCTTAATTAATCAAATTTTCTAGATTTGAAATTTTAGGATGTTACATCCAACCTGAAAGAATGAAATTCTTCCTCCTTTTCAATTCTGAATGAGGCTAGAAAGTGTTGATCAAAGAATATTTTTTTGAACTCATCCTAGCTCAATTGAATACCACTTGTTGGCCTCACAAATTCCCACCACCTTTTAGCAATATTAACCAACTGCACCGTGGCCAAAATAACTTTCTTCTATGAAGTATAGATTACCACCTCAAAGATGGTTTCCATTTGTTCTATCTACAATTTTGCTTTACCTTATTTCATACTTTTGTCAAATATCGGTGGGTTAAATCAAATGAATATCTTCTAAGCACGATCAATAGATGGATCAATGCTAAAAATCTCTGGTACACTACTTGAATTTTGAGACGGTCCAAGTCTACTGTGTGCTTCCTACACTGGGATATTTTGAGCTTTAACTCTCTCTTCTTGCTCTCTACCCCTTAGGATCATGTCATGATCCCTAACAGTTTGTCTTGTGTCAATAACCATATCTCTAAGCTCTTCTAGTAGCTCATCACATCTATCCCTTACGGCTGAACCGGTTGAACTTTCGGTTCTCATCCCTCCTCTATAACCCATCTAAATACTGTGGTTCTCACACAAGTGCCTCTCATACTGTACTATTTTCTCCCCTCCTAAAGACGAAAATATGAAACACAAAGGACATCAAGGAAACAGTTGTGTAATGAACAAGATAAGTTGCCATATTTCTAAATGAACACATCAATAACAATCAAGTAACAATCAAGTCTCAAAAATTGATTATATGTGTTGTTTGAGACAAAGGGGCTATGATTTGTGTATATTTGTGTTGATATAGTTGGTAGTGTTGTGAATCTTAAGCCAAGGGATAAATTATGATGAAATGAGTAATTTGGGGCTAAGATTGTATTATGAATATGATTGAATATGTATCAATTGAGAAATAGCCAAGTGGGCTAAATTATGCCAAGAAATGGCAAAGTGTGTAAAGTTAGTGAATTATGAAAATTGGTCATATAAGGACTAAATTTTAATTTATGAGTAGGATTGTGATTAATTAAAGTCAAACAGGTGAATTAGATCCTTTTGGACTTGGTTCAAGGCCTAATGTGGTCTAATGAGAGAAAGGGATCGATTTGAGCACTTGGGTGTGCAAAATTTTCAAAAAAAGTAACTTTTTGCACTTGGGTGTCCAAATGTTGATCAGACCATTAGATCATGTCCAAACCTATCTCATTAGTTAGTATACAAGCTAAGAGTCGTGTGGGTGCTTGAATCACTTTGACAGAATTTCTTACGTGAAAATAGCGCACGCTAAAAATTTGTCATTTTTGCTGTTAAAATGACAGCAGAAATTCAGACATCTACGCCACAACACATGATGACACATGCCACGATGCACGACATAGAAAGGGTGAATGTATGGCTCTGTGCCACATGCCATTGCACACTGATTGCACGTCACGACACACAGACTAAATTTTAGTTTTTATTTTCTATTGACATGCATGCAATTAGGATAGGAATGCTAGTGGATTATGTCTTCTATGTATTGAAAGAGTGTATGATTTACTTCCACTGTGTTTTTCTCTAATTGTATTGTGAATTGATTGATTTTATAAAATAAGTCTTCAGTCGAAGCTTTTGAAATTGTAAACTATTTATTATAATGGATGTGTGATAGAACACATTTTTTACCCACTTTTATTTGTCAATTAGGACCATTTTATTAATGATTTATCACCTTCAAGTGCACATATTGCATTAGATTTGAAACTTTACCTAAGTTTCTAAGATCAGTGCACTATGGGCATTTTGATCCAAAAAATGAACTTTTGAGAAAATGTACAAGAAAAATTGACAAAGTGCATTTCATGTCCAGTTGATAAATGGTGAAATTATATTTTTAAAATTCATTTTAGTTTGGGAGTAATTAAATAAAAAAGTCAACACTTTCTTAAGTGTCTTAGTTTGTCCTAGTTTTTGGTTTGCCTTTGTGTGAAAATTTTTATATAATTTTGTGCAGCCTAAAACTTGGTTAATTTAATAAATTCTCCCTTTTAATTATGAATTTAATTCTGGACATGAATTATATTTTATTATATCATATGCTATTTAATTGAATTATGTGATTTATGTGACATAGGTGGCATGTGACTTGTGCATCAATTGGGCAATTGAGGTCAACACTCCTTGAGGAAAATGGCTGATGGTTTGCATGTGAATATGATTATTTTGAGGGATTAGATCAGCTAAAATGATGTCGATGACACATGGAAAATTAGGCACACATTGGAATCATCTACAAACCAATAGGAAGTTGCCACCTTGCAAGTGTGACAAGGCTCCCATTTACATTTAATCTCTTTTTCCTTATTTTAATTAACCTTCAGCTGATGGGAGACACCAAGGAGCACGCCATTTTAAGTCCCAAATGGGATCCAACACATATCTCATTCATCTTCCACATTCTCTCTCTCTTGTTCATAGTGTTCTTCATTTTCTCTCTTTTGTTCTTCATTTTCCAGCACCCTAACCTCCATTTTCAGCCACCAAACCTCCACAAAACTCATACCATTCTTCTCCTCTCTTCATTTTCGTTCCATCCCTTCCATTTTCACAAGGATTGAAGCTCATTTCCATCATTCAGGAGCTATGGAGTTTGGCCTTCACAAGCAATCACTAGGGTTCTTGAAGATGAAGATTGGCTAAGTTTCATTGTGGAATCTTAGAGAGATGAAGATGGAGGATGAGTCTTGAGCTTCAAATTGGCTAAGTTCTTTTGTTTCCTATCCTCTTCTCTTTTTACTAGATGGTTAGATTCCTTAATCTAGGGTTTAATCATCTTAGCTTATAAATTCTAATTTGAATTTGATGTTGATGTAAAGAGAGAGGATTGTTTCATTTAATTTCTTCCTTGGACAGCCATGACTGAATTTTGCCACTCTTTGTTTGGCACATAATCTTGTGTTTTTCAATTAGTGAATTTCTTGTGTTAATATTGCATAATCTTGTGGTATTAATGCTTGTGTTGTTGAGTAGCTTGACATAATCTTATGGTGTTAATGCTTGTGTTGTTGAGTAGCTTGACATAATCTTGTGGTTGCTCAATTTATGTGTTTGACCATGGCTGTTGAGAGAGGATTTTGAGTTAATTGAACTAGGGACTTTAATCTAAGACCTAGGGAGGTTAGCTAATTAGGTTAATTGGCTTAGGATAATTTTCTTAAGTCATGACAGCTTTAGTCAAGAGGAAAGGGAAGCTAAACTTAGCCTAATCATGAGAAGATAATGAGTCCAAAATCAACTAATCTCTAGGGTTCCATTATTGTAAAAAGGGAAGTTCATTTCACTCACTTTCACTAGCATTTTAATTACTTGCACATTAGGTAATTAGTTTAGATAATTAGCTAGATAACTAAATTCCTACAAACTTTGGTTGATTTATTTCACTAGATAACTTTCAATTAGACTTAAAACCATTCCTTGGGAGATGACCTAGGGTTGGCCCTATATTGCATTAGGGTTAGCTTTAGTGTAATTTTGAGGACAAGCGACTAATTTCCTATCAATGTGAGGTAGTGGTAACACCATAATCTTCTTTTATATTAAGTGAATATAAGAGGAGGTTACAAGGGGCGAGAGTTCACCTATGTGAAATGTAACATCCTAAAACTTCAAATCTGGAAAAAATGAATTAATTAAGAGATAAATTAGTTAAAAATATGATTAATTTATTTAATTATATTTTTAGTGGCTAATTGAATTTTTGGGTTATATTTGGCTCTAAATTGAGATAGGATAGAAGTCGGATCAAGTCGGGAGGCATCGAGGGGAGCAAAATCAAGTTGTTTCTCGCTGCACTGTGAGGCGCAGCTTGTGTGGCGTGTGATGCGGCCCACGACACAACAGGCAACTTAAAATTTCAAGAATTAGCAAAAAAAAATTAGATTTTGTGGTAGGAAACCTAGAGCACGAAGGGGGCAACTTTGGGTACTATTAGGGCATCAATTTGAAAGGATTTTGAAGATCATTTGAGCCTTCAAACTCTTGGGTAAGATTCCTACCCTTCTCCTCTACCTTTTTATCTCATTTTTCATGGGATTTGGAAGAGTGAGAATTTGGTCTAATGGGATTAAGCCATGAGTCAATGTTTTGAAGGTTTCTATTGACTCTAAAGGTTTAATTTAGGTTTATTGATCTTGGATATGTGGTAATATGAAGCTCCTTTGTTGTTTAGTGGAAGTTGGATCAAGCCTTCACTTGATCATAGGGTGTTAAAGTGTAAGAAGTTGAGATATTGAGTTTTATATTGTGATAGAGTTAGAAGGAGACTTGAAGGGATGAAATGAACAAATTTTAATCTTGACAAGTTTATTTGTTGAGAATTTAAGTGAGAAGTGGGAGAATTGGGAGGTTATTATTAGCTAATGGTGCTTGTGTTAATTGAAAATTAACATATAGTACTTGTTGATGTAGATTGTGGTATGGGAAGACTTACCTTGACACAAGAAAAGAATTTTGTACCACGAGTAACCCTTTTAGTAATAAAAGGGTTGAGGTAACTAGATAATTTGCATTGTTTATTACCTTGTATAAGTTATTCTCAAGTGCTTTTCTATGATTTGTTGAGTATATATGTATAAATTCTTTAAAGGTTAACTATTTTAGAAAAAATGGAGTATTGGTTTGTAAAATTTTATATTTTTGAAGTAAATGGAAAGATTTTATTATACTTGTTTGAAAAGTTGTTTATGCATGATCATGTGGAGATATGTAGTGAAATGTGGCATATTAGAGGGTGAGAGGTCACCCTAGTGGAGATAGTGAAGGTTAAGTCCATATGACATTGCTAGCACCTTAGGACGCCAGGTGTAGCATTTACTCTCCTTAGTGCCCGAAAATGGGTGCGGTGTTAGAGACTTACTCTCCTTAGTACCCTAAAGGGTGTGGAGTTGGAGACTATGTTCCTTAGCATCCATAGGATGTGGTGTTGGAGTAACGACACCCCAATTACTTGTAATTGAGGTAAACAGTACTCCGAAAGTAGTTTAGGACACCTTGGCCAGGTAGTCCTACCATAGATGATACATGTGGTTTGGTTTTGTGAAATAACCTACTGGTTCGGTTGGGAGTATTGGAGGACCAAATGGTTAGGGATCATGCATGTAAATTTGTGGTGATATTATATGATGTGATTATGTCACTTATTTTAATGCTTGTTTATAACTTGGCTTGTTAATCAATAATGTAGATTATCTTAGTTACTGAGATTTTTATCTCACCCTGTGGATTATCATTTTACAGTTGCTACCAGTAAGACTAAGCCAGGGAGGGAATCGAGCAGGGGCTAGCATATATGCTACACTCTTTATAAAGCTTGATTTTAGTTTGAATGGTGTACATAAACTTGTTATATGATATTATATGTTGCCAACTAGTAATGCATATCATTTTGATTGGTTGCACTTGTTTCATACTATGTTGTTGTGTATTTTAGCCCAATATTATATATGAGGTGAATATGTGGTAATTTTTGTGGTGATTGGCTAAAATACTAATACAAGTGCAAGAAATGTTTTATCTAAGTAGTGATAATGTATTGGTAGTGTATTATGTGGCAATAGAGGCTAAATAGTGCTGGTAATACTAATTATGCATTTTGGCCATTGGCTAAAATGGCCATTGAGTGGCCAAATTTTGTGTTTGGTATGTTGTGTGTTTGATTGGTCACTCAAGTGTATTTTGGTCTATTGGACTTGGTTCAAGCCTCACAATGGGTTAATGGTATAAGTTATGAGTTTTGGGTATTTGGATGGTTGAAATTTCTTTGAAAAACTAACTTTTGCATCCGAATGTCTAAAATTTTCATATGGTGTTAAATCGTAACAAATATACCATTAGTTAGCTTATTGAATAAGTTTCCCATGGGCGCTTGAATCACTCCAATCAAACATTGGATGTGCAAATGGCCTGCGTTTGAATTTCGTCCAGAAAAGCTGTCATGACAGCATTGCTGTCATGGACAGGTGCGCTGCGGCCGCATATGAAAATGACATTTTTGGATAGTAAAAATATAGTGAGGAAACTTGTCTTTTTGTGCCACATGCCACAGCGCATGGACCACGAGCAGCAGTACATAGACCAAAACACTCAAAAATGACATTTTTGGCCCTGTTTTGAAGTGGTTTGCTTCCCAAAACTTTTCCATACTTCCAGTACCTTTTAATCATTAAGTTTGAGCTCAAACTATCAATTTAAAGGGTTTTTATGGGATCTCAATTATTCCTCAATTACTTTTAAAACATTATTAGTTTTAACCCTTTTATATAATGTGAGATTAGGAGCAAATCCTTACTCCTAATTATGATTGGTTGTTGTTTGTGTGGTGAATTTTGGTAATGTCAAGGTGGACATTACATGAAGTATAGTGATAAGACCATATGGCATTATTCTTCTCAGTGCCCGACGAGGTATAGTGTTTGAGAATTATATCTCCTTAGTGCCTTTCAAGGTGTAATGTTGGAGATTATCTCCTTAGTGCCTTTCGAGGTGTGGTGTTGAAAATTTAGACCTCTTAATATCAATGTAATGAGGAGTTAGAATTAAGGACACCCCATTGTGTGTATTAGGGTAAACCATGATTTGAAAATGTGATAGAACACCTTTGGCCAAGTGATTCTACCATTAAAGGTGAGCTTAGGGCCAGTAAGAGTGTATATTAGTTTAAGGTGAGCCTATGGATTCAAGTTCAGGTGATTTTAAGGTTCAATCAGTAGTGGTCATGCTTATGTTAGCAAAGTAGTGAAAATGGTAAAATATGGTGAAATGTGGTGATTTTAGATTGAAAGAGGTGAAATGATTTGTATAAATGAAATTTGAAGTGAATATATGTTATATGTGATATTTAACTATATATTTACTATACTTTCATATAGTTGCATGTAATAGTTGGCAATAGTGAGCCATTCTATTACTAAGATTATTATCTCACCCTCGTGGTTATATTTTTACAAAAACAAGTAGTGAGTCAAGCAAGGGGAAAGAGTCTAGATTGGCATAGGGGTGCCATTGTCATGGAAAACTCTGAATTTATGTAATGAACTGAACCTGTAGTCGAAATTTTTTAAATAAGTTTTCATAGAGTTGCATGCATATTTTGAATGCTTAAAGTGTAATGTCTGTCTTGACATTACTAACATTTACTATAAAATCACAATGATAATGATAATTAGGAGCAAGGATTGCTCTTAAGCTCGCATTAAATATAGAAGGGTTAAAACTAATAATTTTAGAATATTTAGGATCCTATAAAAACCCTTCAAATAAATAGTTTGAGCTCAAATTTAATGATTTATAAAGATATGGGAAGCATGAAAAAGTTTTGGGAACAGAATACTTAAAAACAGGACTAAAAATGTCATTTTTGTGTATTATGGAACATACGCTGTGGCTCGTGGTCCATGCACCATGACATATAGCACAGAGAGGCTAATTCAATTGTTGTACTGTAGGTAATGTGTTGTGGCACACATGTCCTTGTCATGACAACAAAAATGCTGTCATGATAGCTTTTTGAGATGAACTTCGAACATGCACCATTTTCTCATTTGATGTCCAATTAGAGTGATTCAAGTATTCACATGAAGCTTATTCAATAAGATATGGTATAAGTTTTATTATGATCTAACACTGTATGAAAATTTTAATCACTCAAATGCGAAAGTCAATTTTTAAAATAATTTTCAAGCATCCAAGTACCTAAAACTCAAAACTTATACCATTAACCCATTTTGAGGTTTGAACCAAGTTCAATGGACAAATATACACCTAATTCAGCATTTAAACACACAAAAACATACAAAACACAAAAATTTGACCACATAATGCCAGTTTCACCTAATATGGCCAAAAACATAAAATCACTACCATATACACTATTTGGCCTCTAGTGCCACATAATATATCACATATACAATATCACCACATACATACAATATTCCTTATACTTGTACTAGTATTTTAGCCATCACCACAAAATTATCACATATTTACATCATATATAATATTGAGCTAAAATACAAAATATCATAATATAATACAAGTGCAACCAATCAAAATGACGTGCATTCCTAGTTGGCAATTCATGTTATCATCTATATAGGTTTACATACACAACTCAAAATAAAATCGGGCATTACAATTGTAATGTAGCAAGTATACTAGCCCTTGCCTGATTCCTTCCCTTGCGTAGACTCAGTGGTAGAACCTGTAAAATGATAACCATAGGGTGAGATAAGAATCTCAGTAACTAAGATAATCTACAATATCGATTAACATGTCAAGTTATAAAAAATCTTTAAAACATGCATAACAGACACGCCATATACAATTCACCAAAATAAAGTGCATGATTGCTAATCATTTGATCCTTCAATTCTCCCGAATGAACCAATAGGCTATTTCATGGAACCAAACCATATATATAGCCCCCAAGCTCACTGTCCATGGTAGGACTACCCAACCAAGGCATCTTAAGCCACTTATGGACTACAAATTCCCCCTATTAGAAGTAATTGGGGTGTCGTTACTCCAACACCACATCTTATGGATGCTAAGGAGTATAGTCTCCAACTCCGCACTATTCTGGGTACTAAAGAGAGTAAGTCTCCAACACCGCACTCTTTTTCGAGTACTAAAGAGAAATATGAGTTCCACCTAGCGTCTTAGGGTGCCAGCAGTGCCATATAGACTTAATCTCCATTAACTCTACTAGAGTGACCTTCTACCCTCTAACATGTCATATTTACTACATATCTCTACTTGACCATGCGTAAACCACTTTCTAAGTATATATAACAAATCTTAACACTTACTTCAAAAAATATGAAATTTCACAAATCAATACTCCACTCATTTTCTAAAATAGTTAATTTTTTACAAAATTTATACATATATACATAACACATCATAAAAGAACAACTTGAGAATAATTTATATGAGGTAATAAATAATGTAAATTATCTAGTTACCTAAACCCCCTTTTTACTAAAAAGGTTACCCGTAGTACTAAATTTCTTCTTGTGTCAAGGAAAGTTTTCCTACACCACAATCTACATCAATAAGTACTATATGTCAATTTTCATTTAATCCAAGCACTAATTGCTACCAATATCACTCCAATTCTTCCACTTTTCACTCTTATTCTCAACAAAAAAGATTTCTAAAATTACAATTTGTTCACACAATCCACTCAAGCTTCCCTCTAATTCTATCACAATAAAATACTTGACATCTCAACTTGTCACACCTCAAAACTCCATAATCAAGCTAGGGCTTGATCCAATTTACACCAAACAACAAATAAGCTTCATATTACCATTAATCTAAGGTTAAAAAGCTTAAATCAAATCTTTAGATCCACTTAAGTCTTTAAAACATAGACTTACAGCTTAATCCATTCAGAGTAAATTCACCCACTTCCCAAATCCAATAAAAAAGAGATGTAGAGGTAGAAGAGAAAAGTGAAAAACTTATTCAAGATTTTGAAGGCCCAATTTAGCTTTAAAATCCTTCTAAATTGAAATCCTAGCAGTGCCCAAATCCTTTCCCTTTGTGTTCTAGGTTTTCCCACATAAAAATTGCATTTTTCTAATGATTTTTGTATTTTATGGTGTCTGTGCTATGCCGTGTGCCACGGCACACGACACACAAGCCGTGACTCATGACGCAGAGAGCAAAAAGTCACTTTTGCTCCCCTGATGCCACTTGATTTGATCCAACTTCTATCCTGACTCAATTTAGAGCCAAATATAACCCAAGAAGCCAATTAGAGCCAAAAAAATATAATTAAATTAATTAATCATTGTTAACTAATTTATTTCTTAATTAACATTTTATTCCATATTTAAATTTTTTGGATATTACATAAAGTCTTAATGTTATGAATTTTAGTGAAGTTTAGCCTATGTATGGAAATATGTGGTAACATGAGAATCAAGGGCTAAGATTTAGTTGTATATTTGTTGTGAATATGTTAAGTAGTGAATTTATTTTGATAATGTGGGGAGAAAGGCCAAGTGGGCCAAATTATGTTAGATTGTGAAAAAGTTATGTTTTATGAAAACTGGCCATTCAATAGCCAAATTTTGATGTACATGTATATGTGTGATGAAATCTGGTCAATCAACTGTAACAAGTCCTTTTGGACTTAGTTCAATGCCTAAAATGGTCTAATGAGATTTAAGGATCGATTTAAGTGTTTGGGTGCATTAATTTCTTTTAAAAATTGACTTTTTGCACTGATGTGCTCAAATTTTGATCGAACTATTAGATTATGTCCAAACCTATCTCATTAGTTAACTTATGAGATAAGCTTCGTGTAGGTGTTTGACTCATTCCAATCGGATGTTGTATGTGAAAATGGCACACACCAAAGTTCATCATTTTTACTATCAAATGATAGCATCAAAATCGAACTTGTGTGCCACAGTGCATGTCATACAGAAGGTCTAAGCATGTGGTTCTATGTCACATGCCACGGCACAGGTGTTGTCCACTATGGCTCATGGCCAATAATCTATCCTTATTTCTTTGTATTTAAGGCATGCATTAGTTCTTATGAATGTAACTTGTTTCTGCTGTGTATTGCTCAAATGTCTTATGATTTTGATGATTTTGCAAAACGAGTATTGGGCCCAAGCTTTTTAAACAAATTATTTAATTACTATATAATATTTGTAATGTGGTGATTTAGCTAATTCTTTCCTATATCAGGAGGATAAAAAGGAGGGTTATAATAATAGTTAACAAACATAACAAATTATATACTTACCTCAACCCTTCTATTCTCAAGAAAGGTTACCCATGTTATACTAAAGTCAATCATCTTATTGACTAAAAGTGCCAATTATAGCAATTAAGCATCTAAACACTACTACTTCCCTTACTTAGACCCATTTCCACCTTCTACTCCCAATCATCTCCCAATGCAAGCATTAAAACACTTATTCCCAAGTTTCATCTATTTTCCTTCTTCTAAATTAATCAATTTGAGCCTACAGCTTCAAATCTTTATTGTTTAGACTCAAACCATCAAAGTTCTAATTTAACTCCAAAACTCATTTTATTACTACAGGGTAAGAAATCAACTCTCTAAACTTTCAAATTCAATTTCTTGATAGTTTAAACTAAGATAAAATAGGTAGTTCAAGACTTACTCGATAAGTAATAAATTGGAAACATCATCTTTGCTCCTGAAATGGATGCCTTAATAGAGCTCCTTCTCCTTCTCCATCTCCCGTGCATTTTTCTTACTTTTTCCTCTTCCTCAACAAGCCAATGCACTTCCTTATCTATCAAAATTGTGTGCCATGCACCACGGCGCACTCATCACTAGCAACGGTGCATGGTACAATAAGAAAACTCCTCACCACGCTCACACCCTCTACTTTGCAATGCCGTTCTTCTACACTAGTTTATTTATATAATATCCCAAAAGGTCAAAACCACATTCCAACATCCAAAACCCTAATCTCACATTAAATTACTAATTCACTCCCTCAATAGCATTAATGCAAGAATGAGGAATTTAGGATGTTACAGTTCTCCCTTCCTTTTAAGAATTTTGTCCCTAAAATTGAAATAACGTCTAATACATGCATACTTAAGGAAACAAATAAGGGTACTGCTGCCTCATCTTGGCCTTTATCTCCCAAGTTGCATTACCAAGAGTCTTACCTTTCTAGAGTACCTTTGCTAGTTAAATAGTCTTATTTCTTAACTATTTATCCTTCACATCCATAGCTTAGGATGTTACAACTGTACTAGTATACTTAAGTATACATTTAAGTTTTTATGATACGAGAGTACATGATAGATGATGAGAGAAATAATCCATGATATGTTTTAAGAAAGGAAGTAAAATATGAAAAATAATGATTGAGATCTCACTATGGCTTAAGGGATATATTTTAAAGAAAGTAAAGTTTTAAGGAGTAGTCCTAAGCTAAATAGTGATTGAAACTTCCTTGTCTAATTTAACTAAGTATGCCATGGGTTTTAAAGAGAAAGAAGCTTTATTAATCGTAAGGAAATGTTTTAAAATAGGCTATTAAGAGCAAAGTTCATGAAAGTTCCACTGAAAATATTTTTTAAAATGCTCTTAAAGTGATCTCCTATTATTAGATGGCATACTTAGTGGGATCAGAGTTAGGATGTGTCATTTTGTGTTCCAAATAGTACAATTTATTCATTTTCCCAAAATTGTTTTGTGTTTTGATAGAATATGTGCTATAAATTGAAAACTTCATAACTTAAGATTTACATGTCCAAATGACTTGATTTAGGACTTGTTGAAACTCTTTATGTGTCTAGTTTTCTCATAAAAATTCTTATGACTAATGAGCATGCTTTATTATATATTATACAATGAAACAACAATGTTTCTTTGTAAAGAGCCTAATTTGGATAGCATCAATCATGCATAATAATGTCGCATCATAAATTTACATAGCTCATGGAATTATTTATGCATTTTTCATCTTTTAGAAAAGTAATGCCATGTGAGATTTATTTGCTCTCCCTACCTTTGCCTTTACTTTTTGCTTTAACGCTTCCTTTTAAGGCTTATATCCTAGCATGATAAGTCATTGGGGGTGAGATTTGAGAGAATCTCAGTACTAAACAATACTATTCAAGTAAACAAAGCCAAAGCTTCATATACATGACATATGCTTGCATTTCATTACCTTATAACTAATATAGTGACATGTTACATCCTCAATATTTCATACATTATATATGAACCATGGAACACTTAAAAAAAAAAAGCTTCAGATACTCATTCATGATTCATATGATCAGTCAAACAAATCATACATATGATGTACAAGCATAAATACCAAACATGAAATGAAGGGTAAGTTTACTACCTTTTAGCTTTACTATTTCTTCTTTAATATCCTTGCTTCCATAATATGATCCCCCACACCAAACCTTTGATTCCTTTCCCATGACACTCATTAGTCTTAAATATATACCATAAAATATTTATTGCAATTGATAGAGCCAATAATTACATTGTCAACGCATGAAAACTTTCTCTTTATTTAATTTTTATTTTCTTTATCTTAATTTTTCATATTAACTTCCCTTGATATAAAAGTGCTTGTGCTATCATTTTACTATTCAAATTTTCATGAGGAATTCAGTTTTAAACTTAAATATAAGAAATTCCAACTTCTTCCCCCTTTCAAACAACCTTGGCTGAAAATATAGTAGTTGAGACCCTAAATTATGCTTGCTTCTAAGCTTTTTTTTCATATTTCATATTTTTATATGGATCAAGGCTAGGTTTTAAATCATATTTCATGAACTTAAAAAGTTGACTAAATTCATTTCTTTACCTTGAAGGAAATTGGGCATCACCTCCCCTTCAATCCAAGTTTTCTAATTTTCACAAAACTTGCTAAACTCTTATTCTATCATGCCTAAGCATCTTTTAACATCATTAATTTCCATGGGCTTAGCATCATCAAAATCATAAAAACAGGGCAACAAAACAATATTATGAAAATTTAATTAAATCTCAAGATGCTTAGCTTAAAAACTGGGCAACAACACAATATTATTATCTTAATATGATACAATTTAAATTATAAATTAATTATTTTGAGCCATTCATGACCAATAAAATTAGTATAATTCACCCAAATATTTATCCCCTTCATAAACTAATTTTAATTAATTTTTCTCAAATTTGGGTATTTTTTATAATTACATTTTGAGACCCAACACTTTCAAAAATTACTTTTTAACCCCAATTGAGCTTAACATTTCTGGGTTAATATTCTCTCTTGTTCATTTTAACTCTAGGTACTTTTTCATAATCTTATTATATTTATTTACATATAATTATCATTAAACATTAATAATTATCATTTAGTCTTGTGTAGGCAATTTCTCTCAATCGCTTTTTTTGTCTTTCATTTCTTAGCCTAGTTAATAGTTGAGCTTTTTAAGAAAAAGTCAAGGGCACTTTCTATATAATAATAGTTAGCCAAATTTAAGTAGTCTTTGTATTATAAACTTATCCTAAGCCATTGTCTTTGAAGATAATTGTGGTATACAGTGTGGCTCAGTAACTTTATACTAAGTCTATTGTGATCATGAGATATATCTGCAATCTCAAGATCTAATTGTGATCTCATTGAGCCTTTTTTAGGATCTACTATGATCCTTGGAATATAATTGCAATCATTTTCTACTAGACTTAGGATATGAGGATAAAATTGTCAAATAGCTTTTCTATTTAATTTGGCAACTATATTGATTATTCTCTAAGATTGATCTTAAATACTTATTGTTACCCTCTTAGGAATTCTTTAATCCTTTTATTCTATCCTAGACTCTTCTAGACATTAACTTACTCATTCCTCAATTATGAATACACCCTTAAAGTCTCTAAAACATTATGCTTTTGCCCTGGAAAAACTTTTACATTACGAGTTGGTCCTTGAGAACCATTCTATCTTTTCAAGGCACCTTAGAGACTCTAATTAATTAAGCTTAGTAGCTTATTAAATTTAGTCATATTCTTGAGCTTCTAGGTCCAAAATTTGAGATGTTACAATTCTCTCACTCTCATTAAAATTTTGCCACCAAAATTTAAGGATAAAATACCTATTCATATCGTTATTTTATTGATAATGTAAATTTCATTACCAAGAGGCTTACCAAGAAGAATCTTTTTGATATTATTCTTTTGAATTCACTGTTAGCCTTTTTAATTCTTTTAATGTAAGGCACTTTTCCTTCTTACCACTTGCCTTTTCAAGCTTTTCTTGCATGAACTCTGTTACTTCTCTTTTGCTTACTTTGAAGCATTCTTTGCTCAAGTATTCATTTTTTTGTTAATCTTTGTTGTTGATTTCATACCATAGTGTTCCTTATTTTTCTAACTCTACCTTGGTTTGAAATTGAAATTCTAGCTTTCACAAGTCCATTTGCATTCTTTATTTTCATAGTTCTTTATTACTTTCAAATCTTTTCTATTTACATAGGCACTTTTAAATTTTTCTTAGAGCTTTAACTCTTTATATTTCATCTATTCACTTATATTTTATTTGTTACCCTTTCTATTCATTTTACATTCCTATATATCTCATGCTTAGCTTGCTTGAATACTTATTATTCAAGACTTATTATAGCTCTAAACTCTGCAAAGCTTACTTTCATATGCTTACTTGACCCATTTATTCCATTTTCAATGGGAATTTGAGTCATTACTTGGTCTCAATTAGGTGGCATTTTCTATTTGATGTTTTCTTGTAAATTAATCACTACCTCTTTATCCCATTTGACTTCCTTATTCTCCTTAAGTTAGACATCTTGTCTTCCTTCCTTAGCTTTTAGCTTCCTCAAGCCTTCTCATTTATTCTTTTACCGTGCACATTTCTAATTCTTAGCCATATTTATGGCCATTAGACTTAACATTATACTTAGGGAGAATTTTATTTAAGGACCTAGGTAGCAACTTATCTTCCAATGGGTCCTAAAAATTTCCAAAACCTCAATTAGTCTTCAAGGATTAAATTAAAAATAAGTTGAATGTAAAAAAGATCAAAATACCCTCAATTTAGATATTAGAAAAAACACTAGCCACCGTCGCCAAAGCATGACCACCAGTGACCAGAGCCTCACTAGTGGTAGCAGCCACTAGACCTCCATCACCAGAGCTTCGGCCATTGGTTGGACCACTGTCAGCGGTGGCTGGAGAATTATGGAGAATTAATTTCTCCAAACGTGGCCAAGGTAAGTGTAGAACCCAAGACCTCTTGGTTCACCAAAAAGTTTTAGACCACTAAGTTACTCAACCTATTCAATCATATAATGCATAAAATTATATATATAATAAACTTTGTTTCTAAACTACTTGATTATTACGTTACTTATTAATATCTTAACAGGACTTGTTAATTACTTAACTTTTCTTATTAACCCCACGACTCTTGTAACAGAACTAAATGACTTACAAATCATATAACTATAATTGTTAATACCTTAACAAGATTTGTTAATTACTTAAAATAATTTTAAGGTATTAACAACTATAGTTACATAATTAAAAAATAATATAACTCTATTGTGAGAGTCATAGACTTAACAAGGAGAGTTAAGTAATTGACAAGTCCTGTTAAGGTATTAATAAGTATAGTTGCGTAACTAACAAGTAATTTAATTCTGTTGCAGGAGTCATTGGGCTAACAAGAAAAGTTAAATAATTAATAAGTCCTATTAAGGTATTAACAAGAAAAGTTACATGATTAACAAGTAACATAGTAATCAAGTGGTTTGAAAACAAAGTTTATTATATATATAAATTTATGCATTTTATGATTGAATGGGTTGAGTAGCTTGGTGATTTAAGATTTTTTGGTAAACCAAAGGGTCTTAGGTTCTACACTTACTTTGGCCACCTTTGAAGAAATTATTTTTCCGTAATTCTCCAACCACCATCGATGATGATCTAGCTAGCAACCAAAGCTCTAACAATGGAAGTTCAATGGCTACCATCGCTAGCGAGGCTCTAGACACTAGCGGTGGTGCTTCGGCAACAGTGACTGGTGGTTTTATTTGTCAATATTTGAACTAAAAGTATTTTAGTCTTTTCTACATTCAACTTATTTTTCAATTTAATCCCTGAGGATTGAATTGGGATTTGAAATTTTTGGAGACTCACTAGAAAATAAGTTGCTATCTAAGTTCTTAAATGAAATTCTCCCTTGTACATATGTGATCCTTGCCTTACCTTATTGATACTCCATCTCTTATGAGTCTTTACCACTTCCACTAATTGTGAGACTATGTTGGCCATTAGAGGATATGTGAGACTCGTTGGGCACAAACTTGAACGAATCCCCTGAATTCCTATTAGTCTTATTTTTAATTTTAACTATTTTATCAAATCAAAAAGATGTAGTTAAATAAATTATTGATGCTATATATCTGGAAAAGAAAAAGAAATTTCTCAATTTATCCTTGTTAAATGTATTTTTTTAATTCTTTTATGTAATTTTTTATTCTCTATTCATCGAAAATTATAAAAGGATAAAATTGAAAGAAAATAATTAATGATTCACTTTTTCTTACATGAAGTGACCGGTAAAATCACCATTAATTTTTTTTCTAGAAGATGAGTTATTTATAGAATCAAAATGAATAGTTTGTACAATAATTATGAGTTTAATTATGGATAAATTGGCTTATAGGTTAAGAAAAATTTTGTGCCTAGAAAATAGAGATTAAATTTTTGAAAATTGGAGAGTTTGGCAGATTCACATTGATATAAAAAAAAATTTATCATTAAAAATTTATAAATTTACATGAAGTTTATCATTAATATATAACGATATATCATTAACAAGTATAATAAATCGGACATAATATTTAGAATGACTGATTAAATATCCTTTACTTTGATATTTTGTTATCTAATGAAATAAAACTCTTAATTAATTAATAACTCTATCTAATTAATAGACTTAGTAATTTTAAACTTTTAATAACTTTTATTGATTTTCATTGAATTCGTCGGTCTCAGTGAAACAGTTATAGTGCACGTCTGTGTGTGTTTCAAATTGCCTTGATATGTGATGACTTTGATTTCTTTTTATCTTTGGAGAAAGAAAAAAGCGAAATTAAATCAGTTCGGGTTAGACCAACAGTATCTACCAATAGAGAAGGACCAAAGTTTCATAAAAACATTGAGCGTAAAAGAGACAGAGTTGTTTGAAATTATTTTTATTTTATTATTTTAAAATTAATATTTTGTAAAACATGTTTTTAGAATAAAAAAAGAAAATAAATAGATATTTTTTTTATGTTCTCTTATTCTCTAAAATAATAATCTTAAAACACTTAAAAGTTTTTATTTTTTTATTCTCCAAAACAATTTTTTATTTTTTATTTTTTAAAACATTTTTTAAAAATATATTACCAAATAGATTTTTTTTTTGCTCTGACAAAAAAATATTCTCAGAACAGGTTTCCAAACAAGCCCATATAGTTCTATGAGCAATTCTTAAATAGACATAATCTACTATGTCATCCATAATTCATCTAATAAAATTACAACAATACAATCAAATAAAATCTTTTAAGTTATTATTTTAATAATTTTTTTAGGCAAGTATAATCATATTAGTCCTTATAATTTTATCGAATTTTTGTTTTGATTATTGTTTCAATGTTTTCAATCTCTTTTAATCTTATAGTTTTTTTCATTGAAAACACTAAAACTATAAGGACTTATAACAATTGAAAACATTAAAACTATAAGGACCTAAAAATAATAAATGTCACCCAATCTTGTTGAAAATATGGAAATTAAAAATACTGAAAAAACTATAAGGACTAATAGCAAAATCCAATAAAACTATAAGGATAATGATTATATTTTTTTATTTTATTTTTATATATAATGCCTATTTTAATTTCTTACATTTTCTTTATCTATTATCATTAATGTTAGAATTAATTTATTATATTTAATGTCAACTAAATGTCATGTTTTTATTGAATGGATTATGGATGGTATGGTACATTGTATCTTCATAGAATTTTTTTTGATGCACTTTAAGGAATTTGGGACAAAAAGACGAAGAATTTGGAGGCCAATTAGTCTGTAAGTTTCCACTAGTGATTCTCTAATTTGCAGGAAAGAATAAAATGAGATAACATGTGAAGAGAAGATGAGACTAAGTCAAAGAGAGACACAAAACGCTGAATTCATTCATTTCATGGACAAGGAGAACAACTAATAAAAGAATATTTCAGAGTACGTTGATAATAAAAGAATCAAAGAATGAACACAAACTGACTCCAACTATATCATTCTGACATCTGGAGAGCAATCATGATGATCATCTATGTATAAAAAAGAATAAATAAAAAAAATCCGAGTACTCTGTAGCAACTACATTTTGAACCAGAACAAATCAAATCTTATCTGCAACAAAGAATGAAAGAATAGACCATTTCTCCCTACCTACAAAAAATACAACAAATAATGCTACCTTTCTTTGTTCCTTTGTTTTACTCTCTTTCTTTCTTTCTGTATAATGTGAAGTAGTCAATCAACAAGTTCATGGCTGCGAATAAGAAGATGGACTTCCTGTTGCTGCAGCATCTAGTGGGGCCCATGCCGACACTGTGTACAGAGGCTGCTCAAGCCAACTAAGAGTTATAGCTTCTTCTTCCTCCTCCTCCACCTCCATCTTCACGTTGTAATTCTCACAGGCATACATCTTCAGCAACATCTGACTCTGTGTCACTTCTCTCTCACTGATTCCCAAACTTCGAAATCCTCCTTGCTCCATCATCTTCCTCCATTTCTGAAAGCTCTCGTGCCTCTCAACTCTCTCCCTTCCTTCACAAGCAATGATGTTCCTTATCTCCCAAGCATACATCTCTTCAATCTTGTTCCTCACTGGACTGTCTTGTGGAAGACAATGGTCAATTGAATCAAACAGAGCAGAGTAATACTTGAGTGAATTGCACACTCTCGTTTCAAGTCTAATCCCATTGTGCTCTGCTTCTTGCTCTGCCATGAGAACTATAACAGGATTCGTGCTTCGGATTAGACCTAGAAAATCCCTCAGTGCTCCTCCAGTACCATCGTAGAGTGTTTTGTGGAGTTGAGAAATGCAATTCACTGCCACACTTTCGTGTTCCTTCACATGAAGCATCCATAGCCTCACATCTTCTAGTCTGTCCACCACAGGGTGAAACTCGAAGGGAAGGTTCAGGGATTGAGCAAAACCAGCAAGTCTGTCTCCTGTTTCGTTCAGTTCTTGCTTGGATTCTCCTATGCCAGTGATTCTTACGTGGGTTGGAGGATTGGTCCTGGAAGCTAGACTCTGGAACAAGCTTGGCCATTGAAGGCCTTGCTTGATGTCAAAGTCTATGATGTGAACCCTGTCTTTTCCTTCAAAAGCCCTCAAAAGAATCTCATTAGACGTGAAATGAAGAAACTTTGGATTGGGCTGACCTGGTTTAGAAGCCTTAATGCAGTTCCAGATTCATCTTCGACCCTGTCTAGCTCTCGAGGTGTAGTGACGTGAAAATATGAGGCCAAATTCTGGTGACACGGATCGCTAGAGCTTCAGTGAAATAAGCACACACACGACCTATTGATGTTCTTGCTCTTGGAGATGCAAGATCACCCAACTTCGCTATGAAGCAATGCACTGCAGCAACATTCCTCGAACCGATAGCATCAACACAAGCTGTAAGTAGGCTCACAAGCTCAAACCCTCGATGTTCCTCTTGATTTTCTTCGTCTCCTGTTTCTAATTCCGTCACATCGTGGTGATAAGGATTGCCCGATCTTCCATTACCCACTACTTCTTGTTCCGAGTCATTCTCGTTAAGCCTCAGGCTCAAGCTCCGACTTTCTGATGAAGTGTTCGATACTGAAGCTTCCTTTGATGGCAGATTGCTCCCTTCAACGCTTTCTCGCCTAAATCTGTGATCTTCGTAACAATGGAATCCACCCATGGTGCAGAGACAACTTCAGAAGGAACAAAACACACCCTGTCTTCTTCTTTCTTCTCCGGAACAAGTCAGAGAGAAAGGAATCGAAGGATTGTTGAACCAGAAGTTGCCGGCAGATGCCATTTGGATTTCTCGAGCATCATCGGGATTTTCACTGTCATTGAGAATACCCTTTGTCCTCTTGGCTCTGTTGGCGAAGGATTCATCCTCCTCAGCAAGCCTCTTCAAGGTCTTACCTTTCTCCCCCCAGAACTCGTTGTTCTTCTGAGCATTATTGGATGCTTGAGTGGTGGTTGCCAATGGCGGAAGTCGAATGTTCTGCTTGAGAGAGCATGTCGGCGGAGGCTTCGGCTTGGACTCGACGACGACAGGCTTCTTCTCGACGGAGAGGCCGACGGGCCTCAAGGACTGCGATCTCGAGCTGTTGCTGTCTTTGCGTGGGAAGTTACATGGCAAGTCCAGTCTCTGCGTGCTCATGGAAGGCAACTGGAAATGGCTGGCTTGAAACTGTGCAGATGCTTCACTCCTCAATCTATGCCTCGGCGACAACAATGTAGAACTAGAACACCCAGCCAACATCCTATAGCCTTCCAATGTTCTTTTGTAAAATCCTGCGTTGTAATTCACCCACCCGATGCAGTTTCTGGTGTTTCCCTATCTCCCTTCTCTCTAGTGTGCGTATCTTAATGAAGTATAAATATGTATGCCCTACCAAATCAGCTAGAACTTTGACTATGTATGTGTTTTAGAGAGAGAGGGACTAAGTGAGTGTGTGAATCGTTTTGATAAAACTTGTGTGTATAAATGGAAACAAAGAAAAGGAATCCGATGAATAGCAGAAACCAGAAAACAATCAAGTTACAGCTCTGTGTTTTTTTTTTTTTTTTTCCTTTTACAAATTCGAGTGTTCCTGTATGGATCTGTAAAAATGCAATAAATAAATAAAGAATCTGAACTGATGAACGAGGAACTAACTTATATGCAAAAATAAAAGAATGCCCACCCGAAAACGAATCAAAGAATCGGAGACTACCTAGCAGAGAAAAAAGATCATCGGATTCCAGAGACACTCAAGCACTGGACATTAGAAAGGGCCCTGTTTTATGTTTATGAACAGAGAAATAACACATACTCCTTCAAGTCTGTGGCAGAAATCCTGAGAAATATGCAAACCCATATTAGCAGTGGAATCGATCAAGAGTCCCGTCATGGCTGAAATTGAATCCGCTGGAGCAAAAACCAGAAATCCCACCTCTGAGTAATACTCGCTTCAGACATGCACAAAGAAGAAGAGAAGAAGTAAATCCAACCAACAAGAAGATGAAGAAGAAGAAGAAGAAGAATCAAACACAACACCCCCTTCACTACTCGTCGTCACTTACCCAAAAGAAACTTAAACCGTAAAACTCTCGTGCTTTTATGTACTATAAGTCACTCCATCTTTCTTTCTTCACCACTCCACAACTTCCATGGCTGTCTCCATCATCATCACTCTCCTTTGCTGGGCGGGCCTACGAGTGTTTTAATTTTCCAGCATTGGAGAAAAAAAGGGTTAAGATGAGGGAAGCAGGAAGAGGGAATTCGAGCCTCAGCCGTTGGATGGAGATCTAACGGTGAAGAGCGAGCAAGGAATATAATATGACCGTTGGGGGATGTCGGTGAAATATGACCGTTGAGGATCGGGGTTGGCGTCCGGAGGAGTTGGATTAGAGACTGTTACTATTTTTTTCTGAAGAGGTGGACATCACGCGCATCGCACGTGCCTGTCCCCTCAGATCCGTTCATCACTTGACCGTTGCCTCGCATTTCAGGGGACACATAGCGAAATTGCAAGGAATGCCATCTGCCACGTCGGGTTTCCATCCTTTGAGAACTTTTAGGAACTTTAATGATATCATTAGCATCAGCATGAAAAAGTTTAGATAGAGTTGGATTACCACACCAATCAATAAAAATATAACATTTATAAATCATTAAATATAATTTAATTATAATATTAATAATAATAGAAAAAAAATGTAAAAAATTAAAATAGATATTTTATTATAAAAATAAAATTATTAAAAATTAATAACATATAAAGTTTTATTTAATTGAATTTGTATAATTTTATTGGATGTGGATTTGATACATCTAAAATTTTTCCATTAACATTTTAATTATCCGAAATAAAATTTGAAAAATATTATTATATTCTTAACAAAAAATTTATTATATTGAGTAAACCTTATTACTTTGTTTATGCTCATACAAAATTATACTACCTAAATAAAAAAATTAAATGTATGAATTTAAAATAATATTTTAAACATAAAATTCAAACATAAATTCACTCATCCAAATTTTACCTTAAATATTTTTATACTAGATATATTTTTTAGATTTATACTCACATAAATATTTGTATAATACAATTGTGGTTATTCCAATATTTGAAATTAAATATTTTTCAAATAAACATGTTGAAAATAATTTTTAATATAATATAAATAAAGTATGTATTATGATGATGATGATATCGCTCCTCCCCAATAAACATTAATAATAAAGTAGTAGTACAATGAGTGCAAAATCATATTAAAAAACGAGTTAAATGCTTCGTGTATTTATGCTTAAGTGAAAGGATACATCTTAGCTAAAACTACCAACATAAAGATGATTGACATCCTCATTATTTTTTTCCCCTTTTAAGCTGATATTAACGAGGATGGTGGTTTCAGTAAAAGAAAAAAGAAAAAGAAATTAGACAAGTTGGATCCAGAAACTCATCGTGTACAAGGCATGTCTTTAAGTTCAATAAAGATATTTACAAATTACCAACAAATAAGATAATTGATAATAGGATTTGATTTTTTTAATAAATTATGAATTAAATTTTTATTAATTAGATCTAACCTTCACTAGTTTAACGACTCCTTTAATAAGGCTAAGGTTTTCTCATCTGCATGCATTGGCATAAAGTAGCTATCATATCACCCGCCGAATGTATCAAAACACAATCTGACATCAATCATCTCAAGTAATGGACAAACCCGACACATGCATTGAATCAACGTACTTTTTTATATTCTTCTTCTTTCTTATACGAAGGATTTTATATAGCTCCTGTATAAAAAAATTAATTATTATAAATTTTATTTAATTGAATTAAAGTCATTTGTAATACAAAAGTGTTAATTCAATTGTTAATAAATTTTATAATAATTAATTTTTTTATATAAAACTTTAACATAATTTTTTTATTTTTTATAATTAATTAAGAATTTTAACATTAAAATCATCCTCAATTAATATCAATCAATTAAACATGAAGGCATTGTAAAGTAATTAATACAAGGGGCTTGTTGATATACATACTGTACAAGGAATGATGGTATGACCGTGGGTAATTCGAGTAGGGCAAGTTTATTCGAATTAAGTTAAAATATTCAAATACATAAAAAAGGTTTATGATCGTAAACCAAGAGAAGTATTTTGAAAAGCCTTAAAAAAAGGAAGTACGGATTGCTTATATTAAAATCATACATGATATGTATGAGGGGGTAAAACCTAGTATAAGAACGCCTAGTAGTCAAACAAGGATTTTTCTATAAAGATTGAACTATATCAGGGATCATCTTTAAGTCTTTATCTGTTTAACTTGACCCTAAATGTTTTGATGAAACATATTCAAGGGGAATTCTCAAATGTATGTTCTTCTTCGCGATGATATAGTTCTTATAGCAGAGACAAGAGAAGAGGTTAATTGCAAACTTGAGTTATGGAGGAAGACATTGGAGTCGAAAGGTTTCTGTCTGAGTAGGAGTAAGACAAAATATTTATATTGTAATTTTGGTAAGAGACTAGTCGACAGTAATTTGGAAGTGAAATTGAGAGATCAAATTATACCTCAAGTGAAAAAGTTTAAACATTTGGGAGCCATTATTCAAATGATGGCGAAATCAGTGGGGATATTTCACATGGATTCAAGCTGGGTGGTTTAATTGGAGAAAAGCTAAAGGAGTGATTTGCGACCGTAAGGTGCCTAATAAACTTAAAGGAAAGTTTTTTATCGTACTGCTATCAAATCGACCATGTTATATAGTAGTGAATGTTGGGCTCTAACAGGACATCAAGAGTATAAAGTTGGAGTAGCAAAGATGAGAATGTTATGATGGATGTGCGAACATATAATAAAGATAAATTCAAAATGAGCACGTATGCAAAAAAGTGAGGGTAGCACCTATTGAGGAAAAATGGTTGAAATCGGTTAAGATGGTTTAGGCATGTACAAAGAAGAACACGGGAGGCACCAGTGAGAAAGAGTGAACATATAACTTTGAGCTCGATTAAGAGGGGTAGAGGAAGGCCTAAGACAATACTTTTGAAAGTTGTTAAACACGATCTCTTAATTAATAATATTCTTAAAAGCTTGATAAATGATAGAACACATTAGTATCTTGCAATCCATGTAGCTAACCCCACCTAGTGGGATAAAGGCTTGTTGTTTTTCTTGTATTCAAATACATAAAAAAAAGTTTATATAGTCAAACTCTTGTCTTAACAACACCTCAATTTTTTATGTTTGTCTAAATACCTAAAATTTTAAATATTATTTTATTTTACTATTTTTATTTTGAACCAATTTTAATCCTATATAACACTTTTTCTATTCTTATTAAAATGAGACCAAATAATGAAAGAATAAAATCAACCATATGAAGTAACCTCTTATGTTTATTTTTCTCAATATTTCAAAAAAATTTCAAAACAAACATTAATCAGTAACAATAAAAGAATTTGAGTATTCAAGATAAGTCTATTTGGTTCAGGTTTGACCAATAATTTTTATACTTATTCAGGCAGCTCAAATAATGTTGAAGTAAATAAAATTTCTAAACTCACAAGCTTAACCTTAAGATTTTCATATTTATTCAGGCTAGTTAGTCGAGCTTGATCTAAATTATTATCTTTAATATGCAATGGAATTTTTTTTTGGCCTGAACATGGGGCTGATTTTAGTCAATGTATAAAAAAAATGAAAATTTTGTACATCACCCATCATTTCCTTTCATTTAGTTGCTGGTTACTTCAAAATAAGGAAAGTTTTCACTAAGGACCCTTTAACCATAGATAATGAAAAGAGGACCCCCAAGATTTTGATATCTCACTGCAAGCCTTGAGGCTTGATTTAAATATTAAATTTCAAAGCTAAATGACAATATTGCCCTCGTTGTAAGAAAAAAGATAAACTGAAGTTTAATGAAGGAAAGTACTGTAAGAAACAAATGGAAGCATGTAACATCTTGATTTTTAATCTAGTGGTTAGTTGTTAATTAAAGATAAGGTGATAATTAGAAAAGGATTAGAGATTAAAATGATTAGTTGATGACTTGACTCATTGGGATGTTAACTAAATAGATAGGAGTGAGAAGATTGCGTTTCGGGTCGAAGCAAGTGTGTGTGGTGAGAATTTTTCTCACTGTGCCCACGTGTCGCGGCATATGTTGCCTGTGCCATGACACATAGACTGAAATGACCCCTTAAGTCATGAAATTGGGGCGAATTTCATAGAGAGAAATTAGAAACACATATTGTAACATCCCGAGTTTTAATTCCCTAATTAATTAAACCTAATTTAGGTAATTAAGTAAGTTAAAGTGGTGTGTGGTTAGAAAGGTTTAGTAATCATATTTGATGGTATTTCGGCCTTAGTTGTGGGTTCAGTATCGAGGTGAGCCGCTCAGGCATCGAAGGGAGAAGAAAAGGAAGAGTTGAAGTTGCTGTGTCACATGCCGCAGCGCGTAGATCATTCGCCATGATGCATAGCCATTTTTGAGCAGGAAGGACCTCTCTATGCCATGCGCCGCGGCACATTGTGTGTCCGCCACGGCACATGGCCATTTTCTGTAGTTTATCAGTCGCGAATAAGACAAAAATATAGAGAAAAGGAAAGACAGAAAGAAGGGATATGCAATGCTTTGCTAGGATTTACTTGGGGATGACTTTGGAGAGTATTTTTGAAGGCTATAAACACTCAAGGTAATTATCATACTTATTAATCTCCCATTTCTTCCATATTTGAGAGTTTATGGTTAGGGTTTGATAGTGAAAGTGGGATTCAGTCCATATAGGTTATAGGTCCAACTTGTTGACTCAAATGGAGTTAATGGGGGTAGATTAGTGTAACACTTGCCCTGAGTGTTATCCAAAAATCACACAATTCAAATAAAATAAGTGTAGTTAAGGAATTAATCCTAAAACCAACTTGGAAACAAACCATTTAAATCACTAAGCAAATACACAATTGCAAATTAAACATTTAAAGCCTTTAAAAATTTTATAGGTTCTACCTATAGTGCAAGGAAGCAAGTTAGACAAAAGAAGGGTAAAAATATGCTATCATGACAGCATTAAATTGCTGTCATGATAGCCCTCTGAGTCAACTTCAGGGTGGCACCGTTCTATCTTCGATCTCTGATCGAAAAAATTTTAAAGCTCACACGTCACATTCAAGGGTACTATAAGTGTACCAAATTTGAAAAAGATCCAACGTCGGATTAAAATTAAACATGTTAAATTTGGTCAATTTTGCTGTCATGACAGCAAAAAGCTGTCATGACAGCACTTCCGGACCAACTTTCGGAGTGCACCATTTCATCATCCGACCTCCGATCGGAGTGATTCCAAAGCCCACATGTTACTTTTTAAGAATACTATTAGCATAAAATTTTGAAAAGATCCAACAGGACGGATTGAATTTTGTGCAGGTTACAATATAACTATTGCAATGTCATGACAGCAAATGCTGTCATGACAGCACCTCCAGACCAAATTCTGAGTGCGCCGTTTCTCCATCCGATATCCGATCGACATGATTCCAAATCCCACACGAAGCTTATAAAAGGTTTTACTTGTGACCCAAATTTTAGAGAAATCCAACGGTCGGATTAAGATTTGGACACCCGGATGCAAAAGTGCAGCTTTTGGTAAAAACCATTTTAAAATTGTCCAAATCTCATCCTAATGGTCACAAACCTGTGGGAACACTTTGGACACGTCAAATAAGACTAAAAATACCTGATAGAACATTCAA
Source organism: Prosopis cineraria (assembly GCF_029017545.1). Classification (NCBI taxonomy): domain Eukaryota; kingdom Viridiplantae; phylum Streptophyta; class Magnoliopsida; order Fabales; family Fabaceae; genus Prosopis; species Prosopis cineraria. The sequence goes on along the minus strand of NW_026555336.1, from coordinate 12,335,137 downwards.
ATGATGGAAAACCCCCATACATCAAAATTTGACCACCCGGATGCCATTTCCCAAAATGGACCATAAACCCCCAAAATACACAAATCATCACAAGAGTGGTCACAAATCAATCTAAATACCATGTATTTATATAAATACATATGCTAAACATTTTTCACTTGGCTCAGAGCTCCTTGTGGGGCCCACGCACCCACTCTCTCTATCCAAGGTGTATGTTTGCCCATAGCACATCATTTGCAATGCAACCACTTTGCATTTGCTTATAAAATCACATATATATCAAAATAAATATATGCTTGTAATAGAAACTTGGTCTACTAAGTAAATCCATCAAAACCACACATCATAACCAGTTTCCTAGCCACAAGTCTACAAACAGACAAAAATTCATACACAAGCACACAATCCACACATATTCACACACACATACATAATCATATCCTACTAGCACCCTAATCTTAAATACATTACAATATATTTGCTCAAAAGAAAGGGGTTGCAGTTCTTTACAAATCACAAGCAAACCCCTAGCTTTGCTCCTTTTCCCGTCCACCACTGGATCTTTCGCCTGAACCTAGAATATTGAAAAGAAAGGGGTGAGACAACCACAGTCTCAGTAACAGCAAAATCTACATTGATTATTACAAAGTAAGCCATAATCAAATAAACGAATAATAAATTCAACATAGTATATAATTTAGCCATTTAAAATGCATGAATGCATGACCTAGGCCGGTATGGCCTTCATGACCAACAGAATGCCCCTGGCACTCTTTAACTCGCAGGTAAACCTTATACCTACTTGTACCTCCACAGACACAAACATAATCTAAGGCATGATCTAATCCACCGAACCTCCTATGCCCCTTCGACGTGAATCCTAAGCAGTTGAAGCTAACTCCCTCCCAGAGCAGCCCAACTTACTTTCCATGTGAGGGCTACCTTGGCCTAGGCACTCAACCTCACACTTCATATGTTGGATTCCCTCCCCCACTGAGAGGTGTCGAACACTCAATACACTAACCACTTTAGTGCACTGAGCCCACAATACGTAAGACAACACTGAGTACTGACAGTGTGCCATAGAATATCAAAAATCCACACCTTCTCATTGGTTGAACTCCCACCAGATCATGCCTTTTACTCTTGTCTACCTTTCCTGAGTATTGACCATTCAACACTCTAAAGTAGTATAATATTTATAAATCTCATTTCATAAAAACATTGTTATTAAACAATTAGAAAAACATATTGTACTATAATCAAAGTAGTACCCCATAACCCTTATAAAAGCACATTTAATCTTTTAAAACATGTAATGCATGATAACTAGTAATATTTATTCAAAAATAGCTAAAACAAAGTAATAGAAAATGTAAATTTCCCCTGTTACCTCAACCCTTTGGTACCAAAAGGGTTCCCCTTGTACAAAATAGGGCTCGGCTTGTTCCTTACTTCTCAATAAGTTCCACCAACAATTTTTTACAAACATATAAGTGATCCACATCACTTATCATGACAAATAGCATTATAAAAGACTATAACTCACCACACAACTTAGGTCAATGAGTCATAATCCACCCTAATGGTCCATATATTAAACCAACCATTCACATAGTATCACTTAACCACCAAAACCATTTATTAGCCATCACGGCTAATTTTCAATTTATATAATTTTTTAATCAATTAAAAACCTTTACTTAGTGCCACCAACTTTCACCATTAGCCCTTTATAATGAAAAACCAAACCTTAATTTAAATCTTATTGGGCTCAAATAGCAAAATTATAACTAACAAAATCAATAGGCTTAAACCATTGAGGAGCAAAAACCCAATTTCTCAAGGTTTATTTTGTGCCCAAAACACCTCTTTTCATCCAATTATTCACTCAAAACATTAGATCACTATATAGAAACTTAAAACATGCTCCCTAGGATCCAAAGAAACAAAAGCTTACAAGAATAAAGCCTTTGGATCAAAATTCAAAAATTTCCTCTTCAAAAATTGAAAAAAATCAAGAGAAAGAGAAGAGGATTGAAGTAGGGAGTTTACCTATCGTGTAGCCGAGCTCGCAACGGTCGCAAAGACTCCTAGATCAAGCCTAACTCCCTCCCTTTCTCTTCTCTTTTCTTCCTCTCTCTCTCTCTCTCCCGTTTGTGCGTTTCTTTCCTTGGCTCATTTCTTGCGTTTTTGGTTGTTTGCTCTTTTAAAAAACTGATGCTAAAACATTTTGGGCAAATTACAAGAAAGGACCCAATATTTTTTATTATTGCACAAA
>NW_026555336.1:12075172-12332756 GCF_029017545.1 Prosopis cineraria | reverse complement strand
ATATGATCTAATTATCAAGTGCAAAAACAATAGCAAACAACTCTTTTCTCAGTTGTGGTGGTAATTAACCTGAGCTGAATCTAGGGTCCTAGATGCATAAGCATCACATATGATAACTTGCCCCTCTTTGACCAAGCATAGCTCCCACAGCAAAATTAGAAGCATCACATGACAACTCAAAAGGCAAAGACCAATTTGGGGCTTTAAGAATGGGAGGGAAATGAGCATGCTTTTCAAAGTGTCAAAACTCCTTTTGCAAGCATCATCAAAAACAAAATCAACATCTTTTTGTAAGAGTTTAGACATAGGCAAAGCAATTTCACTAAACCCCTTTATAAATCTCCTATAAAAGCCTGCATGTCCCAAAAATGATCTCAAATCTTTCAAACAAACAGGATATGGCAAGAAGCAATCACATCTACTTTGGCCTTATCCACTCTATGCCATGGAAGAAATCAAATGGCCTAAAACAATTCCTTTATCTACCATGAAATGGCATTTTTCAAAGTTAAGCACAAGCTTCTTTTCAATGCACCTACCAAGCACTTTATCTAAAGAATGCAAGCATGAATCAAAGGACTCACCATACACAGTAAAATCATCCATAAAGACTTCCATGCAATGTTCAATAAAATCACAAAATATGGACATCATGCATCTTTGAAAAGTACCAGGTGCATTGCAAAGACCAAAAGGCATCCTCCTATAGGCAAATGTACCAAAGGGGCATGTAAAGGTAGTCTTATCTTGGTCACTAGGAGCTATAGGAATCTGAAAATACCCACTAAACCCATCTAGGAAGCAATAATGGGACTTGGAAGCCAATCTCTCAAGCATTTGATCAATAAAAGGCAAAGGAAAATGGTCCTTCCTAGTCACATTATTGAGCTTCCTATAGTCTATGCACACTCTCCAAGCATTTTGAACTCTAGTTGGAACAAGCTCTCCTTTCTCATTTTTTACCACAGTAATCCCCCCTTTCTTAGGTACAACTTGGTTGGAGACACCCACTCACTGTCAGCTATAGGATAGATGATCCCAGCACTAAGTAGCTTAACAACCTCTTTCTTTACCACATCTAAAATCAATGGGTTAAGTCTCCTTTGTGGTTGCCTAATGGGCTTAGCATTGTCCTCAAGAAAAATTTTATGTGTGCACACAATAGGGTCAATACCAGGAATGTCAGCCAAAGTCCAACCAATAGCATGTATGTTCTTTCTCAACACATCAAGTAATGCATTTTCTTCCTCAAGAGATAAAGAGTTAGAAATTATTACCGGAAGCTTCTCATTCTCAATGAGATATGCATACTTGAGATTGGATGGTAAAGGCTTCAACTCCAAGGTAGGTGGCTCTACACAAGAGGGAATGAGCTTCTTCAAGTCTAATTTGGTGGAATATTCCATGGTACTATCTTGTCTTTTAGGCTTCACTTGTTTTTTTTTGATTTCTCCTCTTCTTTCTTTACAGCAGCTCCCCCTTTTCTTGCAACTTGTCCTCAAGTGCTTGGACTTGAGCCACGGCCTCGACATGTGAAAGTGTAGAATTTTCCTCCAATAGCTTGGGAATCCTAAGAACATCAAGCTCGAGTGGAGAAAAACTCATAGATTCGGCCTTAATGGCTTTAGTACCTACAACACAAGAAGATATACCCTTCTCAAGCATTTCAAGATCAAGCATAGGAGATATTTTAAACAAATCATGAGAAGAAGTAGTTGCATCATTCAAGCATGCATCAATCTCTAAACAAATAGGACACTACACAATCCATCAATACATGTAGTAGTAACAAGAGACAAATCATCATCAACATGTGAGAAAGAATCAAGCATGTGAGACTCACAAGCATCATGAAGCAATAACTCAATGGAACTTACACCTAACAAAGAATAATCCTCAAAAGGATGTTTCATTGCTTCATATATATTAAAAATAACATGATCCTCTCCACATTTCAAAATCAAACTACCTTTTTCCATGTCAATCAATGTACGGGCAGTCCTCATAAATGGCCTTCCTAAAATCAAAATATCATCCCCACTCCCTTCTTTTGACATATCAAGCACATAGAAATCCACAGGAATAATAGACCTTTAACACAAACCAACAAGTCTTCTACTACTCCATGTGGTCTTCTAACACTTCTATCCGCTAATTGGCATATCATAGGTGTCTTATGCATGCAATCAAGACTCAAGGCATGATAAATTGAAAGAGGCATAACATTAATGGCTGCACCTAAGTCTATCAATGCATGAGAAAAATGTGTGTTGCCAATCTTGCATGGAATTGTGAAGGAACCGGGGTCCTCACATTTTATAGGGAGTTGAGGCTTCATGATAGCACTCACAGATGAGGGTAATTGTACCCTTGCATTAGGCCTAAATTTTCTTTTATTTGTACAACAATCTTTCAAAAATTTGGCATACTTAGGAAAGTTCTTAACTACATCCATCAAGGGTACATTAACATGAATCTTGTGGAAGAAATCATATACCTCTTGATCAAATTGTCCCTTACTTGCTTAGGGACCACTTGTGCTTGTGGAAAAGGAAGCTTCTTCATAATCTCTTGACTTTGCTTTCCTTCTTCCTTCCTTGAACTCTCCTTTCTTGTTTCACTTTGCTCGGCCTCTCCCTCTTTTTCCTTACTAAACAACTCGGCCATAGTCCCCTTTTCCACCTTAGATGGTGGTTGCTCACATATGATCTCCTCAATGTTTTCATCCTCATCATCTCTACAAAAAGATGCATCATTAGGAGCAAAAGAAGAACTAGAAACATTAACATCAATTGAAGAATTTAAAGAGGGCTTCTCGGCCTTCCCTTGTCTTTTGTCTTCTTGTACTCTTTCTCTCCCAACTCCTTGCCACTCCTCAATGTGATAGCATTAAGATTAGCTTTAGGATTAGCAACGGTGTTGGATGGTAATGTAGAGGCTTGAGCATTGGCTGCACTTAATTGGTTAGCAAGCATATTCATTTGAGAAGTAAGGGCATCAATTTTAGAGTTCATGTTCTCACACTTGTTACCCATACTCTCTACCTTGTTCCCTAAGCCATCATACATGTTTTTATACAAAGAGTTCATTTCAATCAACTGCTTACGTAACACATTCACATCATTAGAAGAGTTCGAATTAGAAGAACTCTCAATTGGAACAAGCCTCCTATCACTATAAGAATTAGAAGAAGGTGTAAGAGAATTACCACTTGGATTGTAGCTTTGAGAAGAGCTACCTTGAGACAAATGAGGTGGAGGGTCACGGCCAAAGGTGTTTTGATAGGATCCTCTTTGTTGATTGTCTTGTAAAGCCACATTTGGATTTGAATAGGAGAAATTAGGATGGTCTCTCCATGAAGGGTTGTAAGTATTAGAATAAGCTCCTTGCCCTTGCCTCCCACCATAGGATTGTTTTCCATTGTAGATAGCATTTACTTGTTCAAACTTAATAGGACAATTGCTTTCTACATGCATAGGTGAGTCACAAAAAGTACAAGAATAAGGGACAAGTGCTTGAGAAGTACTTACATTGCTCACTTGAGATATTTGTGGAGCCAACATTCTCCCAATCTTGGCAGCTAGCAAGTCCACATATGAATCATTAAGAACTGAGGAACCTACCATATTCACATTTCTCTTTTCCCTTGTAGAGTATTGAGCACCACTTGAAGCCATCTTGTCAATTAGTTCCCAAGCCTTTAAGGAAGTGAGGTCAATCAAGCATCCACCACTAGCGGCATCAATGTTAACTTTGTCTCTTGGAATCAAGCCCTCATAGAAATATTGGACTAAATTCTCACTAGAAATTTGATGGTGTGGGCATTTAGCCAAAAGGCCTTGGAATCTAGTCCAATACTCATAGAGACTCTCATCCTCTCCTTGTTGGACCCCATAGATTTGCTTTCTCAAATTGGTGACCTTGGAATTTGGAAAGAATTTATCTAAGAAGAGTCTTCTTAGCTCGGCCCATGTGCTCACTTTCACATAAGAAGGGTAGTTGAAATACCACTCCTTTGCTAAACCTTCAAGAGAAAATACAAAAGCCTTAGCTTGAACATCATCAACATTTACATGCATAGGCTTCATAGTATCACAAACCAATAGGAAAGTATGCAAAAACCTATGACAATCCTCTCCTGGTAACCCATGAAATTTAGGCAATGCATTAATCAAGGAGGATTTAATTTCAAATTGAACATTAGTAGGAGGAACATATAAGCCATAAGGATTATCATGCCAATTAGGTTGAGTTAATTGCCTAATGCTCCTCTCCTCTCTAGGGTTATGCAAGCCTTCAAATTCATTATTAACATGGCCATCATCATGCAAATTCTCATTCCCATTCCCATGGCCCTCATTATGCACATGCTCATGTCCTAAGATACCTTCCATTGTTGAATTACAAACCAAATGAGAATCAAGAATAGGTTGTGATCTTCTCAATCTAGAAATAGTTCTTTCAATTTCTGGATCTAATTCAACAAAAGAGGTATGTTTTCTTCGGGTCATGCACTAATCAAGCTCAAGAAAATTAAGAACAAAGAACAAACTAAACTAAAATGCAAATCAACATGAAACAATTCAAAACACACAAAAGCAAGAGAAATAATTTTTTTTATTTTTTTTATTAAACTCAATAGCAACAAAATGAAAAAAAAAAATAACACCAAACAAGTAGAAAGAGAGTTAGAAATGCTCAATCAAGAAGCTTTGGCAATTCTGGAATTCGCACAGTAGGCTCTCTGGAGACAGTGAACTTGTGAATTTTCTATCAGCAAATCCACATGATAAATTCCCCTGAAAATTTTATGAGAAACACAAGAGATATACAGGAAAATTATATAAAACTTTTAGATTAAAAATCCTTCCCAATCGTTCCCAGAATTTTTCACAAGTTGGTCCTCAAGTCTGGAGAAACAGGATTTCGTCCAGAAGACCTTCAGAGCTTCTAACAAACTTTCAAATAGGAAAATGGAAAAATTGAAGAAAATCCTAAACACAAGAAACAAAGATAAGACAGTGATAAGAAAAATGAAACTGGAATCAATCAATTTGAACGCACAAAGAGGAAGATATGCTAACTCAAAGTTGAAACAGGGTTTTGGGAATCCTCTGTAATGGCTCCCTGGACCTTGTTAGATTGTAAAATTTCCACAGGACACTTCCCACGTCCAAAATTGACCAAACCAATTTTAAAGTGAAGCTAGGATATAGAGCTTTCAATGAAATAAATTCCAAGTTCAAATTCCCTCAGACTCATTCCCAGTTAATTTTTCAATTTCAGACAGAGACACTAGAAACAGAGTATTTTCAGCTCTACACCAAACCAACGAAAATTGCACTAAATTTTTTTTTTCTTTTTCAAAACAGAATAAAAAACTCAAAACACACAAAAAACACTAAACAAGACACAAAAAACAACAAATTTTTATAATTTTTCAAAAAATTTTCCAGGAACACTAAAAATGTAAATTAAGTACTAAACAACCTTAGAATTAAACTTAAACCATTCCCCGGCAACGGCGCCAAAATTTTGATAGGAAATTAGTCGCTTATCCTCAAAATTACACTAAAGCTAACCCTAATGCAATATAGGGCCAACCCTAGGTCATCTCCCAAGGAATGGTTTTAAGTCTAATTGAAAGTTATCTAGTGAAATAAATCAACCAAAGTTTGTAGGAATTTAGTTATCTAGCTAATTATCTAAACTAATTACCTAATGTGCAAGTAATTAAAATGCTAGTGAAAGTGAGTGAAATGAACTTCCCTTTTTACAATAATGGAACCCTAGAGATTAGTTGATTTTGGACTCATTATCTTCTCATGATTAGGCTAAGTTTAGCTTCCCTTTCCTCTTGACTAAAGCTGTCATGACTTAAGAAAATTATCCTAAGCCAATTAACCTAATTAGCTAACCTCCCTAGGTCTTAGATTAAAGTCCCTAGTTCAATTAACCAATTGGTGAAGACATTAGCCAAGTGATTCACTCAAAATCCTCTCTCAACAGCCATGGTCAAACACATAAATTGAGCAACCACAAGATTATGTCAAGCTACTCAACAACACAAGCATTAACACCACAAGATTATGCAATATTAACACAAGAAATTCACTAATTGAAAAACACAAGATTATGTGCCAAACAAAGAGTGGCAAAATTCAGTCATGGCTGTCCAAGGAAGAAATTAAATGAAACAATCCTCTCTCTTTACATCAACATCAAATTCAAATTAGAATTTATAAGCTAAGATGATTAAACCCTAGATTAAGGAATCTAACCATCTAGTAAGAAGAGAAGAGGATAGGAAACAAAAGAACTTAGCCAATTTGAAGCTCAAGACTCATCCTCCATCTTCATCTCTCTAGGATTCCACAAAGAAACTTAGCCAATCTTCATCTTCAAGAACCCTAGTGATTGCTTGTGAAGGCCAAACTCCATAGCTCTTGAATGATGAAAATGAGCTTCAATCCTTGTGAAAATGGAAGGGATGGAACGAAAATGAAGAGAGGAGAAGAATGGTATGAGTTTTGTGGAGGTTTGGTGGCTGAAAATGGAGGTTAGGGTGCTGGAAAATGAAGAACAAAAGAGAGAAAATGAAGAACACTATGAACAAGAGAGAGAGAATGTGGAAGATGAATGAGATATGTGTTGGATCCCATTTGGGACTTAAAATGGCGTGCTCCTTGGTGTCTCCCATCAGCTGAAGCTTAATTAAAATAAGGAAAAAGAAATTAAAATGTAAATGGGAGCCTTGTCACACTTGCAAGGTGGCAACTTCCTATTGGTTTGTAGATGATTCCAATGTGTGCCTAATTTCCTATGTGTCATCCACATCATTTTAGCTGATTTAATCCCTCAAAATAATCACAATTCACGTGCAAACCATCAGCCATTGTCCTCAAGGAGTGTTGACCTCAATTGCCCAATTGATGCACAAGTCACATGCCACCTATGTCACATAAATCACATAATTCAATTAAATAGCATATGATATAATAAAATCTAATTCATGTCCAGAATTAAATTCATAATTAGAAGGGAGAATTTATTAAATTAACTAAGTTTCAGGCTGCACAAAATTATATAAAAATTTTCACACAAAGGCAAACCAAAAACTAGGACAAACTAAGACACTTAAGAAAGTGTTAACTTTTTTATTTAATTACTCCCAAACTAAAATGAATTTTAAAAATATAATTTCACCATTCATCAACTGGACATAAAATGCACTTTGTCAATTTTTCTTGTACATTTTCTCAAAAGTTCATTTTTTGGACCAAAATGCCCCTAGTGCACTGATCTTAGAAACTTAGGCAAAGTTCCAAATCTAATGCAATGTGTGCACTTGAAGGTGATAAATCATTAATAAAATGGTCCTAATTGACAAATAAAAGTGGGTAACAAATGTGTTCTATCAATAGGGAGATTAATGAGTATGATACTTACCTTAGGTGTTTGTAGCTTCCAAAACATTCCTGTTGTCATGTAAGAACAAACCCTAGTAGAGCTTGTCATGCCTCTTTATTTTCTCCTTTCTCTCCTCTCTATTTATGTCTCATTTTACAATTAATAATTATAAAAAATGGTTGTGCATTATGGCAAATACACAATGTGCCACAACACATGGACCAAAAATCGCCTTCATAAGTCATGAAAATTTAGAAATTTTAAAGGAGAGAAATTGAGAAACACACGAGATAAAGAGAGAAGAAGGGCTGAGAAGCTAAGACAAGTTATTTTGGAGCAGTGAAAGGTGATTCAGATCAGTAACTTGCCATGTAAGCTACGTATAACTTTTCTCTTCCATCCTACACAAATTTCTCAAAAAAAGAGTTATAAGGAAATTGAATCAGTGGAATACAAAAGGTTTAATTCTTACCTAATAGTAATAAAAAGGTTCTTAGAAGTTAAATTAGAGCTTTGCTATTAGTTTAAAGCTAAACAGTAGAGCTTTAAACCTATAGGCTTAATTTGGCCTTTAGAGAAAGAAGTTAGGGAAAAAATTTGAGTTAAGTGAAATAAGACTGGTTAAGGTAATGTAAAGTAGTAATTAGTAGTCATAGACTTAGAATGGATAAATGAAAAAGAGTTTACAGATGAATATAACCTTAAATAGTAAAAATGAGTTTTTGTTAAAATGGACAAAATGACTAAAATGTGCCAACTGTGTTTAGATTGGCATATTGGACACGTGAGTAGAGAAAGGAAGATTGAGATAAGCTTGTGTGATAGTTGAAATCCACGGGTAACCTTTCTAGTGACAGAAGGGTTGAGGTAACTGAATAACTTTCTTGGTTTGACTATTTATTATAACTGTATGTTAGTATGCTATATAGTGCATGAAATGGCTTTGAACTAAGCATGTTTTATAGCATTGAGTGATTGTTGTGTGTGAAATGAATTTTGGTTGAAATAGGCATGAAAATATGTTTTATAATGTAAAATATTATTTATATATATATATATATATTATGTAGGAAAGTGTGAAATGAAAAATGGAAACCTTAAATGGTTCGAGAAAGCATGGTCGTAGGGGTAGAAGTTTTCCCAAGTGTAGGAGATGATAAAGACCATGTGGCAAGGTTTCCTTAGTACCTGGTAGGGTGCGATATTGGAAACAATTCTCCTTGGTGCCTTGAAAGGTGCGGTGTTGGAGAAGATCTCCTTAGTGCCTATTGAGGTATGGTGTTAGAGATGAGAGACTCCTTAGTGTCTTAGTGATATAGTGTTAGAGTCAACGATGCCTCATTATATGTATTGGGGGAAACCATAGTCCGTATTGTATATTAGAACATCTTTAGCCAGGTGATTCTACCACTGTAGATAAGCTTAAGACTAATAAGAGTGTACATTGGTCTAAGAGAAGCCTATGGTTTTGTGTCAGGGTGATTTAGAGGTTTGATTGTTAGATATCATGCTTATATGTTATGAGATATAAATACTATTTTATGAGATCTTGATGATATACTATGTTTACTTACGTATTGTTGCATGTGATAGTCAATAGGAATAAGTTATTCTGTTACTGAGATTTTTATCTCACCTTCATAGTTACATAATTACAAGATCGGGAAGTGATCAAGGCAAGGGAAGAGAGTTTGGACCGGCTTAAATCATGAAGCTGTGCACTCTGAGTTTATGTAATGAACTAAATTAAGATTGTATATATAAGTGTATATGAGTTTCCATAGGATTGCATGCATGTATGGAATTGAGATTTTATGAAATCAAGCCTGATTATGTGTATATGTGTTGTTTGAAACAAAAGGGGCTATGATTTAAGTATGTTTGTGTTGATATGGTTGGTTGTGTTAGTGAATCTTAAGCCAAGGGAAAAATTATGATGAAATGAGTAATTTTGAGGGCTAAGATTGTATTGTGAATGTGATTGTATATGCATGGGTTGAGAAACAGCCAAGTGTAAGAAATGGCAAAGTATGTGAAGTTAGTGAATTGTGGAAATTGGCTGTAAAAGGGTCAAATTTTGATATATGAGTATGATTGTGATAAATTATGGTAAAAAAGGTGTATTAGATCTTTTTGGACTTGATTCAAAGCCTAGTATGGTCTAACGAGAGAAAGGGATCGATTTGACCGCCTAGGTGCACAAAATTTTTAGAAAATGTGACTTTTTGCACCTAAGTGTCTAAATTTTGATCAGACTATTAGATCGGGTCCAAACCTATCTCATTAGTTAGTATACAAGCTAAGCTTCATATGGGCACTTGAATCACTCTAATCGAATGTCGTATGTGAAAATGGTGTATGCCAAAAATTCATCATTTTTGCTATCAAAATGACAGTAGAAATTTAGACAGGCACGTTGCAACACATAGTGACACATGCTGCAGTGCACGGCATAGAAAAGGTGAGCGTGTGGTTCTGTGCCACATGTTGCGGCGCATAAACTGCACACCACGATGCATGGGCCAAATTTTAGTTTTTATTTTGTGTTGAAATACATGCAATTGGGATAAGAATGCTGGTGGGTTATGTCCACTATGTATTTAAAGAGTGCATGATTTACTTCTACTGTGTATTTCTTTGATTGTATTATAAATTGATTGATTTTACAAAATAAGTCTTCGGCCAAAGCTTTTGAAATATAATTCATTTATTTTAATTGATGTGATTTAGTGGTAACACTTAATCTTCTCTTATATTAAGTAGTTATAAGAGAAGGTTACAAATTACATCTGTGTGCCACAATGGACGCGATTCACGTCGTGGCGTGTGGCACAACAACACTAAATCTTTATTTTCTTCCCCTTTTAATACTCAAGTGGCTTGACTTGATACCAAACCCACAAATAAAGCTGAAACACCATTGAATATGATTACTAGGTGTAACATCCTAAATTTCTTAATCCTAAGTTTAGAGGTTAATTAAGGGTGAAGTGAAAATTAAAGTGAGGTTAGAGATTTAGATGATTAATCAGCATTTTGACTTGTTTGTTTGTTTTATAAATAGATATGTGTGTGATAAGAGTGCGTTTTGGGTTGAAGCAAGTGCGCATGGTAAGAATAAATCTCATTTGTGTCACACACTGCGACTTGTGCTGCATGTGCTGTGGCTCATAGACCAGAAATTCACTTTATAAGTCAAGAATTTTAGAAAATTTTAAAGGAGAGAAATTGAGAAACACACAAAATAGAGAGAGAAGAAGGGCTGAGAAGATAGGTTAAGTCATTTTGGAGCGGTGGAAGGTGGTTCAGATTGGTAACCTGTAAGGTAAGCTACGTATAACTCTTACCTTCTATTCTACACAAATTTCTCTGAAAATGAGTTATAGGGAAATTGAATCGATGGAATTTAAGAGGTTTGATTCTTGCTCATTAGTAATAAAAAGGTTCTTGAAAGTTAAATTAGAGCTTTATGACTGGTTTAAAGCTGTATGGTAGAGCTTTAAAACTGAAGGCTCAATTTTAGCCTTTAGAGAGAGAAATTTAGGGCAAAATCTAATTTGAGTGAAATAAGACCGGTTGAGGTGATGTAAAGTAGTAATTAGGTAGTTATGGACTTAGAATGGATAAATGGAAAAGAATTTATAGATGAATATAGCCCTAAATAGTAAAAATGAGTTTTTGGTCAAAATGGGCCAAATGACTAAAATGTGCTAAATGTGTTCAGATTGGCATATTGGATGAGTGAGTAGAGAAAGGAAGCTTGAGATAAGCTTGTGTGATAGTGAAATCCATGGGTAACCTTTCTAGTGACAGAAGGGTTGAGGTAACCGAATAACTTCATTTATTTGACTGTTTATCGTAACTGTATGTTAGTATGCTATGTAATGCATGAACTAGTTTTGAATTTAGCATGTTTTATGGGATTGAGTGATTTGTGTGGAAAATGAATTTTAATCAAAATGAGCATTGAAATTGTGTTTTGTAATGTAAAGTGCTATATGTGTGTGTGTGTGTGTGTGTTATGTATAAGAAAAAGTAAATTATGAAAAGAAAACCTTAAATGTTTCAAGAAAGCATGATCTGAGTGGTGAGATTTCACCCGAGTATAGGGGATGATAAAAACCATATGGCAAGGTTTCTTTAGTACCCTGTTAGGGTACGGCATTGGAAACAATTCTCCTTAGAGCCTTGAAAGGTGCTATGTTAGAAAAGATCTCCTGAGTGCCTATTAAGGTATTGTGTTAGAGATGAGAGATTCCTTAGTATCTTTGTGATGCAGGTAGGAGTCAACGACATCCCATTATGTGCATTAGGGGAAAACCATAGTCCGTATTGTGTGTTAAAGCATCTTTGGTCGAGTGATTCTACCACTATAGGTGAGCTTAAGACTAATGAGAGTGTACATTGGTTTGAAATGAGCCTATGGTTTCATGTCAGGGTGATTTGAAGGTTTGGTTGGTAGAGATCATGCTAGTATTTTATGATATAATGAAATATGTTGAGATAATATAGAATCCTTCGGGATTGATGAAAAGTGAAATATGAAATGTCATATGATGTAAATATTACTTTATGAGGTTTTAATGGTATATTATGGTTACTTTTATATTGTTGCATGTGATAGTCAATAGGAGTGAGTTATTCTATTATTGAGATTTTTATCTCACCCCCATGGTTACATGTTTATAGGATTGAGAAGTGACCAGGTCAAGGGAAGAGAGTCTGGACCGGCTTGAGTTGAGAAGCCATGTACTCTGAGGTTGTGTAATAAATTGACGTGAAAGATTGTGTGTATATATATAAAAGTGTATATGAGTTGCCATAGGTTGCATGCATGTGTTTAAGTGAGTTTTTGTGAAATCAAGCCGAATTATGTGTATAAGTGTTGTTTGAGATAAAAGGGCTTTGATTTGAATATTTTTGAGTTGAAATGATTTTATATGTTAGTGAATCTTAAGCCAAAGGACAAATTATGAGGAATTGAGTAATTTAGGGGCTGAGATTGTATTTTGATTATGATGGGGGAATCTTAAGCCAAAAGCAAAAATTATGATGAAATGAGTAATTTGGGGGGCTAAGATTATACTATGAATAGGATTGCATATGTATGAGTTGAGAAGTAGCCAAGTAGGCTATATTATGCCGAGAAATAGCATAGTTTGTGAAATTAATAAATTATGAAAATTGGTCGTAGAAGGGTCAAATTTTGATATATGAGTGTGATTGTAATTAAATGGTCAATTAGGTACATTAGATCCTTTTGGACTTGATTCAATACCTAATGTGATCTAATGAGAGAAAGGGATTGAATTGAGAGCTTGGGAGCGCAAAATTTTTAAAAAAGTAACTTTTTGCACTCAGGTGTTAAAATTTGATTAGACCATTACTTCGTGTCCAAACCTATCTTATTAGTTAGTATATGAGCTAAGCTTTGTGTGGGCACTTGAATAACTCCAATCGAGATGTCGTATGTGAAAAGGGTGCACGTCGAAAGTTTGTCATTTATTGTCAAAATGATAGTAGAAAAACAGACAGGTATGCCGCGGTGCATGGATCCACATGCCACAGTGCATGACACAGATAGAGAGAGCGTGTGGCTCTGTGCCACATGCCGCGGTGCACTGATCGTCTACCACGATGCACGTACCAAAATTTAGTTTTATTTTGTGTGCTGAAATACATGCATTTGAGTTATGAATGCCGGTGGGTTATGTCCACTATGTATTTGGAAAGTGTATGATTTATTTTCGTTGTGTTTTCTCTAATTGAATTGAGATTTAGTTGATTTTATAAAGTAAGTCTTTGGTCGAAGCTTTTAAAATGGAATTTGATTATCGTGATATGAGTTAAGGTAGTGGTAACACCGTAATCTTCTCTTATATTAAATAGATATATGAGAAGAGGTTACACTAGGCCTCCCTGGCCACACACCACTACAATTTACTCAATTATCCCAATTAAACATAGTAATTCAGGAGATTAAAAAATAGGATGTTACATGTAGGAGGTGATATAACTGTGTGGGCTAGTGATTTATTATATGTATATGTGGATGTGTTGGATATATGTGTGAATTTTGCCATTCTTGTGAATTGGAATAAGAAATTTGTGAATCATGCTCAAGTGTGTGTTAAGGGCAGTTGATTGGCCAAATGAGCATATAGGTGTGATATTGTGCATGTGATTGGTCAATCAGGTTTAATTTGTCCAATTGGATGTGGTCATAGCCCAAGAAGTGGCCAATGACTTGTGGTGTCAAATGGTGATGCTTAAGTGGTGAATTTTGAATTAAATTGGTCAAAATGCACTTGGGTGTTCAACTTTTTAATGAAATATCATATTGAAATGAAACTAATGTCATTGGTTGGATTTTAAAATAAGCTTTGTGTAGGCGATTGGTTCACCTCAATCGGACATCGAATGTGAAAATGGTGCACATTTAAAGTTCACATTAGAAACTACCTTTTTGATAGCAAAATTTGATGCGTGCACCATAATGCATGTATTAGCATGCTATGGCACATGGCATAGAGTATGAGCCAGTAATTTTGTACCACATATTGTGGCACATATGGCACAAGCCACAGCGCATGGACTTTGTCTTGCCCAGGTTCAGTTGTTTGTGATCTTAGTCTTTATTGACTCTTGCATAAACAAATGTAGTATTTCCACTGTGTAATGTTTTATAACGCGAGTATTCAAAAGATTTGGTTTTCAAATGCTTTATGTTGGGATCCCAACCCTTTAAAGAAAATAGTTTGAAATTGTTTGGTAGATTGCGTGGAAGGTTAAATGGTAATGTCAATGAGGACATTACAATAGTCATCATATATGCATGTTATATTTTTAAATTATTCCCTACGTCTCTCCTAGAGTTTTGAAAACAAAGGGACTAAGTGTCCCTTTTTACAAGTCTTCATACATCCTTAATTCAGTGTATAACATCACTATCTTTAGAAAGTCATGCATCTATACCTTAGCTTTTTCCTTGTTAGTCCCATTTGTGCCTGTAAGATTTGTCAGAGGAGGCTGAGATTCAAAGAATCCTTGTAGCAAACTACACAACTTCAAAACCCCAAACATGTCATTGATTTAAAACTACTACTTTAAAAACCATGTAGAAGAGATGTTTCAGCTAAAGTATCGTTGAGAAGCCATGAAAACATTACTTCATAACATAGCATGGACAATCAACTTGGTCAAGGATATCCAGCATCATCATACTCATTTTCATAAACATCATGAACTAAACATTTCATAATTATACATGGCATATAACTCATTTAATATCATGCTAATAAAGAAAATGCAAGAACTTAGGTATATTTCACTATTTGCTGTCTCTACTTTATTCACCTTTGAATTTGGGGCAATCTCATAGTTAATAAATCCTCTCATAGAATAATGCTAGGGCTAACATTCATATTAGGCATTATTATTAATTAAAGAATACACCCTAGTATACCCTAGCTTAACTAAAGTTAGGGACCAGAGTAGATGACTCATACTGGCTAAATGCATTGAGATTGTACCATAAAAACATAACTTTATTGGTGCGTGATGACTAACTTTGGGTGGAAACAAGTGCCTTACTAACACAAGTGTAGTGTAGGTCCAGATGATGGAACATATAGCCCACTAACTTGGACTTAGGAAATTCTCAAGTTTCTGCCTATTTTATTATTTTCCAGAATTTTCCATTAACTTTGGAAAATAATAACTAATTCTAGAAAAATAACTTTGGACGTGATCTTAGTCTCAAAATAAACCTTGGGATGTCCTATTTAAATGAAAAGTCATTTATAGAAGACCCTTTGCTTCAAAAATCACTTATAGCCTCAAGATTCCCCCTATTTCATATTAAAACATAGCTATTTCCAGTTTTTAATCCCAAATTCTAAAAACTCATAACTCATTCAATACTAATTTTATGAACATGATTCTAGTGTCCGTTTGTCCATATTAAAACCAATTTTAAGAGAAAAATATCATGTGGACCATTTTGAAAACCCATAATTCCAGAATCACAAGCAAAATTCACTTTAGCTAAACTCATATCCAGTGAGTTCCAGATTTCTGGCCTTAAATTAGAAAAATCATAACTTTTTCTATTCTTATTTTTTTGACCCAAAATAAGACTCATTTTAAATATTTTTCCTAAAACATATCCAAATTTCATAGCCGAAGTACAAATACACAATCTGGAAAAGCCTCACTCACCTAACCAAACTCTAAACTAGACAGTGTTGAACTTATGCTTGTATCTCATGAATTTCCTTTGGGTTTGAAATTATAAATTGTCCTAAAAAACTTCCATACTTTAATACACACATGAATAAACATTAAAAAACATTTCCCAAGCTTTTAAAACTTCAAACATGTCCAGAAACTTACTGGAAATTTCGGACAGAATAACACCTTGAAGAAAATCACATGCATTCTTCATACTTGATGCTTTCTATCATGATCATCAACATGCAAGAACATAATCAGGCAAAACTCAAACATTTCACCCATTAAATACCCCTTAGATTTTAATCAATGAAAGAAGAAGATAATCAAGCCATTAAAACTCACATGCAAGGCTAGAATCTTAGAAAAAATGGATGAAAACCTAAGGAAAGTCATTGTTACCTTGCATCTTCGTCTTGCAGAACTTGCAGAACCTAAGGAAAAAATGGATCTCCATTTCCTCCTTCTTTCTCTTCTCCATCTCTCTTTAAACTTGCAGAACTTCTCTAAACATGCTGGACGAAAATACAAATGGGAGGGGGAGAAGTGATCTTCAATTAAAGTAATTTGGCTTCCTTAAGAAGACTCATTAATGGCATGATGCTTGCAATTTTGGCTTGCATGATGTCTTCCTTCAATCCTTTTTCCCACTTTCTTTAATTTAATTCAAATATGAATTTTGAATCACCTTTTCTCCATTAATGACAAGTGGTATGATCTTGTATTAGGTGTGAGGCCCACTGACTTCTTGGTACACTTTTCAATTATAGGGCTGACTATCATCTTTTATTGAATTTACTAGGAATCATGCTCACTATATGTTTGTTTCTTCATGGACTTTCATTAATTTTAATCAAGATAATTTTCATGGACATTTTAGTCAAGCTAGACATTGCCTCGTTTTAAGTACCAATACTATACTTGTGTAAGTCCTTATCGGAACATTTGGCTACCTTGTAAAATGTTATGTGCATTAAAATAATATTTATTTATCACTACTCATACACCTAAATACTTATCTCTTTTGTATCTAAAACATGCATTAAATTATCTTTTCTCATTTCTCCTTAATATCTTGCCTCGTAAAGCGAACACTCTAACTTTACTCATTTTTATGCGCATCGGATGTAATGCTCCCCTATATCCACCAGATATAGGGAAAGATTAACTTAATTACCACCACAATTAACCAAACTATAATTAAATATTTTGTTTGAAAAGCTTGGGCCTAAGACTTGTTTTTGTAAAAATCGTTAATATTTTATCACATCAAAGCCATACGTAACGGAAACAAATCATATGCATTCATAACAATCATTGCATGCATTAAAACTATAAAATCATGTAAGATTATGGGCCATACATCACGGTGGGCAACACATGCACCACGGCATGTGACGCAGAGCCACACGCCCTGATCTTCTCTATGACATAGGCTGTGGCATGATACGCCATGTGCCACAGTGCATATACCAAATTCTACAGCTGTCATTTGACAGCTCAAATGACAAACTTTTGGCATGCACCATTTTTGCATATGATATCTGATCGTAGTGATTCAAGTGCCCACACGAAGCTTAACTTATAAGCTAACTAATGAGATAGGTTTGAACATGATCTAATAGTCCAATCAAAATTTAGACACTTAGTGCAAAATCACTTTTCCAAAGAAATTAACTCACCTAAGTGTTCAAATCAATCCCTTAATCTCATTAGAGCATTCTAGGCCTTGAATTAAGTCCAAAAGGACTTATTACACTTGATTGACCACATTTCATCACATATATATGCATATACAACAATTTAGCCATTCAACTACCCATTTCTATAAATACAAAATTTTCACCACATAATGCAATAATGCACTTTAGGCCATAAATAATCTCCATAATTTCACTTTATACTTACCACTAGCATATTTAAAAAATGTTCACAACTAAATCTTAGCCCATATTACTCATTTCACCACATATTCACATATAAGGGTTAAGATTTACAAAAATCACTACAAATTTGCACCAATCACAACTTAAACATGCATGCAATTTCTATGGAAACTTATATATGCAATATCAAATTAAGTTAGTTTATGACACAAAACTCAAAGATGTCATAGTCATGGCACCACTATGCTGGTCTAAATTCTTTTCTCTTATTCGACTCAATACTTTATCCTATAAAAATGTAACCATGGGGGTAATACATAGCATATATATAGTATGAAATCACATGTTTTTACTTGTCTATTTTTTCAAAAGCCCTTTTTGTGTAACATTGACATAATTCCATAAAACATGCTTAATTAGAAATAATTTCATACACTAGATAGCATACTTACACACAGTTACATTAAAAAGTCAAATAGAAGAAGTTATTTAGTTATCTTAATCCTTATATCACAAGAAAGGTTACTTATGGGTTTCAATCACTAATTTGTCTCTACAAGCTCCCTTTCTCAACTTACTCACAGAATATGTCAATCTACAAACAATTGGCATTATTAGTCAATCAGTTCAATTGATCAAAAACACTAAATTGCTACTAATAGCTATACTTAGTGTAACATCCTAAATTTTTTAATCCCATGATTAGCTATTAATCAAGGGTTAAGTGATGATTAGTATGAGATTAGAGATTTGGATGATTACTTGATAGTTTAACTTGTTTAGATGTTATATTAATAAGTACAGGTGGAAGGATAGCATTTTAAGTTAAAGAAAGTGTGCGTGGTGAGAATTCTTCTCACCATGCCATGCGCTGCGGCTTATGCTACATGCGCTGTGGCACATAGACTAAAAATGACCTCATAAATTATGAAATATGGGCAAATTTTAAAGAAAGGAATCAAAAAACACATGAAAGTAGAGGAGAGGAAGTTGAGTTATGTTAGGGCAAGAGATTTTTAGAGCCATGAAAGGTGCTTCTGATTAGTAACTTAGCAAGTAAGCTATGTGTAACTCTTACCTTCCATTCTATCCAAATTTCTTTGAATATAGGTTATAGAGAAATTGAATCGATGAGATTTAAGGGTTTAATTCTTTCCCAATAGTAATAAAAAGGTTCTTGGGAGTTAAATTAGAGCTTTGTGACTGGTTCAAAGCTGAACAGTAGAGCTTTGGACTTGTAGGCTCAATTTGGCCTTAGTTCATTGAGATTTTAGGGTGAAAATCATGTTTAAGTAAAATAAGACCTATTGAGGTGATGTAAAGTAGTAATCAAGTAGTGATGGACTTAAAATGGATAATTGAAAAAGAATAGACAACTAAATATAGTCATAAGTAGTAATTTTATACTTTTGGTCAAATTAGACTAATTGACTAAATCATACCAATTGTGTTTAGATTAGCATATCGAGCATATGAATTAAGAAAGGAAGCTTATAATGAGCTATTATGAAAATTGAAATCCACGGATAACCTTTCTAATGACAAAAGGGTTGAGGTAACTAAACAACTTCCTCTATTTGGCTATTTATTGTAACTATGTGTGAGTATGCTATATCTTGCATGAAATTTTTTATACTAAGCATGTTTCATAGCATTGCATGAATGTTGCATGAAAATGGCTTTTGATCAAATAAATGAGTAAGACCATGTGATTTCATACATTATATAAATATATGATGTGTATTGAGGATACATGTATGAATGAGGAACGTATGATTGGTTTAGAAAGCATGATCATAGGAGTGGGAGTTCACCTGTGTAGAGTGTGGTTATAAGACCATATGGTATATTCTCATTAATGGTTGATGAGTTGCGGTATTGGAGAATTATACCTCCTTAATGCCTTTTAAGGTACAGTGTTGGAGATTATCTCCTTAGTACCTATTAAAGTATGCGGTGTTGGAGATTTAGACTTCTTAGTGTTTGTGCGATATAGTGTTAGATTCAATGACACCCCATTGTGTGTATTGGGAGAAACTATAGTCTGAAAGTGAGACAAAACACCTTTGGTTGGGTGATTCTAATACTAAAGATGAGCTCAGGGCCAAGAGAGTGTACATTAGTCTAAGGTGAGCCTATGGTTTCTTATTAGGGTAATTTAGGGGTTCGATCAGTAATGATCATGCTATATGCTGCATTAGTAGAAAAGTAGAGAAAAGTGGTGAAACAAGTGTAAAAGTGATGAAATAATTGATATAAGTGATATTTGAAATGAAACATTTGATTATGTTATGATTAAGGGTATATTATGCTTTACTTTCATATAGTTTCATGTGATAGTCAATAGGAGTGAATTA
The DNA here is from genome assembly GCF_029017545.1 of Prosopis cineraria. Taxonomy (NCBI): domain Eukaryota; kingdom Viridiplantae; phylum Streptophyta; class Magnoliopsida; order Fabales; family Fabaceae; genus Prosopis; species Prosopis cineraria. Next base: position 12,312,871 of record NW_026555336.1, on the reverse strand, counting down.
TTCTGTTACTGAGATTTTTATCTCACCCCTGCAGTTACATTTTTACAGGATAAAATAGTAATCAGGGCAAGGAAAAAGAGTCAGACTGGCTTAGAGTTGTTGAAGCTGTGTGAAGTCAAAGTATTGTGTAATGAATTGAGAACTTATGTATATATGTATATAAGTTTCCATAGGGATTGCATACATGTTTTAAGTAGTAAAATATAGAAAATGTAGTAAATTTATGAAATCTTAGCCTGACTGTGTATATATATAGTGAAATGAGAATCAGGGCTAAGATGTGGTTATGAATGTTGTGAGCTTTAGTGAATGTTAGCCCATATGTGAAATTATGATGAAATGATTAATTTGAGCTAAGATTGAGTTGTGATTATGTTATAAATGTGGATATATGTGATTTTGTGGTGAGAAAAAGGCTAAGTGGGTTAAATGATGGCAAATTGTGAAATGTTGTGAAATGTGAAAATGGGTTGTTGATTGCCATATTTTGATATATGTCTATATATGTGAGATAATGTGGTTAATTAGGTGTATTAAGTCCTTTTAGACTTAGTACAAGGCCTTATGTAGTCTAATTAGAGAAAGGGATCGATCTAAGCGCTTGGGTATGTAAAATTTTTAGAAAAAGTGACTTTTTGCACCTGGGTGTTCAAATTTTGATTGGACCATTAGATAGTGTTCACATTAGCTAGCTTATTAGATAAGCTTTGCATGGGCGATTGAATTACTCCGATCGAACATCGCATGTAAAAACAGCGTACACTAAAAGTTCATCATTTTTGTTACCAAATAACAGTAGAAAATTTAGACTGGCTTGCCACAACGCATGGTGTCTCATGCTACAGTACATGGCACAAAAACTTAGACGTATGGTTCTATGTCACATGCCATAGTGCATGCATAGCATGCCACAGGGCATGGCCTATTTTTTCAACCTAATTATGTAATTTGTGAGGTATGTAATGTTAGTTTTGAATGCATGTGATTTGCTTCTACCGTGTATTACTCAAATGTGTTGTGGTTTCAATAGTTTTGTAAAACAAGTCTTGGGCCCAAGCTTTTCAAATAAATTCTTTGATTACTAATTATTTTGGTTAGTGTGGTGATTGGGTTAACTTTCTCCTATATCAAGTGGATATAGGAGTAGGTTACACTTAGCTATTCAATCCCTTCCATTAAACCAATCTAAGTTCATTATTGCTCAATTATCACTTTTAATCACTTTAACAATCAAGTCTTTACTTACACAAAACTTCTACCCCTAATTTCTATTAAATAAGGCTAAATTGAGCTTATAGACTCAAAACTCTATCATTCAACTACAAACCAATTATAAAGCTCTAATTTAATTTCAGAGAACCTTTTTATTACTATAGGGTAGGAAACAAACCCCTTAAATTTTTTTGATTCAATTTTTCTATAATTCATACGAAGAGAAATTGTTGTAGAATTGGAGGTAAGGGTTATATGAAACTTAGCCGATAAGTTACTAGTTGAAAGTGCCTTTCAATACCCTAAAATGCTTGCCCTAGCTGATCCTTTTATCTTCTCTACTCTCTCTTGCATTTTCTTTATTTTTCTCTTTGCCATCATTAGCGATCCATGAATTTGAAGTTATTTTCTGGTCTATGAGCAGCACAGGCAGCATTAGCCGTGGTGTATGGCACAATCAAGAGAATCCTCACTGTACACACACACTTTGCCTCGAAATGTAGTTCTTTTATCCATATCTACTTATTTAACATCCCAAAGACTCAAATTATCAAGTAATCATCCAAATCTCTAATCCCTTACTAATTACTTATTCACCCTTAATCAATAACTTATTACAAGATTAGAAAATGAGGATATTACACTGGAGGCTTCTTATGAAGAGTACAGTCAACTACAACTTACTTTATGGCATAGAGTAATGTGCCTTACTCTGATGCATTAAATGTAGGATGTTGCACAAAAAAGGTTTGAAAAATGTATTTTTACCATATAAAGGACTTTAAGATACTTTAGATAATTTTAAAGCATACTCATGCAATTTTTTTCCAAATTTAGTTATGATTATTCAAATTTCAACAAAAATTCTAGACTTACAAAATGTACATCAACTTGATGATTAATTTATGAATTTTAATTTATAGGCTTCAATTTGTTTCTTGAACGATACTGCTTCGAATTGCATAAAAAAAGTGTTAAAAGTGAGGATGTAATATGTTTAGTTTGTGCTTCACTTCTATGGCTAAGAAATATTTTTCTTTCATTGTACCTATCATATTCTACCTCCTTTCTAGTTTTTCATTTATGTTCCCATTTCATGAAGCATGTTGTGTACTTTCCTGCATTATCTTTTAGTAGTATATGTCTATGTGTTAATTGTTTATGTTAGGCATGTGAAAAGCTCTCAAAATTACAATTTTAAAAGGAGAAACAAAAATTGGGTCTTTGAAAACTAGGTTTTTTGGAAAAATGGAGGCCACAAACATGTAAAGCATAAAAAATAAAGAAAACAAGACCAATAACATGCAAAATAGATGTAGGACGAAGATACAGTTCCTGAAATTTTTGAGTCTGATAAACCCAATCCATGGCTCCAACAATGATCTAGTGAGTAAAAGACATGTTATCTATTTAAACAAAGATTTTAGGCCAAAAAGAATTCAGGGCCTAGTTTAAAAAAATATTTTTTTCTTAGCCTAAAAGGAGTTATAGACCTTTTTTAATTAAAAAAGAGGGTTTGGATAAGGTCAATGGACTTAGCCACAGAGATTATCGAGTCAAGTTTGGCTAAACTTGACCCAATCAAAAAGATAAAAACAAATTAAGAAAATAAAAATATTGACACATGGCAAAACCTCTGTTCATCGCAAAAGATGTGTCTGTTCTAATGTTTATTTTCCTATTTTTAGGTCTTTTCAATTTATTTTCTATAAAAGAAATTAATTTCCATGCTTCCCAATTAATTTAAAACTCTGATTCAAAGAATATTTGTCATATGTTTGATTTGCAAATGATTTTATTTGATTTAGGATCCCAACTTTCTTAGGGTTTGTACTTATTAAAACTATATACTTTCAAAACTTTTATACCATAGTAGCCTGATAAGTCAAATTTATTACACACTTTTTTTTATTATTATTGACTAAAAATTATGTTTTATTTGTCCAAATTGCACACTTATTGCATTAATTGTGAAAAATTGCCTAAGTGTATAATTTTGTGCATAGGGGCATTTTTGGTCATAAAATTAAACTTTTGAGAAAATGTTTAAGAAAATTTTCCAAGATGAATTTTTAGTGCAGAAGAAGAATGATCTAATTAGATTTCTCAAATTTATTTTAGATTGAGAGTAATTAATTTTACAAGTTGACTATTTTGAAAAGTCAAAGTTTTAAGTGGACTTGTTGTCTTGCACTTAACTAATATTATTTTGGTGCATGTGTGGGCTTACATATTTTAAAGCAGCATGTCATGCCCCTCACCCTCTCTTGTGATGTCATAATTGGTTTTGATTATTTAATTTACATTGTACCATGTATTTGGAAATTAAATTTAATTGAAAATGCAATTATTATCTATATGTCACACTTATGTGTCACATTTATTTGTATAGAGTTGTACCCTTAGAGTTGGCATATGAAGAGCATTGAATTGGAATATTAGATGAGTCAAGGGAAAAACAGTTGAGTTTTGCGGTAAAAGTACAAGCCTTACATGGTTATGCACACATTGTATCACACTTTGATTCCACATACTCTCTCTCTTAATTTTCTATTACCTTTAGCTTTATTTAATTCAAATTTTCAAACCATAGTAACTCACATTTTCTACCATTTACCTTATTGAAGATTAAAAATTACTCGAACTCATTTTTCACCCAAACCTTTAACACTTGAATTGGACCTTTTCACCTTAGACTAGGATCAAGCAACCCTAATTGTAACCTTTCGGAGGTTAAACCACAATTAACTCCAAATCATAGTTATCCAAGGTGTTAAAGAGGATTTCATAGGAATCTCAATCTTAATAGTTCAAATCTCAAACATAATTTAGGGACACCAAATTAGAGTTTTAAAAGCAAAGCAGAAGCTTCGAAATCAATTGGGACCTAAATGATGAGTTTTAAAACTCAAAAACCATTTCTATGCAGAAAATGACACGTGCACTATGGCTTATGGCTCATGTGTTGTGGCGCATTGCACAAAATTTGACAAATCAGTACTGCCATTTGACAACACAAGGAGCAAATTTCTGATGCATCCCAAATCTCCATCTGATGTCCGATTAAGGTAGTTTCGATGTCTATACGGAGCTTTCTCCTAGCTCTAGCTAATGGCACTGGTTTCACACTCAAATCCATTTTCTATCAAAAGTTAGACATCAAAATCCATTTTGACACATTTTCGCAAAATTTTCCAAATGAGGTGTCCAACTCAACCATATATGCCAATAGCCTACACCAACCCTCTAACCACGCTCAATAGACTCTTGCAGACTCGTGTAACACACTACACACAATCAAACACACTTATTTCACAAAAATTACCACTCAATCCCAATTTTCATAAAACATACAGGGGGAGGAAAAGTTGCACAAAATCAACCATTTCATTCATATTTCTCAAAAATACATATGTTCCTACTTACACAAGTATTTTATCCCTATCCATGGGGTCACATCAAAAAATCTCTAACCCAGGGCATAAAATACAGTAGTTAAACACAAAATTATGCAAGTAGTACACCAATCATGACAATTAATCCTAGGTGGCAATTACATTAACAAATACACATGTAAATAGCAAAAGAGAGGCATATTGAGGATTTACTACACCAATCCTAAGCCTCAGTATATTTTCCCCGAGTTGGATCCGATGAGCTAGGTCCTGAAAATATTGAGAATTGAGGGGTGAGTACAACTATTTAGTAACCAAGTTTCACTTAACCCTTACAGTTATATATTAATTGTAAATAGATGCAATTAGGCACATAAACACATATATCACATAGCATTAGGCCATGGTTCACAAAACTATCAACCATGTGACCGGGGTTGCCACAAAATACCATATCATGATATTTTCTCAAGAACATAACATAGGGTTGCAAAAATAACAACCATACATGTTTTACACATGCCGGACCATAAAACTAACAACCATGTGGTCAGACTTATATGCATGATCATATGCCAACCTTATATCCTCCTGTTACCTCCGACACAAAACTGGTGGCTATCACGTGACTACGTCCTTCACGACTAACCCAGCCTTCAACTTGTGAGGAGCTACTGAGCCATGGTTAACTCACTCACTTATGTAATCTGGTTTTCTCAATACTAATAACCATAGGGTGTTGTACCCCTAATCTAGCCTCCTCGTGAACCTATGGAGACTAGTTAGGTTCGAGTCCCTCATAGAATAAGTGGGACAGTCCCGAATCAACTATGGGACAAGGGCTACCTCTCAATTCTAATGGTCACTGTAAATACCATGTGGATTTCCAAACAATCTACTCCTTTCCCTAGGCGAACTCCTGCCAATGATCATGATATCATATTTCACACATAATATGCATTTTAATAATCATTTCTCAACACATAAACTCATATAGCACATATGCTCATAAATAACTCATATTTCATCACAATTCTTCACCCATAGTAATAAATCACCAGTAATTTCACAAAACACCAAGGGTTGTAGAATTAAGGTTTTCTCTTTCCCAAAACCATTTAACAATCAAGTATTTGCCAATATGCATCATCAATTTAAACTCATAAATCATATTTCACAAACACAATTAACATTCAACTATAAAAATTAAGTTTCCCCTAGTTACCTTAAACCTTTGAGAGGTCAAAGGTTTACCCCTCACTATATCACTTCCCCAAGCTTCAACGAGCTCAAATGGTACCAAAACAAACCTCTCTACAACTATATCACAAGGATATCATCATTATCTAGCTCTTGAAACTTTATCACTATAAAACTTTTCATACACTATTTTTATCAACTCATAATCACTACCTATTCATACCCAATGGGCTCATTAGATTTCATTAATGTACATTATCATTAATAACAACTCAAACCATCATTAATGCATATTAACCTTTCTCAACTACCTCATAAATACCCATTTTCAGACATTCAATGCTCCCGTGGACCAACTACTTCTAAAATCATCAATGTTATGTTCCAATACATTGAACAACTCTCATTTAACTTATTTTAACCAATAGAATCAAATCCATACTCCTATGGACTAAAAATTTATCTTCCAACTCAAACCCTACCATAAACAATCATAAATAAGGGAAAGAAAGGAAGAAGAAGGCATTATAATCTTACCTTGGGTGTTTGGGAGCTCTAATCTATCAATAATGGGACTAAATGTTATGCCCTAACAGAGCCAAAACCAAGCTCTTCATTTTCCTCCTCTTTCTCTCTTTTATTTTCATGCAGCTCACGAGCTAATTTATCTTATTTTTAGCCATGCACCGCAGCACACGCTGCCCTCCACAACGGTGCGTGGCACAGAGGAGCCCATTACATTTGAGTTGCCTCTGTGTACCATGACGGACCAACCACGTGCCTCGACGTGTGGCACAGAAAACAATTCTTCATTGTTTCATCCTCTTTCCTTGCTCGGGTAGCTCACCATTGATCTAGACCTAATTATGCCAAGTTAAGCTCCTCTAGCCATACACTTTATTAACTCACTAACTACCGTAATTAGGTTAATAAATTAGGGTTAAAATTTTCTAGATGATATAACTCTCCCCTCCTTTTATGAATCTTGTCCCCACAATTCGGTAAATCATATAAATCTTACCTCACTAAAAAAGATGAGGATACTGTTGCTTGATTTTCTCCTCCATTTTCCAAGTGGCATTACCATGAGTCATTCCCTTCCATATCACATCACTAAACAGAGAGTCTTGTTTCTGAACTGCTTATCTTTCATATTAGCTATTCTTTCAAACTCAGTCTGGTAAGTCAAATTCTCCTGTAGTTCTGCCTCTTTTGGCTCAATAATGTGAGATGGATAGGGTTAGTACTTCTTGAGTTGCGAGACATAAAACACATCATGTACACCTGATAGATGTGGGGTTAATGCAATCTGATACACCAAAGGCCTAGTCCTCTCTAAAATCTCAAATGGACCAATGTATTTGGGAATCAACTTCTTGGCTCAAATAGACCTCCAAATACCAATCATAGCGATACCCTCAAGAATACATGGTCTCCGACCATAAACTCTAGTAGTCATCTTCTCTTATCAGCATAACTCTTCTGTCGATTCTGAGCAGTCAACAACTTCTGTTGAATTACCTCTATCTTCTTTGTGGTTTAATCCACCAAATCCAAACCCAAAACTCTTCTCTCACTTAACTCAGTCCAGGAAAGAGGTGATTGATACTTTCGACCATACAAAGCTTCATATGGAGCCATCTGAATACTTGCATGAAAGCTGTTGTTATAAGCAAACTTTACAAGTGGTAAGTGTTTATCCCAACTTCTACTAAACTCAATAGTACAAACTCACAACATATCCTTGGGAGTTTCAATTGTTCTCTCGGTTTGACCATTGGTCTGTGGGTGATAGACCATACTAAACTTTAATTTAGTACCCATAGCCTAGTGCAAAGCTCTCCAAAAGTTTGATGTGGACTGAGCGATCTGACACAATCTCTTTTGGTACCCCATGTAACCGTACTATCTCTTGAACATAAACCTCAACAAATCTCTCTAAGGTATAGTCCGGTCTAATAGCCAGGAAGTAAGCCGACTCAGTTAATCTATCTACAATCACCTATATATCATCATGACTTGCTTGAGTACGAGGCAATCTATAATGTCCACCTTGACATTACCAAAATTCACCACACAATCACAACAAACAATCATAGTTAGGAGCATGGATTGCTCCTAAGCTCGCATTATCCATATAAGGGTTAAAACTAATAATTTTTTAAAAATAATTGTGGAATAATTGGGATCCCATAAAAACCCTTTAAATTGATAGTTTGAGCTCAAACTTAATGATTTATATAGGTATTGGAAGCATGGAAAAGTTTTGGGAAGCAAACCACTTCAAAATAGGCTAAAAATGTCATTTTTGAGTGTTTTAGTCCATACACCACAGCTCGTGGTCCATGCACTGCGGTATGTAACACAGAAAGCCAAGTTTTCTCTCTGTGTTGTGTGCCATGACTTGCACGAAATGCACCGCGGTGCATGTGTCCATGACAGCAATGCTATAAACTTGTAGCTCATCCTATTAAACCTCTAGCATAGGTTCATCCTCCACTAAACACAATGATACTCGAGTACTCATTGAAGCTCGAGTACCTCTTCTTCTCATTTTTCTCCCCTCCTAAGGATGTAAGTAAAAGAAAGTTAAGCAAAAGGGAAAGAATGGTGTAATGAATAATATATAAGTTGCTATGTACTAGGGTAAATGTAATAAACAATCATAGTGACTAGAACTCAAAACTTGAGAAACTAATACCAACTATTTGTAATGCCCTTACTGGCATTACCATACGATCCTCCACTTAACCTCCTTATCAATTTCAAATCAATAATTTTGAAAACTTTCCTACCTATAGATTATAGTTTCCCTCATGTCACACACTTGTAATAGGGGCATTGTTGACTCATAACTTACCCTAACCGACACTAGGGAGTTGCTAGAGTACCCGATTATCCCATGGTAATAGTTTTAATATAATGTTGTACTGGATTATACTAGCCCGTATAATGCTACACCTGATGTCTCATAGTGCCAGCTTGACCATATAGGTTTGTTTACTCACATCTCCACACATACATTCATACATAACTTGGGTAAACTCTCACCCCCTATGATCATGCTTTGTCACTTAAATTTTACTACTCTTTCACATTTACATACTATATACTTTTATTCATGACATACAAATATATAGTTATTCATTCAAAGCTAGAAATCCTCAACTTTCTTTTCATAAATTAATTTTATGCTAACTTAATTTCAATACCAAATCATGCATAAAAACCAACAAATAGATATACAATTACTTCTAACAGTTATAATAGTTAATAAACATAATAAACTATATGGCTACCTCAACCTTTCGGTTTACAAGAAAGGGTTAACCATGTATTCAAAACTTTACTTTACTCCTTTTCACAATTCTAACATGTCACACATAAGAATTTGCACAATTGAGGTACCTAGAGTCAATTACTCTATTGACTAAAAGTGTAAATCTCAAGGGTTTAAATAGCTACATGATCCTATCTATAACTATAAGTCTATCCCCACCTATTGCACCTAATCACCACTGATCTCACGCATTATCACACTTACATCTTTCTCTCATTATTCTCACTCTAAACTAGGGCAAATTAAGCCTATTATTGCAAAGCTTTATCCTTCCAACTCAAACCAGTCACAAAGTACTAGTTTAGTCCCAAAGGACCTTTTTATTACTATAGAGTAAGAAATTAACTCTTTAAAACTTTTAAATTCAATTTCTCAATAGTTAAAACTAAGAGAAAATAGGGTAGAATCAGAGATTAAGGTAGTATGAGACTTACCTAATAAGTAACAGGTCGAAAACATTATCCTTTTTCCCAAAATCACTTGCCCTATTAGAGGTCCCTTCTCTTCTCTGCCTGACTCCTCTTTTCCTCTTTTCCTTCTATTTCATAAGCTACTATATGTCCTAATTAATCAAAATTCTACACCATGCGCCATAACACATCCATTCTTTACTGCAGTATGTGGCATGTGGCACAGTAAGGATAATCCCTACTATACTCATATTCTCTGCTTTAGAACTTTTTTCTTCTTCTCACATTTGTTCATATAACATCCTAATGAGTTAAAATAACAATTTACTATACAGAATCCTATACTCGCATTAAATCACTAATTCATTCTGTAATTAGTATTAATATAGGAGTTAGAAATTCGGGATGTTACAAACACCAATATTGACAATACTGGTGCAAAAGTAAACAACACCCACTAATGTAGAATTTAAATTTTACAGGAGACTTTTAACATTGTTTAACATGCACCTGCTGTTGAAAGTAGAGGTGGTAGCATTTTTATAATTTTAAACAACTTTCAACAGCAAGTTCCTTATACCCACTGTTGAAAATATGCATTTAAAAATAAAAAATAAAATTATTCAACTTTTAACGGTAGGTGGACACCACCCACTGTTGAAAATTTAATTTAAAAAATAAAAATAAAAAACTAAACTTTCAATAGTGGGTGAAGGGCACCGGCTGTTGAAAGGTCATTAAAAAAATTTAAAAAACAAACACTTTCAATAGCGGTTCATGCCATAACTGATGTTAAAAGTCTTATTTTTTTAAAAAAAATACTTCAACAAGAAAATTTTGAACAGTGGGCCTATGTCTATTATTGAAAGTTCATTTTTAATAGCAGTTATACAACCGTTGTTGAAAGTGACTTACATTTAACATCCCCTGAAATAGTAATGGACATAGAACTGCTGGTTAAAGTGTTTTTTATCCACTGTTAAAGCCTATCCTGTAATAGTGACCACTGCTGCTTAAAGCAACTACTGCAACACTGGTGTTATCAAAGAACACTAGTGCTAGGAATGAACATAAGAAAGGGGGAATAAGAGGAAGGAGAAAATGAAAAAGTGGTCACGACTACAACAACACTGGTGCTATAGCCAAATGAATGGTCTGATACTTCAAGTTAAGTAAGCATGGGTGAGCACAAATTTAATTTACACTACAATTGAGGTAATCATTTAGCTTCCTTTTCTTTATTTTTGAAAGTTTTTAAATGTAACACCGGTGCCATATGTGCCTATATATATTTGTTCATATTGTTAGTCAATACACTTTTCCTTAAATGCACGAGTGCTATCTCCTTTTCTTTCAACCTCAAACCTTTTCCTAAGATTTTTCTTGCCTACAAAATCACAAGATCACTAGAAAACACCACTCAATCATAACCCATTCTCTTACTCCTCCTAAAATCTTCATTTCCTTTAATCTAATCCTAAATGAAATGCACAAGAACAAAGATGACAAAAGAAGTTTTGGAAGCTTCTGGTCTCTCTCTAACATCCTGAATTCTTGATTCTAGAATTGTTACTAATTAAGGGTTGGATTAGCAATTTAATGTGAGATTAAAGTTTTGAATGGAGGAATGTTATTTTAATTCTTTGGAGTGTTACATAAATAGATTAAAGTAGAAGAATGTTGTTGTGAAGCAAAGCCTGTGATCATGGTAAATGCATCATGGCCTATGGTGCAGAAATATAATAGATAAGGAGGTGGTTAAGTCATAGAGAAAGAAAAGAAATAGAGGAAAAGAGCATGTAAAAGAGGAAAGGAGGAGGGGATCTGTTAGGGCAAGTGATCCTAGGAGTAAGGACAATGTTTTTAAACTATTACTTATCAAAAAAGTCTCATACCACCTTGACCTTCAATTCTACAATAATTTCTCATAGTTTAAACTATTGAGAAATTGAATTTGGAAGTTTTAAGGGGTTGATTTCTTACCCTATAGTAATAAAAAATCTCTTTAGAGTTAAACTAGGGCTTTACAACTAGTTTAAGCTTTAACAATAGACTTTTAAAGCCATATGCTCAAATTAGTCAAATTTAGAAAGAGAAAAAAGGTTGAATTTGGATATGACTGTGTTAATGCTTGGAATGAGGGGTATTTGGGTGTAGTAAGTATAGATGGACTTAAATAAGGGAAATGATAGCATTTAGGTATTTAATTATTGTAATTTTTACTTTTAGGCAATGTGGCAATTAACTCTAGGTGTGCTAATTTTATGTAGATTGTTGTTGGTAGCATGTTGAATAGTGAAAGGAACTTAGAGTAAGGAAGTGTAACACATGTAACCTTTCTTGAGAACAAAAGCATTGAGGTAACCATATAGTTTATTATGTTTGTTAACTATTATAACTGCATAGAAGTAAATGTGTAATTATGAACTCAACGTTTGTGGGTTTTCTATACATGATTTTGCAATATAAATGGTTTTGGCATGTTAAGTGGTTTTGAAATATTTGCTGAATGACTACTGATTTTTAAATGAAACATATATATATATATATATATATTGTGTATAATGTGGAAAAGTAGTGATCTATGCATGTTAAGAGCAAGATCATAATGGGTGGGAGTTTACCCTGTATGTGGGTATGTGCGTGGAGATATGAGTGAGAAAATCCATATCGTTGGACTGGCACCATAGGACATTCAGTGCAATATATATTGGGACTATTACCATGAAACATTCAGGCAGTCTAAAAACTTCCTAGAGCCTAAAAGGGTATGGTTAGGAGTCAATAACACCCTTATCACAAGTATGTGTGATAGGAGAAACCATAGTTTAGAAGTAGGATAGAATACCTTTGGTCAGGTGTTTTTACCACTGAAGGTGTGCTCGGGCCAATATGTGATTGATCTATTAAAGCTTATAGTTTTTAAGTTGGGGAGTTTTAGAGAATTGGTGGATAGATGATCACGCTAGTGGTTGTGATTGTGTGAAAATGGTTAGAAAAAGGAAAACTATGTTCACAATTGATATGTAAACTATCACATTGGTTTTGCTTACTTATATGTGATTATATGTTTTAGTAAGCTAATTTGGTTAATGAGATTGTCATCTCACTTTTAGTTATTTACATTTTTATAGATTTTGACATTAAAGGTGCGAAAGGGAAAGAATTAGGTCGAGATTAGATATTTCTCATTATAGCCCATTGTAAGAATTGGTGCAATGACTTTAAGATATAAAGTATATTGTATATCTAAGTTGCCATAAGAATTAGTATATGTGCATAATTTTATGAATGTGTATATGTATGTGTGACTTTTGCATTCTAGCCCTATTATGTATGTATATGTGGTGGAACTGAAAGTGACAAAATGAGCTAGGAAATTTGAGTATAAGTCTTTGTGAATAGAATAAAGTGTGATGAATGTGACAAGATTGGCTGATAGAGTGAATTTGGGTGAAATGAGCAATTATGCCCAAGTAACTCTACTTATTTTTATAGCTAGTCTTAAGCCCAGGTAAAAGAGGAGAGTTGTGTTAGGCCATCAACGTCCAACATAAAACTTTGTTGAGCCTATTATGAATATGGACAATAGATGTTTTAATGCTAATGCTAGTTTGTTACCTGTAAGTAATGCATTGCATGGCTCGAGTGCAATGATAAGTGAGTTAGAGACATTGCATCAGCACCCTAATGCAGTGTTAAATGAGCAAGGGCCACTGTATTATTCTGAACATGCACGGCTTAAGAAGTTAGTCCACAAGAGCAAGATTAGCTTTGGTACTTAGAATGTTGGGACATTAAATTGTAAATATGTATAGGTTGTAGGGGTTATGATCCAAAGGAAACTCAATATCCTATGCCTGTAAGAAACAAAATGGTGTGGAGAAGAAGTTAAGGATATTCAAAGTTTCAAACTTTGGTGTACAGGAAAAGTAAGCACACGCAATGGAGTAGGCATCATTATTGATAAGGAGTGAAAGAAGAATGTTGTAGAAGTTAATAGAATTAGAGACAAAATTATTTCCTTAAAAATGATAGTTAGATGTGAGACTATTAATATTGATAGTGCTTATGCACCTTAAGTCAGGATAGAAGCCAATCTTAAGGAATATTTTTAGGAGGACTTAGAGGGGTTGATTCAACACATATCACAAAGTGAATAGATTTTATTAGAGGAGACTTTAATGGGCATGTCAAGAGGGAGGCAGGTCAATATGCGAGGGTGCATGGTAGTTTGGTTTTGGAGAGCTAAACAATGAAGGACAAACTCTTCTTGATTTCTCATTGGCATATGATTTTAAAATTGTCAACACTTGTTTTAAGAAGTGAGATGAGCATCTCATCACTTACAAAAGTAGAGGCTCAAGGTCATAGATTAATTTTCTTTTAGTTAGGAACATAGATAGAAGACTCTGTAACTTAGATGATATAAGAGATCTAAAACAGGTAAGGTGTATAAAGGATGAAGAGGGAAGAATTTTAGTTACAAATGATGAAATTAAAAATAGATGGGAGACTTACTTTTCCAAACTTTTCAATGATGGAGAGGGTTTGTCTAGTAACTTGGAGGATTTAATAACTCATAAAGGACAACAAAATTTGTCATTCTATCAAATAATACATGAAAAGGAGGTAAAGGAATCTCTTAAGAAAATAGCAAATGGTAGAGCCAATGGACCTAATTGTATATCTATTGAAGTGTAGAAATGTTTAGGTGAAGAGGGGTGAGATGGTTAACTAAGTTATTTAATGTGATTTTATAGTCCAAGAAAATGCCTGATGACTGGAGGAGAAGTACATTAATTTCTATTTATAAAAATAAAGGGGATATTCAGAATTGTACCAACTATAGAGGGATTAAACTCATGAGCCACACAATGAAATTGTGGGAGAAAGTAATTAAGCATGGATTGAGATTGCAGACAAGTATTTTTGAGAATTAGTTTAGTTTTATGCTAGGTAGATCGACTACAGAGGTAATTTATCTACTAAGGGAATTAATAGAAATGTATCGTTGCAAAGATAAAGATTTACACATGGTTTTTATTGATTTAGAAAAAGCTTATGATCGTATACTAAGAGAAGTGCTTTAGAAAGCCTTGGAAAAGAAGGGAGTATGGATTGCTTATATTAAAGTTATACAAGATATGTATGAGGGGGTAAAAATTAGTACAAGAACGTCTAGTAGTCAAACAAAGGACTTTCCTATAAAGATTAGATTATATTAGGGATCATCTTCAAGTCCTTATCTATTTAACTTAGTCCTAAATGTTTTGACGGGACATATTCAAGGGAAAATTTTCAAATGTATGCTTTTCACATATGATATAGTTCTTATAGCAAAGACAAGAGAAGAGATTAATTGTAAACTTGAGTTATGAAAGAGGACATTGAAGTTGAAAGGTTTTCGTCTAAGTAAGGGTAAGATGAAATATTTATATTGTAAATTTGGTAAGAGACTAGTTAACAGTAATTTAGAAGTGAAATTGGGAGATAAAATTATAGCTCAAGTGGAAAAGTTTAGATTTTTAGGAGCTATTATTCAAAATGATAGTAAAATTAGTGGGGATATTTGCAATAGGATTCAAGCTAGGTGGTTCAATTGGAGAAAAGCTAAAGAAGTTATTTGCAATCGTAAGTTGCCTGATAAATTTAAAGGAATGTTTTATCCTACTATTATTAGATCGGCTATGTTATATGGTAATGAAAGCTGGGCTCTAACGGAATAGCAAGAGCATAAAGTTAGAGTAGTAGAGATGAGAATGTTATAATGGATGTACAGACATACACGTAAAGATAAAATTCAAAATGAGCATGTATGTGAAAAAGTAAAGGTAGCACCTATTGAGAAGAAAATGGTAGAAAATCATTTGAGATGGTTTGGACATGTACAAAAAAGACTGCGGGAGGCACCAGTGAGAAAAGTGAAAGATATAACTTTAAGCTCTATTAAGAGGGGTAGAGAAAGTCTTAAGAGAATACTATTGAAAGTTGTTGAACGCAATCTCTTAATTAATAATATTTCTAAAAGCTTGGTAAATGATAGAGCACAATGGCGTCTTGCAATCCATGCAGCTGACCCCACCCAATGAGATAAAGGTTTGTTTGTTGTTGTTGTTGAGAAATTATACCCAAGTTAAAAGGGTGAATTGCTAGCCAAATTTGTGTATATGTGTGATAATGTGTATATAAATGGTCAATTAGATGTAAATTGACCCATTAGATGTGGTCAAGGCCTTAGAGACTAATGATTTATGGTTTCCAAATGTGATGTTCAAGTAGAAGATTTTGACTTAAATTGATCAAAATGCACTTGTGTGTCCAACTTTTAAATGAGATATTAGATTTAAGCAAAGTTAGTGTCATTGGTTAGATTTTGAAACAAGCTTTATATGGGTACTTAAATCACCCAAATGGATGTCGGATGTGAAAACAAAGCATGTCTAAAGTTCATATTAGAAATGTTGCTTTGACAGCGAAAATGGATGTGTGGACCATGGCACATGTGTTAATATGCTATGGTGTATGGCATAAAGTGAAGGCCAATGCCTTCATGCCACATGCCATGGCACATAGTTCATGTTTTGCCCAAAATATGATACTTCAACTCAATTTTCTTTGAGATTTCTATGCATGTGATTGGAGTGCTTCTGCTATGTACTGCTTTATTATAACTTGATGTTTTAAAAATGGTTTTCAATGCTTTACGTTAGGATCCCAACCTTTTAAAAAGGATTTTTTATTTATTAGATTACGTGAAAATTGAATGGTAAGTTTGAAAGGGCATTACACTCTCTGTGTCTAATTTCTCCAAGGCAAGAGATATTATGGTAAAACGAGTAAGATCACGATGAGGGAATCCAAGTTTGAGTAGTTACAGCCAAGTTATGCATAAAGCCAAGCAAGTTGTAAATGTAAGAAAGACGAAGGAAAGAATAAAGAGGAAGATACAAATTGAAGAACTCATGGCAATAATTGAGTCTAAGCTTCCTAAATCATCTCTTAAGAAGCCAAGGATAGTTAGGAAGGTTCAAAAAGATAAAAAGAAGACTAAAATTCCTTTACGCTTTGTACAAGTGTCTAGTTCATCAGAAAGAACTCCTAAAGGTACACCTTTACTAAAACTCACTATGGTGGTATTAAAGAATAGAGAAATAAGAATAGGAAAGGGAAAGAACCTATAGTTGAAGCTTCAAATGAAAGTCATAAATTTGCTGGGTTTTATTATGACCCCTTATATACAGGATAGAATCTAAATTTGGCCTTGAAAATGGCTAGAAAAGAAGTAAGCAAGTCTTGGATCATTAATTTAACTAAACTCAAGAAAAATGGCTACAATGTGACTAAAATGATGAAGCCTTACAAAACCCTGCTAGAGCTAAATATGGCAATATGTCCAGAGGTGATAAGGGCTTTCTACAGCTCCATTCAAATTCTTCATGACAGTGAAGAACGTTTGATCTAATAGTAAGGGGATAAGTGCTCAAAGCAATAATAACGGGAAGAATGTTTGATCTAATAGAAGACTATCTGAGCAGCCTATTGAACTTCACAACCAATGAAAAACTCTTTAAGCCTTCAGAGTTACCATATGAAAAGCCTATGATGTTCAAGGCTTTAATGCCATCTTGGAAGGAAAGTGATAGGGCAATAGAGAAACCTAAGTTAATGCCAACTCTACATAGGGTAATTCATCATATCTTATCTAGATCTATCACTTACAAAAGGTTTAGGGTTAATAAATTTAGTTTAGACTATTTTAAGTTATTGACTGCCTTGATAAAGGTTTTAAGCTGGATGTGGCTTCCATCATCTTTGACAAAATGAAAAAGCTTATCTAGTTGAGCAAAAAAAGAGATATGAATTGCCTGACATATGAAAAAGTGATTTTCAAAATTCTGGAGGATCAAAATATTATGTACCTAAAAGGGAATGAAATTATGAGACATGAGGAAATTAATTAAAGATCATGTCGAGGAAGAGGAAAGTTGTGCAAATAGAAGTAGACAATGATCTACTAATCCTTTCAAAGATTGGTGACATAACACATTTGTTAGATACTTTTTTTTTATTAGTTAGAACTCTTTTATTAATGTTTTATCACCTCAAACTGCAGACATTGCATTAAAGCTGGAAATTTGCTTAAGTGTTTAAGTTCAATGCATAGGAGTATTTGGTTTAAAAAATGATCTTTTGAGAAAAATATACAAAAAAACCTAATAAAATGCATTTTATGTCCAGAAGACAAGTGGTCAAATTATATTTTTAAAATTTATTTTAGTTTGGGAGGACTTAAATAAAAAAGTCAACACTTTCTCAAGTGTTTTAGTTTAACCTAGTTTTATGTTTGCCTTTGTATGAAGATTTTTATATAATTTTATGTAGGTTGGAGTTTAGTTATTTTAATAAATTATCTCTTTTAATTGTGAATTTAATTCTGAACTTTAATTAGATTAAATTATGTCACATGTTATTTAATTGAATTATGTGATTTTTGTGATACAGGTGACATGTGACTTGTGCATCAATTAGGCAATTGAAATCAACACTCCTTAAGGTCAAAGCTGATGGTTTAGGACATGATTTCTACATTATTAAGAGGATTAAATTAAATTAGCTTAAAAATGTGGATAACATATGAGAAATTAGACGCACATTAGAATCACTTAGAAGTCAATAGGAGGATGCCACATTGTAAGTGTGACAAGGCTCCCATTTCCTTTTTATTTTTTTTCTTATTTTTTAATTGAGTATTTAGCTAAAGGGAAACACTTGAATCATGCCACACAGCCCTATTTTTTAGATTCGTTTACCCATTCATTCATCTCCCACATTCTCTCTCTCTCTCTTGTTCATAGTGTTCTTCATTTTTCCTCTTTTATTCTTCATTTTTCAGCACCATATCTCCCATTTTCAGCCACCAACCCTCCACAAAACATGCATCATTCTTCTTTTCTTCTCATTTTTGTCCCACCCCTTGCATTTTCATAAGGATCCAAGCTCTTCTTCTTCTCCATCCAAAGTGCTATGGAGTTCGGCTAACATGCTTCTATCATTAGGTTCTTGAAGATGATGAAGATTAGCTAAGTTCTTTAGTGGAATCCTAGGGAGATAAAGATGGAGGATGAATCCTAAGCTTCAAATTGTCTAAGTTCTTTTATTTCCTACTGTCTTCTCTTTTTACTAAATGGTTAGATTTCTTAATCTAGAGTTTTATCATCTTGGCTTGTAAATTCTAATCTAAATTTGATGTTGAGGTAAAGAGAAGATGATTGTTTCATTTAATATCTTCTTGGATGGCCATGGTGATTTCAGCCACTAAGTTTTTGGTACATGATTTTGTGTTTTTCATTTAGTGATTTACTTGTGTTAAAATTGCATAATTTTGTTATATTAATGCTTGACTTGTTAAGTAGTTTGACATAATCTTGTGGTTACATAATTTCTTAGTTTGGCTATGGCACTTGGGAAGAATTTTGAATGAATCACTTGACTAATTTTACACCAATTGGTTAAGTAAACTAGGGACTTTAATCTAAGACCTAGGAAAGTTAGTCAATTAGGATAATGGCTTAGGATAATTTTCTTAAGTTAAGATAGCTTTAGTCAAGGGGGAAGGAAAGCTTAATTTAGCCTAATCATGAGAAGATAATGATTCCAAAGTCAACTAACTTATAGGGTTCTACTCTTGTGAAAACAGGAAGTCCATTTTACTCACTTTAATTAGTATTTTAATTACTTTCCAATCAAGTAACTAGTTTAGATAATTAGGTAATCAAATTTTCAATTTTGGGTGACTTATTTCATTACAGAACCTTTAATTAAGCTAGAACCATTCCTTGGGAGATGACCTAAGGTTGGCACTATATTGCAGTAGGGTTAGCTTTAGTTTAACTTTAAGGATAAGCAACTAATTTCCTTATCAAAATTTTTATTATGGCTGCTGGGATCATTTATCATATAGCGAATAATGAGAGGGTGTCTCCAACCTAGGTTGTGCCTAAAAGGGAGGGATTACTGTGATAAAAAATGAGAAAGGAGAGCTTGTCCCAACTAGAGTCCAAAATGCTTGGAGATTGTGCATAGACTATAGGAAGCTCAATAATGTGACTAGGAAAGACCATTTTCCATTGCCTCTTATTAATCAAATGCTTGAGAGATTGGCTTCTAGGTCTCATTATTGCTTCCTAAATGAGTTCAGTGGGTATTTCTAGATTCTTATAGCACTTTGTGACCAAGATAAGACCACCTTTACATGCCCTTTTGGTACTTTTGCCTATAGAAGGATGTCTTTTGGTCGTTGTAATGCATTTGGGACTTTTTAAAGATGCATGATGTCCATCTTTTGTGATTTTATTAAAAATTGAATGGAATTTTTATGGACAATTTTATAGTGTATGGTGAGTCCTTTGATTCATGCTTGCATTCTTTAGATAAGTGCTTTGTAGGTTTATTAAAAAAAGCTTGTACTTAACTTTGAAAAATGCCATTTCATGGTAGATAAGTGCATTATTTTGGGCCATTTGATTTCTTCTAAGGGCATAGAGGTGGATAAGGCTAAAGTAGATGTGATTTTTTCTTTGCCATATCCTGTTAGTTTGAAATATTTGAGATCATTTTCGGGACATGCTTGATTTTATAGGAGATTTGTCAAGGTGTTTAGTGAAATTGCTTTGCCTATGTCTAAACTCTTATAAAAAGATGTTGATTTTGTTTTTAATGATGCTTGTAAAAAGAGCTTTGACATTTTGAAAAGCATGCTCATTCTCTCCCATACTTAAAGCCCAAATTGATCTTTCAAAAGTTGAAGGAGAAACTGATTACGGCACCAGTGTTGATTATTCCTAATCCACGATTGCCATATGAAGTGTATACAGATGCATCTCTAAAGGGTTTGGGATGTGTGTTGATGCAAGATGAGTAGGTAGTGGCTTATGCCTCTAGATAGCTCAGGCCATATAAAGAAAATTACCCCACTCATGACTTAGAGCTTGCTACAGTTGTGTTTGCATTAAAGATTTGGCGACATTATTTGTATAGAGCAGTGTTTAGTGTTTTCAGTGACCATAAGAGTTTGAAATATTTAGTGGATTAGAAGGAACTTCATATGAGGTAGAGACGGTGGATGGAATTGTTAAAGGACTATAACTTTGAAATTAAATACCATATGGGGAAAGCAAATATGGTTGCAGATGCCTTAAGTCGAAAGTCATTACATGTCGCTTATCTAATAGTGCAAGAGCACAAATTGCTGGAATCCTACTTGGATATTCAGCATGACTCACCAGAATTTACTTTGTGTAGCCTACATTTTACAGAGATTACCAATGAGTTTTGGAGAGAGTTAAGGATAGCACAGCTTGAGGATGAGTATCTATTGAAAATTTGAGAAGATGTGGAGGAAAGGCGAACCACAGACTTTAGTTTCAGTGATGATGGATGTGTTGTATATCGAGATCGGGATTGTGTACCAGATAAGGGTGACTTGAGAAAGAAAATTCTGAATGAGGCACATAAAAGTAGATATACAATTCACCCTGGAGCAACTAAGATGTACCAAGATATGAAGCGATATTAGTGGTGGCCTGGAATGAAAAGAGATGTCATAGATTTTGTGTCTCGGTGTTTAATTTGTCAAAAGGTTAATCGAGCATCAGAAACTAGCAGGACCTTTACAACCACTAGAGATACCAAAGTGGAAGTAGGATAGTATATATATGGATTTCATTTCAGGATTACCAGGAACCCAATCCAATCATGATTCTATCTGGATGATTATAGATAGGTTGACAAAGTCAGCCCATTTCTTGGCAGTACGAATAAGTGATTCATTAAAGAAGTTGGCAGAGATCTACATTCGGGAAGTTGTGAGATTGCATAGGGTGCCAAAGGACATTATCTCTAATCGTGACCTGAGGTTCACCTCAAACTTTTGGAAAGCATTGCAGAGAGCAATGGGTACTGAATTAAGATTCAGCACAGCGTATCATCCACAAACTGATAGACAGACAGAAAGGATTATATAGACTCTAGAGGACATGTTGAGAGCTTGTGCCTTGGAATTAAGAGACAACTGGGATAGCCACCTTCCTTTGGCTGAGTTTGCCTACAATAATAGTTTCCACTCCAGTATAGGGATGGCTCTTTATGAGGCACTATATGGAAGAAAATGTCGATCTCCTCTCTGTTAGGTTGAACTGAGTGAGAGAAGCATTATGGGTCCTGATATTATGGATCAAACGATGCAAAAGATTCAAATAATAGGTAGAAACTTCTAACGGCTCAGAGTAGGCAAAAAGTTATGCGAATAAACGGTGAAGGCCATTGGTGTTTGTGGTTGGTGACCATGTTTTTCTAAGGCCATGTTTGGTATGATGGAAGAGTTTTTAATGGAATTGAAATCGGAATTGGAATCGAAATCGGAATCGGAATTGGAATTGGAATTGGAATAGAATTGGATTTAAAAGTGTGTTTGGTATGATGATGGAATCCTGATATAATTTTAATAAAATATAAGTACTTAAAATAAGAAAAGACTAAGGTGTCCTTTTTAAAATTAAAAAAAATTATATTGGAGGAGAGAAAAGGGGCAAACTGGAGAAAGGGAACCATGGAATCGAATTCCATGATGCATGTGATGGAATTGGATTTTGCCAAATTTCCTTGAATACAGATTCAAAGAATCATAATTATTGCATACCAAACACATATGTTAACAGATTCCATGTCCAATTCCATTTCTTTCTCCATGATTTCGAGCTACCAAATGGGGCCTAAGAATTTCACCTGTGATGGGAATCGGGAGGTCAATCAAAGCAAAGAAATTATCTCCTCGATTCATGGGTCCATTTGAGATCCTCAGGAAAGTTGGGCCAGTTACCTACCAAATCGCTTTGCCACCATAATTACTTGGGATTCATGATGCTTTTCATGTTTCTCAACTAAAGAAGTATCAACCTGATCCATCTCATGCGATTGAACTCGAAGAGGTAGAGTTGCAAGAGAATATGACATATCGAGCAGAGCCAGAACGAATAGTGGATGTTAAAGATAAGTAATTGCAGAACAAGACTATTCGACTGGTTAAGGTGGTGTGGAAAGGAATGGCTCTTGGTGATGCTACCTGGGAGACAGAGGACAAAATGAAGCAGCAATATCCTTATCTGTTTCCCTAGGTATGTGTTGTGGTTGTTCTTGAATTTTGGGGGAAAATTCCTTTAAAGGAGGGGAGAACTGTAACATCCTAAAACTTCAAATCTGGAAAAATAGATTAATTAAGGGATGAATTACTTAAAAATATGATTAATTTATTTAATTATGTTTTTGGGTAGCTATTGGATTTTTAGGTCATATTTAGCTCTAAATTGAGATAGGATGAAAGTTGAATGAAGTTGGGAAGCATCGGGGGGGAGCAAAATCAAGTTATTGCTCACTACATCGTGAGTTGCAGCTTGCGTGGTGTGTGCTGCGGCACACGGCACAACAGGCAACTTAAATTTTTGGGAATCATCAAAAATTGACAGATTTTGGGGTGGAAAAACTAGAACACGAAGGGGGCAACTTTGGGCACTGCTAGAGCATCAATTTGGAAGGATTTTAAAGATCATTTGAGTCTCCAAACTCTTGGGAAAGTTTCCTATCCTTCTCCTCTACCTTTTCATCTCATCTTCCATAGGATTTGAAGAGTGAGAATTTGGTCTGATTGGATTAAGCCATGAATCAATGTTTTGAAGGTTTTTATTAATCTAAAGGTTTAATTTAGGTTTATCGATCTTGGATATGTGGTAATAGGAAGCTACTTTCTTGTTTAGTGGAAGTTGGTTCAAGCCCTCACTTGATCATAGGGTGTTGAAGTATGATAAGTTGAGATATTGAGTTTTATATTGTGATAGAGTTAGAAAGAGACTTGAAGGGATGATGTGAACAAATTCTAATCTTGACACAAGTCTATTGTTGAGAATTTGAGTGAGAAGTGGGAGAATTGGGAGGTTATTATTAGCTAATGGTGCTTGTGTTAATTGAAAGTTAACATATAGTACTTGTTGATGTAGGTTGTGGTATGGGAAGACTTACCTTGACATAAGAAGAAATTTAGTACCACGTGTAACACTTTTAGTAATAAAAGGGTTGAGGTAACTAGATAATTTGCA
This sequence comes from Prosopis cineraria, assembly GCF_029017545.1. Lineage (NCBI taxonomy): Eukaryota > Viridiplantae > Streptophyta > Magnoliopsida > Fabales > Fabaceae > Prosopis > Prosopis cineraria. The sequence goes on along the minus strand of NW_026555336.1, from coordinate 12,289,164 downwards.
TTGTTTATTACCTTGTATAAATTATTCTCAAGTTGCTTTTCTATAAATTGTTGAGTATATATGTATAAATTCCTTAAAGATTAACTATTTTAGAAATGAGTGGAGTATTGCTTTGTGAAATTCTATATTTTTGAAGTAAATGGTAAGGTTTTGTTACATTTGTTTAGAAAGTTGTTTATGCATGTTCAAGTAGAGATATGTAGTAAAATGTGGCATATTAGAGGGTGGGAGGTCACCCTAGTGGAGATAGTGAAGATTAAGTTCATATGGCATTGCTGGCACCTCGGGACGCCAGGTGCAGCACTTACTCTCCTTAATGCCTGAAAATGGGTGCGGTATTTGAGACTTACTCTCCTTAGTACCCAAAAGGGTGTGGAGTTAGAGACTATGCTCCTTAACATTCGTAGGATGCCGTGTTAGAGTAACGATACCGTAATTACTTGTAATAGGGGAAACAGTAGTCCAGAAGTGGTTTAGGACACCTTGGCCGGGTAGTCCTACCATGGATGGTGAGCTTGGGAACCATACATGTGGTTTGATTCTGTGAAATAGCCTACTGGTTTGGTCGGGAGTATTGGAGGACCGGATGGTTAGGGATCATGCATGCAATTTGTGGTGACCTTTTATGATGTGATTATCTTATTTTAATGCTTGTTTATAACTTGGCTTGTTAATCAATAATGTAGATTATCTTAGTTACTAAGATTTTTATCTCACCTCATGGTTAACATTTTACAGGTGCTACCAGTGAAACTGAGCCAGGCAGGGAATTGGACAGGGGCTAGCATATCTACAACACTCTTTGTAAAGCCCGATTTTAGTTTGAGTGGTGTACATTAACTTGTTATATGATATTATATGTTGCCAACTAGGATACATATCATTTTGATTAGTTGCACTTGTTTGATACTATGTTGTGGTGTATTTTAGCCCAATATTATATATGAGGTGAATATGTGGTAATTTTTATGGTGATGAGCTAAAATACTAATGCAAGTGTAAGGAGTGTTTTATCTATATGGTGACAATGTATTGGTAGTGTATTATGTGGCAATAAAGGCCAAATAGTGCTTGTAGTATTAATTAGGTATTTTGGCCATATTGGGTGAAATGGCCATTGAGTGGCCAAATTTTGTGTTTGGTGTGTTTTTGTGTATTTGATTGGTTACTCAAGTGTATTTTGGTCCATTGGACTTGGTTCAAGCCTTACAATGGGTTAATGGTATAAGTTATGAGTTTTTGGTACTTAGATTGTTGAAAATTTCTTTGAAAAACTAACTTTTACATTCGATTGTCTAAAATTCTCATACGGTGTCAGATTGTAACGAAACTTATACCATTAGTTAACTTATTGAATAAGCTTCACGTGGGTTCTTAAATCACTCCAATCGGACATCGGATGTGAAAATGGCGCGCGTTCAAATTCATTAAAAAAAGTTATCATGACAGCATTGCTGTCATGGACACGTGCGCCGTGGCACATTTCACTCAAGCTGCGGCACATGGTACTACAAGAAAACATGGCATTTTGTGCCACAAGCTGCGGCGCATAGACCATGAGCCATGGTGCATTGACCAAGACATTCAAATGACATTTTTGGCCCTGTTTTGAAGTGGTTTGCTTCCTAAGACTTTTCCATGCTTCCAATGCCTATATAAATCATTAAGTTTGAGCTCAAACTATCAATTTAAAAGAATTTTATGGGATCCCAATTATTTCTCAATTATTTTTAAAAGATTATTAGCTTTAACCCTTATATGAATAATGTGATTAGGAACAAATCCTTACTCCTAATTATGATTGTTTGTTGTGATTGTATGGTGAATTTTGGTAATGTCAAGGTAGACATTACAGGAAAACCTAAAACACGAAAGGGAAGGATTTAGGCACTGATAGGATATCAATTTGGGAGGATTTTTTAAGCTAAATTTGGCCTTTAAACTCTTTAGTAAGTTTCCCACCTTTCTCTTCTACCTCTACATCTATTTTTCATTGGATTTAGGAAGTAGATGAATTTGCTCTAAATGGATTAAGTTATGAGTCTATGTTTTAAAATTTTTTATTGACTATAAAAGTTTGATTTAATTTTTTTAACTTTAGATAAGTGGTAATATGAAGCTTAGTTATTGTTTGGTGTAAGTTGGATCAAGCTCTAGCTTGATTATGGAATTTTGAGGTGTGACAAGTTGAGATACTAAGTGTTATGTTGTGATAGATTTAGAGGAAGACTTTAGGGGATTGTATGAATAAATTAAAATCTTGACAAGCCTCTTTGTTGAGAATATGAGTAAGATGGGAGAATTGGCATGTTATTGATAGCTAATAGTACTTGTGTTAATTGAAAATTATCATATAGTACTTGTTGTTGTAGATTGTGGTGTGAGAAAACTTGCTTTAACACAAGAGGAGATTTAGTATCACGGGTAACCTTTTTAGTAATAAAAGGGTGAGGTAAGTAAATAATTTGCATTATTTATTACCTTGTATAAGTTATTCTCAAGTTGTTCTTTTATGATTTGTTATGTATATATGTATAAATATTGTAAAAATTAACTATTTAGAAAATTAGTTGAGTATTGATTTGTGAAATTTCATATTTTTGAAGTCAGTGGTAAGATTGGTTATATTTGCTTAGAAAGTGGTTTAGATGTGTAATAAAATATGGCATGTTAGAGGGTGGGAGGTCATTCTAGTAGAGGTAGTGGAGATTAAATCCATATGGCACTATTAGCACCTCGGGACACCAGGTGCAACTCATATTTCTCCTTAATGCCCAAAAAAGGGGTGTGATGTTGGGGACTTTCTCTCCTTAGTATCTAGAACAATGTGAGTTGGAGATTATGCTCGTTAACATCCGTAGGATACAGTATTAGAATAACAATATCCCAATTACTTGTAATAAGGGGAACATATAGTCCGTAAGTGGTTTATGACGCTTTGGTCAGGTAGTCCTACCATAGAAGGTGAGCTTGGGGACCATACATGTGGTTTACTTTCGTGAAATAGCCTATTGGTTTACTCAAGAGTATTGGAGGATCATATGATTAACGATCATGTATTTTATTATGGCGAATTATATATGGTGTGTTTGTTATGCATGTTTTAAAGCTTATTTATAACATGGCATGTTAATCGATAATGTAGATTATCTTAGTTATTGAAATTTTTATCTAACCCCATTGTTATCATTTTATTAGTTCTGCCGCTAAGTCTGAGCAAGGGAAGGAATCGAACAAGGGCTAGCATACTTGCTACATTATAATTGTAATGCCCAATTTTGTTTTGGGGTTGTGTGTACATAAACTTAACTATATGAGAATACGAGTTGCTAATTAGGAATGCATGTCATTTTAATTGGTTGCACTTGTATTATACTATGATATTTGTATTTTAACCCAATGTTGTATATAATGTGAATATGTGGTAATTTTTGTGGGGATAGGTTAAAATACTAATACAAGTACAATGAATATTGTATACATGTGTTGATAATGTATATGTGATGTATTGTGTGGCAATAGAGGCCAAATAGTGTATGTAGTAGTAATTTTGTGTTTTGGCCATATTGGGTGAAACCGACATTAAGTGGCTAAATTTTGTGTTTGATATGTGCATTTAAATGCTCAATTAGGTATATATTGGTCGATTGGACTTTGTTCAAGCCTCAAAATGGGTTAATGGTATAAGTTTTGAGTTTTGGATACTTGGATGCTTAAAATCATTTTAAAAACTAACTTTTGCATTTGAGTGTTTAAAATTCTCATATGGTGTCAAATTGTAATGAAACTTATATCACTAGTTAGTTTATTGAATAAGCTTCGCATGGGCACTTAAATCACTCTAATCGAAGATCGAATGTGAAAATGGTGTGCATTCGAAATTCTTCCTGAAAAGCTATCATGACAGCATCATGATAGGGACACATGTGCCGCTTGCACATTGCGCGCAAGCTGTGATGCATGGTACAACAGCCAAATTAACCTTTCTGTACCACATGCTATGGCGTAAGAAACACGAGCCGCGGCACATGCATTAGAATTCTCAAAAATAACATTTTTTGCCTTATTTTCAATTGTTTTGCTTTCAAAAACTTTTCCGCACTTCTCAAATCTTTATAAATTGTTAAGTTTGAGTTCAAACTACTTATTTAAAAGGTTTTTATGGGATCCCAAATATTCTAAAATTATTTTTAAAAGATTATTAGTTTACCCCCTCTATATTTAATATAAATTTAGGAGCAATTCTTGCTCCTAATTATCATTATTTGTTGTGAGTTTGTAGTGAATGTTGTTAATATCAAGGCGGACATTACATTATTCATTACATATAGCTTATAACAAAAGCATTACTACTTTTTAGGAAAAACAAAGAAGAATTCTTGCATGGATCTAATGCATCATATCATTTATGATTTATCCAATAAAATTACATTAGTTCAATTAAATAAAATTTTATGTATCGTTATTTTTAATGACTTAATTTTTGTAATAAAATGTCTATTTAATTTGTTGTATATTCTCTTTCTACTATAATTAATAACATAATCAATTTATATTTAATATCAAATGAATGTTATTTTTTTTTAATAAATTTGGTTTGGATGTCGTGATGCACTATGTTCATTTAAGAGTTTCTCCAAAAACAAAAGAATTACTTATTGATTGACTTGTCTTTAAAACTAGTTAGTCACAATAGTCAATTTTAATATTAATAATATTTAAATACAAATTAAGAATTAATTATCAAACTAAAATTGCTGCTTCTATTGGTCAATTTGTCATTAATGATTACAACAGCATCTCGATTTTAAAAACTTGATAAATTTTATAAAGTAATGGACATTAATTATTGAGATTTTTAAATTTGTAATTACTTGTATCAATATTATTCATTGCATGCGTTAATATTTACGTTGCTCACGAGGAACAGTTTAATATTAAATGATATATCTAATAAATTAAATCAATCATACTAGATTTTACATTCATAATATTCTTAATAATATTTCATGTAAAGATTAAAGTATATTTTTAATCCTTTGATTTTATATAAGATTTTAATTTAGTCTTTTAATTTTATAAAATATTTTTTAATCCTTTAACTCTAACACCATTAATTTTAAATGATTATTTTTGTGTATCAATCATTATTATTTTAAAAAAATTAAAATTAATATGTCAATATTTGATAATATTTTGGTTATATTTAAAATTTTAATGTAAAAATTTATTAGAATGAAACTAATGATGTTAGAATTATAAAACTAAAAACTAAAATGACACTGTATAAAGTGAAAGGATCAAAATAAAACTTTATATAAAATTAAAAGAATAAATGTATATTTTAACTTAATATAAGTAATAAAATCATATCAATCAATTTTGTTTTTTTAAACCAACAATCAATTTTGTTATAATATTAAAATCAATTCAAAGTCTTTTATTTATCATCAGTAGTTACCAAAACATCTCGGGCACAGCGTGAGTAAAATTTTAGTATGATATGAAATATATAACGAGTAACCTCATTCACAAATAATATTTTGATGTTATTTATAAATTACTTTTAATATATTTTATTAGAATTGAGAAAAATTATAAATTTATTAACTCAACTTAAAAATTTAATAAATTTTTAATTTTATCCATATTTAATATATATTTTATTATTATATATTTTCTCTCACTAATATTTAATAGAAAGTAATAATAATATGATTTATAAGTAAAGTAAAAAATATTATTTTCTTTTTGTCTTATAGATAAGAACAAAGAAAGTAATGAATAGTGAGAGTAGTATCCTTCCTTTTGTTAATAAAAATTGTTGTTTTTGAGCTTGTTATTATTTTATCTAAAATTATTGTTGCATTCCAATAATGTACTTCATATTTCATATTATTTTAACCTTCAGGAGAATATTTAAGTCAATGATAATTTAGTAAACATTATTAAATTATAATACAATATAAATTGTTTAATAATTTTTTAAGTCTATATAAGAAATTTTTAAATTTTAAAATAACAACTTTCACCAACCGAGTGCAACCATTTGGCAATGAAACTATTAACCAAGGATGCATGAAATGAAGAGAAATATGTAGGCAGATGAGGTGCACCACATCATTTATAATTTATTGAATTAAAATATTTCAAGTAATCTAAATAAAATATTGTGTGATATTTTTTAAATTGATCATATGTTTGATTTCTTGTATTTTTCTTCTCTACTATTATTAATAGCAAAATTAATTTATATTTAATATTATTTAAATGTTATATTTTTATTGAATAAATCATAAATAACATGGTGTATTCAATTTATGTAAGTATTTCTCCTAAAATGAATTATGGATACACGTACTTTAGGGGTTCATAGTCATTATCCAAATCCAACTGGAATACATAAACACACTTACTAATTAATTATTATTGATTAATTAATAATGATGACATGCCAAAAAACAGATATCAATGTTTAACTGACTGTTTATTTTGGGCCATCCAACTCACTCAACTCCTATTTCCATTTACATTCCCATATTTTTATGTAAATTTTGTATAGTGATTGGAATCAATTTACTCATCTGATTTAATAAACTGTTAAATTAATATTTTAATAAAATTAATAAAATATTTTATTTATGATCAAATTGATCATAATTTAACTACGTTTTTCCCAGTAGTTGATCAGTTTAGTTTTTAGTAAACCATTTTCAGATAAAAAATTATTTAATTTAAATTTTATAAAACAAATCTAGTCCAATCTAAATATAAATAAAAAATATCTCAAATATTTTATGTAAACAATTTTTTTTAAAAAAAAAAAAAGCACGCCTATATAAATATACACGCGTAAGCATCTTCCTCCACCTCATGAATAATAGGCGTCCATGCCTGCCCACGGCGTCGTATGCTTTCCGTCCAAGTCAATATCCACTGTCGAATTCGCTTTCCTTGGAAACAAACAAATGGATGCCACCTACATCTGAACGCTTGCCTCCACTTTTTCTTCTCTTCATTCTTTCTCTTTCTCTTTCGTTTTATTTTGATTTGTATGAAAGCTTATTTGCTCGGAATCTTCGAACCTTCTAGTGTTCTCTCCTCCTTCTCTGTGTTTCCTCGCTTGATGATGGGAATCAGCTTTTCCTCCTTGCTTCCGGACCTGAATGGATCTCCGATTGTGCCCTCGAAACCCTCTTTGGGTGATTTGCCTGAGAGCTGCGTGGCTTTGATTCTCGAATATATGAATCCCCCGCAGATTTGTGAATTGGCTAGGTTGAATCGGACTTTCCGTGGGGCGTCCTGGGCCGATTTTGTGTGGCAATCGAAGTTGCCTCCCAATTGTGATCTTCTTGTTAAGAAAATTTTCGATGATTTTCAGAGCGATTCGGGCAAGAGAGGGATTTACGCTCGGTTGTGCCGAAAGAATACTCTTGATGGAGGCTCTAAGGTAAATGATCGATTCGCTATTCAGTTGGTTCCGAGACATTTTGAAGAAAGAATTTATATTTGGAGATTTGCTGAATCGAGCCTTTTAGACAATTCCTGTTCTTATTATATTGATTTTTCCTCCTAAAACAATGAAGAAGTCTCTAATCCTGACGAAAATTCTCCATCCCTTTTACGGTTGGTTTGGGTTTTTATTGCGTTTTGTTGACGAAAATTTGTGTCAGGTTGAAGGGATTGATAATTGGAAATATTTGTTGAAATTTCTTGATTTTAGGACAGGGGTGGCTTCTCTGATTTCTTCCTTCTTTCATCTATTTAGTGTTTTTTATCCGATGTGCAACTTCAGATTTTTTATTTTATTTTCTTTTTACGGTTATCATATGATTGTCACCCTCAGAATAGTACAGTCCCATCCTTATTTTTCTGTTGTGAAAGGAATTGATTTTTTTTTTTTTAACAAAAATTTAGTTCTAGAATCGCTTTTCCCCCTGACGAGTTTGAATGTGTGGAATTTTGCAGAAAGTATGGCTGGATAGAAGCACCGGTAAGCTTTGTTTGTCCATATCATCTAAGGGACTTTCAATAACAGGGATTGATGATCGAAGATATTGGAATCATATCCCGACTGAAGAATCTCGGTGAGATTCTTCAGCTGTCGTTATCTTAGCGTATAAAATTTTTGTAGCTACGGGAACAATTCTATTTCTTATCACGTCGGAGTACTTTTTAGATTGCTTTTGAAATTTCAAGTATTATGGAGCTTCCCTGGAACTCGCCAGTGTAGTGTATGTCGTTATCTTATGTAGTAATTCCATGATTCTCTTCTTTTAGTATCAATTAGTGAATGTATATGCCGCTACACAAGGAATACTAAATCTATTGCAATTTTTTGGTCTGTTGATGAGTTTGCACTTGCTGATCCTTTTCATTAACACCTCGACATCTTTTCCTAGTAATTTAAAAGTAACTCGAAAGATTGTATCTTCTTTTTAGTATTTAAATTTTCAATCCTATGTGTAGTTCTAGATTGAAAGAATAAAGAAATTGAAAAGAGTCTGCAAGGAGCTATGCTGTTAATGACTTATGAATAGTGTGGCTCTTTTTTATGATGATATATTGATGGTTCTTCTATTATTTATCCCTTAAGACGCTGGATCCTTATGTATTTTGAGAGCTTGGGCTTTACTGAATTCTGGATTTTCTCAACAGTTGTTACTATATGGTCTGTAACTCTTGGACTGAATTTGTATTGCGTTCGTTGTGCATTATAAATCTCTTTATGGTCTTTCAAATACGGCCATCCAGATGAGCCACTCCTTTCAGTCATGAGGAGTCTAGTACACTGATAAATTTCAAGAAACTTGTTTTGTTCAGGAAGTTAGAAGGGGCTTATTAGTAAAGTGACAGCAAGTTTTCTTGTCAATCCATTTCCACTTGTATAAGCATGTGGTATTGCAAAAGGAAATGCCTGCAATTCTTTGATTCGATTAAAACATAGCAAGCCAATAGTCTTATTATGTTATGCACATACAAATGATGACATACTCATGCGAAGAAATACATGTAGATGTAGATAGATGAACATTGAAACTCATAAGCTGTTGAATGAACCTTCCTTTGTTACTCTAATTGATGAAGCAAGTCTTGAACCTTATATTCATTGAGTTTATTTTATTTTATTTTTTTAAAATATCAAGTCTAGTATATTTGTGCATTGGAATCAAACCTGCGTTATTTCCATCGTATGCAGGTTCCACACTGTTGCATATCTTCGGCAAATCTGGTGGTTTGAAGTTGATGGTGAGGTAGAGTTTCCATTTCCAGCAGGAACATACAGCCTATTCTTCAGACTACGTTTGGGACGAGCCTCGAAGCGACTTGGCCGAACAGTTTGCAACACTGAGCATGTGCATGGCTGGGACATAAAGCCTGTACGATTCCAGCTATGGACTTCATATGGACAGTACGGTTCATCTCAGTGTTTCCTGAAAGAGCCTGGGAAATGGGTTTTTTACCATGCAGGCGATTTTGTGGTTAAGAATGGGAATGCATCGACAAGAGTTAAGTTCTCTATGACTCAGATTGATTGCACCCACACCAAAGGTGGTCTGTGTTTAGATTCTGCGCTGATATATCCAAGTGAGCTTAGAAAGGTTAAAGCATTTTTAAACTGTTCTTAACCGTCTGAGTAGGAATTCGAATGTAAGTGTATGATAGATGTGTCAAATAGGAGATTAGGGCGGCTTAAGGAGAGATAGAGAATCGAGTTTTAGAATGGTTCTTACTAGGTGTTTACAGGAGGTGATGTAAAATCTACCAGTTTAGTGAAGTAATGGTGCCTGATGTTTATGGTTCTGGTCTCGAGCTGTTATTATTTTATCAGTTCATCTTCATGAATCTTCATTGATATTTTGCGTTATCTTAATATTCAGGCGTCATTATCTACTTTAAATTCATATATTTGAATCGTTCACCTCTGTCCCTTTCTTAATAATGTTCTTAAACTTGATAAATTAAAGTTAACCAACATTAAATATGATTGATTGAATAACTTCGATAAATTTGATTCCAATTAGAATGGGCTATTGATGTTTGTATGGGAACTAAGATGAGGTCATGAATATTATTACTTTCTTTTTGGGCATGTTGATAGAGATTGTGTGTTTGTAACTTAGTTTTTTATATCACTGTCTATATGCAAATTTGTGTGTTTCTAACTTAGTTTTTTATATCACTGTCTATAAGCAAATTTTAAAATTTTCCTGAGTTTCCTGTGTATTAAAGCTGAACAATAGCCTCTTGTTATTTGTAAACTGAAAACAAACATAATTTAGGCGTATTGATCATTTAGTTCCAAAAGTTTGAGCTCAGTTTCTGGCCCAAAAAAAAAAAAAAAAACTTGTAGTTCAGTTCTTAACTTTTAATTTGGTCTAACTCAATTTTATAATTTCAATCTATTTGAAACTTAATCTTTATAATTTTACCTTTTAAAATTTTAGTTATTAAATTTCAAAAAATGCTTGTAAGGGTTAACATCTAGTTATATATCCATGTCAAGTTGTCAAATAATTTAAGAAAATATGAGGGGATAAATCAATGAAAATTAAACTTGCAAAATCAAATCAATAGTTGAAATAAATTTACAGTACTAAAAGTTTTATTATCCAAGAAATTTTCCCTAAGCACTTCATGAAAGTATATTAAAAAAAAATAACAGTGGAATTGGTGGATAATTATAATTATTGGGACTAAGTTATACTAAATATAAAGTTTAGAAACAAAGTTTTAAATAAAATTATAGAACTGAATGTTTAATTTTTCTTCTAAGGGAATCGAATGAATAACTTCTCTCTTTATCACGCAATTATTTGCCAGAGTTTGCCGTGATTGAAATGGGAAAAGATGGACGCAATTTTTTCCGCTTCATTTCGTTGGAATGGTCAGTATCATAAGGGTCGTTTGGGTATAAAATAAGTAGGTTGTGCAAAAGTTTTTTTTCAATCTAATTCAAATAAAAATTATTCTTTTAAGACAAAAAAGATCATACTCGTTTTTTAGGCTAAATTGAATAAGAGATTGAACATCTAGACCACTTAGTTTGGTCTAGTCATATAAATTTATTTAATATAATTATAATTATTTTATTAATTATTATAATAATAAGTTAATTTATAATAATAATTAGTAATTTTTTGTGTTTTATATTTGTGAAGTCATCAATATTGAGCAAAATTTTAGCATTGAATAACTTTATTCTTCTCCTTTTACTGATGAAATTTATTGTTAACTTAGTGTAATGAATTTTAGACATGTTAAATGTTATTTACTTTAAATCTTATGTATTGTAATTGAAATATGTTTGTTGTTGTTGGAGATTAAGATGAATTTATAATTATTGTTATTGTGATAAATTTTATATGAATATAAGTAATTTTATTATGTTAATTTAGTTATTTTAAAAAAAAATTGATATTATAAAACATAAGATACTTTGAAAAAAATAATTACTAATAATAGTTTTTTAATATTACCCTTCTCATATATTTTCTCTCCTTAATATTATTTAACAAATAATTTTTAATAAGCCACCTTCAGATTTTTTTCGAAATATAGAAACTCAACGAGAGATCTTAAACCCTAAACGTTCAACATGGCCCTCCCTCCTCATCTGAATTTTCTGAAGCTGTTGAGGATATTTAAGTTGGCGAGATTATCACTAAATAAAAAAAAATGAAATTATTTAAGGTTTGTTTGATTTCATTATATTTTTATTTTAAAAACTACTTTATGAGATTACCACTAAATAAAAATTATTTTTGATTATGTTAATTTTAAAAACTGGAGTTAAAAAGTTGACCAATAGTAGTATTTGCTAGTAATTAATAGTGGTAGCTTATACCAATGATGGTTTGATTTAATAGAAGGGAGAATTACAGTTATGTCCCACACAAGGGAATTAATTACTGCAGGGTCCATTGACAACTGGACTAACCCTGCAATAATTAATTCTCTTGTGTGAGACTTTAACATCATTCTCCCTTAATAGAAGGAATTATTCCTTTACAACATAACAGATTAATGTTTAAATTTATATTAGGAGGTGTATTTATATTTAGTGTCTGATTTTATCTCAATAATATTTTTTTTATAGTCAAATATAGTGTTATTGTTTGTGTGATTGTATCCTCCTATTGAAAAAATAATAATTCTATCCAAGGTACGATTGAATAGTAAATATGAGTGTTTCTTTTAATAAAAAGTTAAACTTTAGTTTATCATATTATAATGAGCTTAGTTCCTTTTGCTAAATCTAACGCTCATTGGTAAAATGTATGTCTTTAAAAAATAGAGAAAACAAAAAAAAATGACTCTAAAACGTTTTATTTTTTGATTTTAAAATCAAAAGATAAAAATAAATTTAAAAAAATTTAAATCAAAAACATTTTTCTAAACAATATTTTTTATTTTTATTTTATTTTTTAAAAAAAAGAAAAACAGTTTCTTAGAAAACAGAAATCTTTTTTCGTTTGTTGAAAGGCCAATTTAGAAAACAGAAATCGAACACCCATTTCACACCTGTTTCACTTGGACCACGTACACAAATTATCATGCGTATCTTGTAGCCTACCCTCATTGCCTACAAATTCACCGTAAACTTTGTCGTTTTCTTTTCTCTATATGATACCCAGCAACCTCAACATCCATGCTTTACACCGGTTTGATTGCAAAAGAGAATTATCGGAAATATTTTAAAACAACGCCACTATAATGTCCGCTGTAACATCCAGATTTAGGGTGTTACATCCACCGTCATTATAAAATATTGGTCCTGTAGGACCAAAAAGACTCAAAAGACAGGATTGATTTTTCAGGTAAAATCAGACTAAAGACCAAGCATTTGGACTAAGTGATTTGGTTCGGTCTTATATAATTAATTTAATATAATTAAAATTAATTTATAAATCATTAATTAAAGTCAGTCTTACACAAGACACAGCACCAGCACACTGCATGGTGCACGCCACGCACTCAAGGCTCAAGCAAGCTATAGGCGGTCATTCTCACTTCTTAGTTTCTCTTTCTCCAGTGCGCCAAAACCCTAGCCCTTGCCTCCTCCAGTTCGCAGTTGTCAATCACATCAGTGAGCTCTGGTTCATTGCTCTCCATTCGTGTCGGTGACCTCCAGGCCTTAGTCCCTTGCTCCCCAGTCTCCATCAACCCTAACCTTTGATTCGTTGCTCTCTAGTCTCCATTCTCGCTCGAGCCATTATCTTGCAGTTAATCACATTGGTGAGCTTTAGTTCATTGCTACTCCACCAGTGTGCCACCACCGTCGGTCACATTTATCATCGCCTCCCGCATCTGATTCATCGTCGAGCACATCACACCATCGCTCCACCCCTGGTCCCCATCACCCCTAACCTTTGATTCACTGCCATTCTCGTACCTTTGAGCACATAGTCTTTACTCACCAGGTATGTCTTGTTACCCATTGCCCCACCCCTGCTCTCATCTTCTTAGAGGTTTCTTGTAAAGGTATGTCCTGTTACCTATTGCCCCACCCCTGTTCGTTTTACACTTGTAGCCTTATAGTTCAAAAATCAACTCAGAATGAAATTTCTTGCGATCAAGCATTAGAAAAAATGTGACCAAATATAAAGGTTTCAGTTGAAAAGTAGTTGTAGAAGTTTCCCCTAACTCTCCTTGATCACTCTGCGTGATTGAAGTGGATGTGGATGTGTTTTTTTCCCATGACTTTGCGTGATCACTTTGAACGATCCTTAATATGGATTGAAATTTGTTACACAGTTTTTCCCTATGTCTATGTTAATATGTTCAAAGGACATTTCTGTAGGCTAATTTTTATTAGTAATCACCTTATCAATTATATGCTCTCATTTTCTAGCTTTTGTGTTCCCTGCCATGATTTTGTGCTGTTATAAATTTTTTATTTTGCTTCCTTTTTATCACTATGCTGTTATAATTGGTCAATTATATGCTCTGAATTATATTTTATCATTATGAAGTGATGGATATTGAGCAAACAACCAGCATTGACCAACCTCAATCATCTTCTTTTACTGGTGAAAATATGAGTTCAACTCCTTCTGGACCATCTTTGACACCTACTCCTCCTCCTCAACCCCCAACTACTATGGAATGTCCTCCTCCTCTTACAACTGTAACTGAAAATGAAGCTACAGAAGGTAGTAGAAAGAGAAAAAATTCTGCAAGAGGTATCAAAAGTCTAGGAACACTTTACTAAGTTACCATTGGTGGAGACAAATGGAGAAGTTAGAGCTGCATGCAAGTACTGTAATTTAGGTTATGCTTATGACCCAGGCAAGAATGGTTTAACATCCTTAAAGAGGTATGTACTAAAGTGTCCCAAGAATTCATATAAAGCTACACAAATGACAAAGCAATCTATGTTGAATTATGTGATACCAAGTGGGCAAGAGGGAAGCTTAGTACCTCACATGTTCAATCAGAAACGATATCGCAGGGCTCTAGTTGAGTTCATCATATGTGATAAGATGCCATTTAGGCTTGTTGAGAAGGAAGGCTTTAAAAAGTTTGTGAAGGAGTTAGAACCACGATTTCAAATCCCTTCAAGAACAACAGTGGCTAGAGATGCTTGGCAATTGTATCTTGGTGAAATTAGAATCTTGAAAAATTTATTGAAGAAGTGTATTAATTGTCTTTGCCTCACTATAGATTGTTGGACAGTAGTTCAAAACTTCAATTCCCTATGTTTGATAGCCCATTTCATTGATAATGATTGGAACTTGCATAAGAGGATTCTTAGTTTATGCATGGTTGAGAATCATAAGGGTGATACGATAGGCAAGACAATTGAAAGGTGCTTATTAGAATGGGGCATACAAAATATGTTTACCATAACCATGGATAATACAATTTCTAATGACACATCCTTGTCTTACTTAAAAAGGCACCTAAAGAATTGGAGGGGTCTTGTTTGTGGTAATGATTATCTTCAACTACGATGTTCTGCACATATTCTTAAGCTAGTTGTTAATGACGGTTTGAAGGAGTTGAAAGATACTTTTGAGTCCATTCGAAATGCTATTAGATATGTTCGTTCATCTCCTTCTTGCTTGTAATGATTTAAAGATATTTGTGAATTGGAAATGTTGGACACAAAAAGTATTGTTTGCCTCGATGTCAGTACTAGATGGAATTCCACATGTTTAATGTTGGATGTGGTTTTGAAATTCCAAAAGGCATTTGAAAGATTATAGGATGAGGATGAAGATTTTGTTAGCTACTTCAATAAAGGTTCAAAGCATCATGCTCAGAGTGACTTTTCTTGCTTAGATGGTAGCATGGATGCCTATGTTTATAGGCAAGGTGCTAGACTCGATGATAATATGGATGCTTTTGCTTACTCTAGGAAAGCTCCTCCTAAGCGTAATGGCCCTCCAAACAAACAAGCTTGGAATAAAGCATGATTCTTTCTTAAGTTCTTGAAGGTATTTTATGATGTCACTTTGCAATTTTATAGCACACTAAAAGTTACCACACATACATGCTTCCATCAAATCACTTTAATTCAAGAGTTGTTAGATGAGAATATTAAAAGTGATGACATTCTTCTTAGAAAAATGTCTTTGAGCACAAAGAGTAAGTATGATAAGTATTGGGGGGTAACAGATAATTTGAACCCTTTGTTGATTATTGTTGTGATTCTCAATCCTCGATACAATCTTGCCTATATCAATCATGTATTTGATCAACTTTTTCCTGACCTTAACCTTTGCATATCCATGATGAACAAGGCAAGAGACACTTTGTATTGTCTATTTGAGGAATACTTTGCAGCAATTGGTCTTGATACAAGTAGTTTTAGTAGTGCCAACTCTCCAAGTGCTCTTGATGCCAATACTTCAAATGCAAGTAAAGGTAAAAAAGACCCTGGTCGTAGATGGTTAGCATCCTATAAGCAAAAAGGCTCATCAATTCATACCCAATTAGAGTTGGATAGATACCTTTTTGCTAGTACATCTGAGGATACCCCTATTGATGATGATGATGATTTTGATATCTTGACATGGTGGAAGGTTAATTCCACCAAGTATAGAGTACTTTTCTTGATAGCACGAGATGTATTGGCTATACCAGTATCTACAGTTGCTTTTGAATTAGCTTTTAGCACTGGAGAACGTGTTGTTGATGATTATAACAGTTCTTTATCTCCTAAGATGACTGAAGCACTCATTTGTGCCTAGAATTGGCTAGTTGCAGGGCAATCTCTCTCAGAGTTTGTCTCTATATTTCATGAGGTTGATAATTTTCAAGAGACTGACGATGTGGTTAATGTTGCAAGTAATATATTTAATTTTATATCTCTTAATTTAATTTATATATTGCATTTTTACACTTACCAATTACTTTATATATGTGTATATAATCTATTTTTGACATATGCTTCAAGTTTTATTGATGCTAAGAAGATAATTATTTGAAGATTTGTTGAGTTTGTTTCTATTGAAGCTAAAGAGATAATTACATGACAAATGTAACGTAGTGTTGAACTTTGTTGAGTGTTTTTGTTGAAGTTATATGTTTAAATCATTTAGAGTTTGGACTGTAACTGAAATATTTTTTTCTTGATGTTAAAAATCATTATGGATTTATTATGATTATAAGTGTTTTTATTATCTTAATTAAATTTATTAGGTAATGGATTATTGCTTATCATAGAGAAAAAAAAATGAAAAAAGGCTGGTTGAGTACTAGACTAATAGAACTAGTCTCTGTAACATCCTAAAACTTCAAATCTAAAAAAATGGATTAATTAAGGGATAAATTAATTAAAATATGATTAATTTATTTAATTATATTTTAGATGGCTAATTGAATTTTTGGGTCATATTTGTCTCTAAATTGAGATAGGATGAAAGTCAGATCAAGTCGGGAGACATCGGGGGGAGCAAAATCAAGTTGTTGCTTGCTGTGTCGTGAGCCGTGGATTGTGTGGCATGCGCTGTGACGCACGGCACAACAAGCAACTTAAATTTTCAAGAATCATAAAAAATGGATAGTTTTTGGGGTGGAAAACCTATAAAATGAGCAACTTTGGGAACTACTAAGGCATGAATTTAGGAGGATTTTGAAGATGATTTGAGCCTTCAAACTCTTGGGTAAGTTTTCCACCCTTCTCTTCTACCTTTTCATCTCATTTTTCATGGGATTTGGAAGAGTGAGAATTTAGTCTGATGGGATTAAGCCATGAGTCAATGTTTTGAAGGTTTCTATTAACTCTAAAGGTTTAATTTAGGTTTATTAATCTTGGATATGTGGTAATATGAAGCTACTTTATTGTTTAGTAGAAGTTGGATCAAGCTTTATCTTGATCATGGGGTTTTAAAGTGTGATAAGTTGAGATATTGAGTTTTATGTTGTCATAGAGTAGAAGGAGGCTTAAAGGGATTGTGTGAGTAAATTGTAATCTTAACAAGCCTCTTTGTTGAGAATATGAGTGAGAAGTGGGAGAATTGGGAGGTTATTGATAGCTAATAGTGCTTGTGTTAACTGAAAATTAACATATAGTACTTATTATTATAGATTATGGTGTGAGAAGACTTACCTTGACACAAGAAGAAATTTAGTACCACGGGTAACCCTTTAGCAACAAAAGGGTTGAGGTAACTAGATAATTTGCATTATTTATTACCTTGTATAAGTTATTCTCAAATGCTTTTCTATGATTTGTTGAGTATATATGTATAATTCTTTAAAGGTTAACTATTTTAGAAAAAGTCGAGTATTGGTTTGTAAAATTCTATATTTTTAAAGTAAATAGAAAGATTTTGTTATACTTATTTGAAAAGTTGTTTATGCATGGTCATGTGGAGATATGTAGTGAAATGTGGCATATTAGAGGGTGGGAGGTCACCCTAGTGGAGATAGTGAAGATTCAGTCCATATGGCATTGCTAGCACCTCGGGACGTCAGGTGTAGCATTTACTCTCCTTAGTGCCCAAAAATGGGTGCGGTGCTGGAGACTTACTCTCCTTAGTACCCAAAAGGGTGCGGAGTTAGAGACTATACTCCTTAGCATCCGTAGGATGTGGTGTTGGAGTAACGACACCCCAATTACTTGTAATAGGGGGAAACAATAGTCCGAAAGTAGTTTAGGACACCTTGGCTGGGTAGTCCTACCATGGATGGTGAGCTTGGGGACCATACATGTGGTTTGGTTCTGTAAAATAGCTAACTGGTTCGGTTGGGAGTATTGGAGGACCGGATGGTTAGGGATAATGCATGCAAATTTGTGGTGATATTATATAATGTGATTATGTTACTCATTTTAATACTTGTTTATAACTTGACTTGTTAATCAATAATGTAGGTTATCTTAGTTACTGAGATTTTTACCCCACCCCATGGATTATCATTTTACAGGTGCTACTAGTGAGACTGAGCCAGGGAGGGAATCAGGTAGGGGCTAGCATATCTGATACACTCTTTGTAAAGCCCGATTTTGGTTTGAGTGGTGTACATAAACTTGTTATATGATATTATATGTTGCCAACTAGGGATGCATATCATTTTCATTGGTTGCACTTGTTTTATACTATGTTGTTGTGTATTTTAGCCTAATATTGTATATGAGGTGAATATGTGGTAATTTTTGTGGTGATGGGCTAAAATACTAATACAAGTGCAAGGAGTGTTTTATCTAAGTGGTGATAATGTATTGGTAGTGTATTATGTGGTAATAGAGGCCAAATAGTGCCTGTAATGCTCATTGTGCATTTTGGCTATATTGGGCAAAATGGCCATTAAGTGGCCAAATTTTGTGTTTGGTATGTTTTTGTGTGTTTGATTGGTCACTCAAGTATATTTTGGTCCATTGGACTTAGTTTAACCCTTATAATGGGTTAATGGTATTAGTTATGAGTTTTGGGTACTTGGATGGCTGAAAATTCCTTTGAAAAACTACTTTTGCATCCAAGTGTCTAAAATTCTCATATGGTGTCAGATTGTAAAGAAGCTTGTACCATTAGTTAGCTTATTGAATAAGCTTCGTGTGGGCTCTGGAATCACTCCAATCGGACATCGTATGTGAAAATGGCGCGCGTTCGAAGTTTGTCCAGAAAAGCTATCATGACAGCATTGTTGTCATGGATAGGTGCGCCACGGTGCATTTCACGCAAGCTGCAGTGCATGGTACAGTGAGAAAACATGGCATTCTATGCCATAAGTTGCGGCGCACGGACCACGAGCCGCGGCGCATGGACCAAAACACTCAAAAATGACATATTTAGCCCTGTTTTGAAGTGGTTTACTTCCTAAAACTTTTTCATGCTTCCAATACCTTTATAAATCATTAAGTTTGAGCTCAAACTATCAATTTAAAGGGTTTTTATGGGATCCCAAATATTCCTCAATTATTTTTAAAATATTATTAGTTTTAACCCTTATATATATAATGTGAGATTAGGAGCAAATCCTTGCTCCTAATTATGATTAGTTGTTGTGATTGTGTGGTGAATTTGGGTAATGTCAAGGTGGACATTACCGTCTCCTAGTCCTATAGACCAAGTTCAATCTTGTTAATCTCCGAGTTAACACAAGACCAGACCGAACTGCGGGTTGCCTAACCTAGTCTGTAACATCCTGAATTTCTTAATCCTAAGTTTATAGGTTAATCAAGGGTGAAGTAGAAATTAAAGTGGGATTAGAGATTCGGATGATTAATTGGCATTTTGACTTATTTGTGTGTTGTATGAACAGATATGGGTGATAAGAGTGCAATTTGGGTCGAAGCAAGTACGTGTGGTGAGAATGAATCTCTCTGTGCCACGTGCTGCAGCTTTTGCTATATGTGCCACAGCATATGGACTAGAAATTCACTTCATAAGTTGTGAATTTTAGAAAATTTTAGAAGAAAGAAATTGAGAAACACACAAAACAGAGAGAGAATAAGGGCTGAGAAGATAGGTTAAGTCATTTTGGAGCGGTAGAAGATGATTTAGATCAGTAACTTGCCAGATAAGCTACGTATAACTCTTACCTTCCATTCTACACAAATTTCTCTGAAAATGAGTTATAGAGAAATTGAATCGATGGAATTTAAGGGGTTTGACTCTTGGCCAATAATAATAAAAGGCTCTTGGAAGTTAAATTAGAGCTTTGTAACTAGTTTAGAGCTGAACGGTAGAGCTTTAAACTCGAAGGCTCAATTTTAGCCTTTAGAGAGAGAAAATTAGGGCAAAATTTGATCTGAGTGAAATAAGACCAGTTAAGGTGATGTAAAGTAGTAATTGGGTAGTTATAGAGTTAGAATGGATAAATGGAAAAGAGTTTATGGATGAATATAGCCCTAAATAGTCAAAATGAGTTTTTGGTTAAAATGGGTCAAATAACTAAAATGTGCCAAATGTGTTCAGATTAGCATATTGGAGACGTGAGTAGAGAAAGGAAGCTTGAGATAAGCTTGTGTGATAGTAAAATCCGCGGGTAACATTTCTAGTGATAGAAGGGTTGAGGTAACTAAATAACTTTCTTTGTTTGACTGTTTATTGTAACTATCTGTTAGTATACTATGTAATGCATGAACTAGTTTTGAATTGAGCATGTTTTGTGACATTGAGTGATTGTGTGTGTAAAATGACTTTTGATCGAAATGAGCATTGAAATTGTATTTTGTAATGCAAAGTGATATATATATGTTATGTATAAGAAAAAGTAAATTGTGAAAAGGGAACCATAAACGGTTCTAGAAAGCATGATCTGAGTAGTGGGAGTTCACCTGAGTATAGGGGATGATAAAGATCATATGGCAAGGTTTCCTTAGTACCCTGTTAAGACGCAGTATTGGAAACAATTCTTCTTAGTGCCTTGAAAGGTGCTATATTAGAGAAGATCTCCTGAGTGCCTATTAAGGTACTATGTTGGAAATGAGAGATTCCTTAGTATCTTTATGATACGGGTAGGAGTTAATGATGCCTCATTATATGTATTAGGGGGAAACTATAGTCCATATTGTGCGTTAGAACATCTTTGGTTGGGTGATTCTACCATCGCAAGTGAGCTCAAGACTAATGAGAATGTACATTAGTCTGAGATGAGCTTATGGTTTCATGTCTGGATGATTTGGAGGTTTGGTTGGTATAGATCATGCTAGTATTTTATGATATGATGAAATATCTTGAGATAGCATGGAATCCTTTAGGATTGATGAAAAGTGAAATATGAAATGTGATATGATGTAAATACTACTTTATGAGGTTTTAATGGTATACTATGTTTACTTTCATATTGTTACATGTGATAGTCAATAGGAATGAGTTATTCTATTACTGAGATTTTTATCTCACTCCTGTGGTTACATGTTTATAGGATTAGAAAGTGATCAGGCTAAGGGAAGAGAGTCTGTATTGGCTTGAGTTGAGAAGCCGTGTACTTTGAGGTTGTGTAATGAATTGAATTGAAATATTATATATATAAGTGATATGAGTTGCCATAGGTTGCATGCATGTATTGAATTGAGTTTTTATGAAATCAAGCCTGAATTATGTGTATATATGTTGTTTGAGATAAAAGGGGCTTTGATTTGAGTATATTTAGGATGAAATTGTTATGTGTTGGTGAATCTTAAGCTAAAGGACAAATTATGAGGAAATGAGTAATTTGGGGGCTAAGATTGTATTTCGATTATGATGGGTGAATTTTAAGCCAAAAGCTAAAATTATGATGAAATGAGTAATTTAAGGGCTAAGATTATATTATGAATAGGATTGCATATGTATGAGTTGAGAAGTAGCCAGGTGGGCTACATTATGCCAAGAAATGGCATAGTTTGTGAAATTAGTAAATTGTGAAAATTGGCCATAAAAGGGTCAAATTTTGATATATGAGTGTGATTGTGATTAATTGAGGTCAATTAGGTGTATTAGATTCTTTTGGACTTAATTCAAGGTCTAGTGTGGTCTAATGAGAGAAAGGGATTGAATTGAGAGCTTGGGTGCGCAAATTTTTTTAAAAACGTGACTTTTTGCACCAAGGTGTCCAAATTTTGATCGGACTGTTAGATCATGTATTAGTTAGTATATGAGCTAAGCTTCGTGTGGGCGCTTGAATCACTCCAATCGGATGTCGTATGCGAAAATGGTGCACACTAGAAGTTCATCATTTTGCTGTCAAAATGACAGTAGAAAAATGAACAGGTGCACAATGGTGCATGGATGCACATGCCGCGGTGCACGACACAGACAGGGTGAGCATGTGGCTCTGTGCCACATGCCACAGTGCACTGACAGTTCGTTGTGGTGCACATACTAAAATTCAGTTTTATTTTGTGTGCTAAAATGCATGCATTTGGGTTAGGAATGCTAGTGGGTTACATCCACTATGTATCTGGAAAGTGTATGATTTATTTCTACTGTGTTTTCTCTGATTGAATTGAGATTTAATTGATTTTATAAAGTAAGTCTTCAGCCAAAGCTTTTAAAATGGAATTTGATTATTGTGATATGAGTTGAGGTAGTAGTAACACTGTAATCTTCTCTTATATTAAGTAGATATACGAGAGGAGGTTACGCAATCCTTTTCATGAAAAGGACCAAACTTTGGGTTAGGCTAAAGTCTAATCTAGTCTACTCCTTTGTGCAGCCCTAGTCCTTTCCACTCCTTTGTTTGAATAGCCGACCTAGAAAGCCTTTTGAAATTAAAAAAAACCCTTCTGCAAACTTCATTAGTTCATCATCCTCCTTCTCCCTCGCACTTGAACATGTTCTAAACAGCTACCTCAAATGAGAGCTTTAATCCAAATGAGAGCTTTGCTTGCCCTCCCTTTAATGTTCTTCATCTTCTTCCACTTGTTCTCCTACTTGTGCCCTAATCCAAAAGCCTCGTCAGTCTTCATGTATGTGCAAACCCAAAATCTAAACTTTCAAACTCCAAACCATAAGCTTCAAACCTAAAATCCCATAATTTTAAATCCAAAAACTCGTGCTTGTTCCCTAAACCCAGAGCTTCAAACCCTCATGCTTCTATGATTCATGTGCACACGCAATGTTCGTCACAGCACACATGACAAAAAATTTAAAGTACAAAAACATGATCCAGAAAAAGAGTGATAAGAAAATTAAGAGGGTTGGTGTGTGTTTGTTGTGATCAACAAATTGTGTAAATTGATATGAAAATGCTAGGTGTGCACATACATGATTTAATTAGGATTAAGAAATTCAAGATGTTTTAGTTCTCCCCTCATTTTAAGAATATTGCCCCCAAAATTCATAAAACACTTATATACATACCTATGAAAATAGATGAGGATACTGTTGCCTTATTTTATCCTCTATCTTTT
This sequence comes from Prosopis cineraria, assembly GCF_029017545.1. Taxonomy (NCBI): domain Eukaryota; kingdom Viridiplantae; phylum Streptophyta; class Magnoliopsida; order Fabales; family Fabaceae; genus Prosopis; species Prosopis cineraria. Next base: position 12,265,874 of record NW_026555336.1, on the reverse strand, counting down.
AGGTAGCATCACCAAGAGTCATGCCTCACTAAAAAACCTTAACCAATCATATGTTCTTGTTTCTCAATTATTTATCTTTCATATCTATAATTTGCTTTAGCTCACCCAAATTCTCTTGGAGCTTAATCTCTTTTAGTTCTATCACATGAGAAGGATTTGGGTGATACTTTTTAAGTTGTGATATGTGAAACACATGATCCACACCCGACAACTACAGCGGCAAAGCAATTCTATAAGCCACTGGTTCAATTCTCTCCAAAATCTCAAAAGGATCAATGAATCAAGGAGTCAACTTCTTGGCTCTAATCAACCTCTCAATTTCTATCACTGGTGTAACCCATAGAAATACATGGTATCCCACCAGGAACTCCATCGGACTTCTACACATATTAGCATAACTCTTCTACCTACTTTGAGACGTCAACAACTTTTGCCTAATCAATTCAATCTTTTGAGTCATTTGATCTACAACATCTGGTCCTAACATACTCCTCTCACTCAACTCTATCCAACAAAAAGGTGATCTACATTTTCTTCTATACAATGACTCATATGATGCCACTTGAATACTGTAGTGGTAACTATTATTGTAAGCATATTCAGCCAAAGGAAGATGGCTATCCTAGCTTCTAGGGTTTGTATAGTCTATTTGTCTACCTATTTGTCTGTGGATAATATGCCATATTGAATCTCAACTCAGTACCTATGGCTCGTTGTAAAGCTCCCTAGAATTTAGATGTAAACCTTAGATCTCTGTTTAAAATTATATTCTTCAGCACACCATGTAACTTCACAACTTCTCAGATATAGATCTTTGCCAACTTGTTTAGAGAATCACTAATCCTAATAGCTAAGAAATGAGCCAATTTTGTGAGTCTATCGACAACAATCCAAATGGCATCATGCCCTAACTAAGTTCTTAGCAACCTAGTTATAAAATTTATTAAAATGCTGTCCCATTTTCACTCAGGGATATCCAATGGTTGTAACATTCTAACTGGTCTTTGTTGCTCTATTTTAACCTTCTATCAGGTCAAACAACTAGTTACAAACTCAATCACATCTCTCTTCATACCAGGCCACCACCAATATCACCTCATGTCCTAGTACTTTAAATTTAGATTTGACATCTACTTGTAATGGTAGTACTCCCAAAACCTTAGAGACAGTCCCTGTGAATCCTACCATGGACACCTCTATTGGCCTTAAACCCTATTCCTCTTATCCTATTTTAAGTATTATTTAAGTTGGTAGTATGTTCATGCTTAACCATTGTCCATTAATACTCTTATCATGGGCTTTCCATCAAAATGAGCCTTGATATATAAAGGCTTTAAATGTTGAGTCATCTTAGGACTATTTTTTTTTTTTCAAAATAGCCCGTTTGGGATTCCCTTCTACAGCCTGTAATGTAACTTGGCATATGGGTTTTGACACTGTTTTTTTTCTTAACTTAGAGGGAAAACTTATGGTTCGATTAGTAAGAGGAAGGTTGCAAGTTTGTCAGAACTCTATGCCTTGCATGATAAGATGCCTACCAAAAAGGACCTAGATAAATATTCTATCTCATGAGCATTATGGTAAGTTTCCTCAAGGGTTTCAAGAAAGTTGATATTGAGCTCTCATAGAATGTTTAATGAGTCCGTTTATAACCCTAGTGAGTGTTTTCACAAGGTCTTCCTTTAGGTTACATCTAATTATGAGATCATCAAAATAGGATATGTAGTTAGAAACCAAGGATATTTATCTTAAATTAAGAATTTGACCTAATATTTAGATTTTATAATGGGTTGGCACATATTTTTCCTTCAAGTTCATCTTTATTTTGGCTCATGTAGTTATTGATGGTTAACCTTAGTGGTCCAAGTCTCTTTGAATAATCTGCTAGTATTTTCATGCAGCTCTAACGAGATTCATTTTAGTAAAATGTATTCATTGAATATCATTCATATCATACCACTCAAAGGAGCCCTTTATGTTGGCTAACCAATCTAAGAAAGTAGTTGGATCTAATATACTATCAAATTCAAGAGCATTTACCTTTACTTTCTTAGTGATATCCTTTATTTGACCATGTTTAGGGATATCTTAACCATACCTAGGTGTTGACTTGTCATTCCTAAAATGGTCTCTTATGACTTCTTCTCCATTCCAAAGATGCTCTATATCTTTGAATTGGTAGGTATTAGTTTTACATAGGGATGCCTTATGGTGACTCTTACTAGCATGCATAAAGAAAGTGGTGTTTACCTATGTAAGGTACTCTCTATTTATTAGAGGTAGGGATAAGTTGTTTGGATGTCTTATTGCCATTAAGGTTTGGTAGCAATCCCTCTCTAAGGTTTGGATGTGAGTCCTCTTTATATTTACTTGTATTGCAGTGGCATAAAAGGCAAACTATATCTAAGGTTTCTCTAACCAAGGCTCTAAGGTCATCAATCTTACCATCATTCCTAAGAGTTGACTCTTAAATTGAATGGTCCACGTACTCTTTAATAGCCCTTACAAGGTTTTAAAAGTTATTAAGGGTGCTTTTGTTGTTTTAGGTCATGATGGATTTTAAGGTTGTAAGTTCTTGGTCAAACAAGCTTGTTTATCAAGAATGTCTTGAATGGTCATGCAAAGTCAATAGGCGTTATACCGATACCCCTAGTATGTTTATGAGGGTTATGACCTACATCTTTTAACCTTATTTGGACCAATTTTTAGTTGTCTACTTTGATGATGTTCTAATCTTTAGCAGGTCTATGGATGAGTACTAATCTAATCTCCACAAAGGATTCCTTACCCTTAGGGAAGAAAAGTTTAATGCCATTTTCTCAAGTGCTATTTTCTACAGAAACAAGTTAATTTCTTAGGGTTTATAGTTTTCAAAAAGGGGTTAGCTATTGACTGTGAAAAATTTAAGGCCATCCATGAGTGGCTTGAATTTAGGTCTCTTCAGGAAGTGAGTTGTTTTTATGGCTTAGCATCTTTTTATGGGCACTTTATTAAGGACTTTAGTACTATCATGAGCCCTATTATAGATTGCCTTAAGAAGGATAAATTCAATTGAAGTCTTACTACATCATGAGCATTTCTAACTATTAAAGATAAAATTATTTGAAGCCTTTCTTCTAGCCCTACCTTCTTTCTTTAAGTGCTTTAAAGTGACTTGTAATGCTTCTGGGGTAGGAATTTAAGGCATCCTCAGTCAAGACGGTCAACTTATAGCTTTCTTTAGTTAAAATCTTAATGAAGCCAAGTAGAAGTATTCCATGTATGACAAAGAATTTTATGCCATAGTTAGATCCTTTGAGTATTGGAAATACTATCTCCTTCCTCGATACCAAATAGGTTAAATTCCTTAAAGAGTTTACTTTGTTATTAAGCACTATGCAGGTATTGAGAATAAGGTTGCAGATGCTTTAAGCCATAAGATTAATCTTTTGCATACTATAAGTGTTAGTGTTATAGGCTGTAAGAGGCTAAAGGATGAATATACTTCATGCCTTGACTTTAGCATTATTTATCGAGAAATTGGTAATGGAGCTCGTCATGACTACACATATTTCCTTATTAAGGATGGCTTCCTCTTTTGTGATACTAAGTTGTGCATTCATTAAACATCTATGAGAGACTTCCTCATTTTGGGAACTCTATGCATCAGGGTTGGTTGGCCATTTTGATAGAGATAAAAGTATCACTTTAGTTGAGGATAGATTTTATTGGCCTTCTATTAGATGTGACGTTGCTTGAATTTTGTCACAATATTGTACTTGTCACACTTCCAAGGCTAGGAAATAAAATACTAGTTAGTACACTCCTTCACCTATCCTTGATATACCCTGGAAGGATCTTAGCATGGACTTTATTCGAGGATTACTTTGCACTACTTAACAACATGACTTTATTTTAGTTTTCATCCTAGGATTACTTTGTATTGCTTGACAACATGAATTTGTTCTAGTTTTCATGGATAGGTTTCCAAAGATGGCCCACTTTATACCTTGCAATAAAACCACTGGCGCTTCCTACTTAGCCAAGCTCTTCTTTAGAGAAGTTGTATGCTTGCATGGATGACCTACTTGTATTGTCTTTAATAGAGATGCCAAATTTGTTGCCTATTTTTGGAAAACACTTTGGAAACTCTTTGAAACACAATTGAAATTCTCTTTTGCCTTCTATCTCCAAACTAATAGCCAAACTGAGGCAACCAATTGATAAACCATAATAATTACATCATTTTATTCCCTTTATTCTTATATTTTAATACTATTTTGAGGTCATTTAGAGCATATTTAAGCCTTCGAGCATTTTGGGCAATTTCTATAATTTTTCATTAGTTTAGGGTAGAATTACAATTTTTACAGTTTTAGGCCAAAATTTGTAATTTCCAAAAATATAAAATCTAAAAAAATGAAAATTTTAATAAGTTGTTAATTTTTAATTCTTCTTTAATCTTATTAGTCTAATTTGAGTTCATTCAACTTAGTTTGTGATTAATTCACAAAAACATCTTTTATCTAGTACCTTAATGTACTTTCTAGCAACTTTAGAAGTTGATTAGGTTTGGATTTCTTAATAAAAAAATTTCAAGTAAGCTAATTACAACTCCCCTAAATTAATCTTTTTCCATAATTTAACTTGTAATCATATTTCCATTTTTCCTACATTTTTACATCTAAGTTGACTTAATTTGAATTAACACATGGAAAAAATGTACATGACTTGAGCTAATGGGATCATTTGATCATGTAGCCATGGAAGGGTTCCTTGTTGACTTGTTGACCAATTTGGATGAAAATCTAGCCATTGATAAAAAATGTAGCTCATTTGATAGTGGATTTTTGTAACATCCTAAATTTCTAATTATGAAACAAATTGGTAATTAAGGGTAAATTAGTAAATTAGTGTATGATTAGGGTTTTGGATGACTGTTTGATATTTTGACTCTTGGGAATGTTGAATGAGCATATTCAAATGGAAGGATCACACTGCAGAGTGAAGCCTATGAGTACTGTAAGGATTTTCATAATTATGGCACCGTGTTATGGTAGAAGCTGCATACGTTAAAGTGCATAGCACAAAAACTTGCTTTATATGACGTGGTTAGCTTGTGGTTCTCAGAAGAGAGGGAGTTGAAAAACACAAGAGGGAGAGAAGAAGAAAGGCAGTCTGTTAGGACAAGAATTTATAGAAGGCTGGGAGATATTTCTGACTAATAGCTTGTTTGTAAATTTTATACCGCCTTTAGCTTTGATTCTATACTAATTTCTCTTAGTTTAAGTAATAGAGAAATTAAATCAGGGAGTTTTAAGGGGTTCATTTCTTACCCTTTCGTAATAAAAAGATTCTTGGGAATCTAATTAAGGTTTTGTGATTAGTTTGGAGTTAAATGATAAAGCTTTAAGACTGTAAGCTTAAATTGATTCTAAACTATAAGAAATTGGGAATGGAATTGGGAAGAAGATGTGCTAGAATTGGTAAAAGTGATAGAAAGGGATGAATGGGATGTAAGGAACCTAAATTGACTGAGTAAAAGGAAATAAATAGTTAAATGTAGTCTTAAAGTGATAATTAGTACTCATGGTCAATTAGATTGATTAATTAATAGTACAAATTGTGCATAGATTTGCTGCATTGTACGCATACCTTAAGAAAGAGAAAGTGTGTGGGGACGTTTAATTATTGAGGAAATCCACGAGTGATTTTTTGTGATAGAAGGGTTGAGGTAACTGAATAACTTTCTCTATTTGATTATCTAGTGTAACTGTTTGTGAGTATTGTAGCTATTGCATGAAATGGTCTTAGATTATGCATGTTTTAAGAAACACATGATTGCTGCATGGAAACAGTTTCAAAGAAATAAGTTTGTGAATATATACAATAATATAATTATGTATATATGAATTTTAAAACAAATAAGTGGTTTACATATGAGCATGGTCATGATAGGATGTAGTAGTTTATAACATCCCAAATTTATAATCGTGTGTTAATGACTAATTAGTGAATGAGTTAGTGATTTAATGTGGGATTAGGGTTCTGAATGTTGAAGTGTTATATTACCTCATTGGGATATTATATAAGTAGAAGAGCGAAATCTTAAAGTAGAGTGTGTGAGCATAGTGAGAATTTCCCTCATTGTGCCACATGCCACTACGGGGGATAGATGCATTGCGGCATATGGAGAAAAAATTTAATTAATAAAGACATGCTAGCTCATGGAAAATAGAAGAGAGAACTTGAGAGAAGAGATCAGATGTGGATAAGTATAAAGGATTTGCTAGGGCAAGCAAAATTAGGCGCAAGGATGGTGTTTCCAATCTTTTATTTATCGAGTAAGTCACATACTGCCTTAACCTTTGACTCTACCTTGTTTTCACTTAGTTCTAACTAGTGAAAAATTGAATTTAGGAGTTTCAAGGAATTGATTTCTTACCCTATAATAATAAAAAGGTTCTTTGGAATAAAACTAGTGCTTTGTGACTGGTTAAAGTCAAAACGATAAAGCTTTAGAGCTATAGGCAAGATTTTCCCTAACTTAGAGAGAGAGCAATGAGAGAAAATTGCTAGAAAAGGTTAAAAATTAAAATGAGGGCTAATTAGTGGTAAAGCATGTGAACGTGATAGCGATTTGGTAATTAAATGTGACAATTGGCACTTTTATCAATAGTAAAAATTGACTTTGGGTTGTCAATTTTGTGTAGATTTTAGAGTGTGATGCACGAATTATAAGAAAGGAGCTTGAATAAGATTGTTTGGAACATGGGTAACCCTTTCTAATAAACAGAAGGGTTAAGGTAACCATATAGTTTATTGTGTTTATTAACTATTATAACTATATGGAAGTAAATATAAATTGATGAATTTGTTGTTTTAAGAGTTTTGTGCATGATTTTGTTATTGAAATAGTTTAGCATGTACGATAGTTTGTGAAATGAGATTTGCAAGGTTAATTATTTTTAAATGGTATATGTGTGTGTTATGCCATTACATGTTGTGGCAATGTGAAAGAAAATAGTAGAAATTGTAAAAGAGCATGATCATAGGGGGTAGGAGTTCACCCAAAATATATGGGGATATGTGAGCGAAAAATTCATATGGTTGTGCTAACACCATAGGACATCTGGTGCAGTAATATATGGGTTATTATCATGAGTAATTCGGTACAGCATATTATAAGACTGTTACCATAAGACATTCGAGCAGTCTAGCAACTTCCTGGTGCCTGATAGAGTGCAGTTAGGAGTCAATGATGCCTCTATCACAACTGTGTGAAGAGGGAAGCTATAGTCTATAGATGGGTTAGATTACCTTTAACTGGGTGTTTCTATCACCAAAAGTATGCTTGGGTCAACAAGTGGTTGATCCAGGAGAGCTTATGGTTTTATGTTGAGGAGCATTGGAGGTTTGGTGGCTAGATAATCATGCTAGTTGTAACGTCCAAAAATTTTTAACCCTGATTTATTAATTTAATTAGGGTAGTTAGTGAGTTAATGAGATGTGTGGCCAGAGGGGCTTAACTCAACATAATTGTTGTGATTTTAGCCCTAGAAGTAGGTCTGGATCGATGACGGGCTACCTGGGCAAGGAAAGAGGACAAAAAAAAGTAAAGGGTTGTGTTTTATGCCACACGCCATTGCGCATGGTTGGTTCGCCACGGTGCACGGATAAAATTTGAACGTAACAGGCTCCTTTGTGCCATGCGTCGTGATGCACAGCTAAAAATCTGATAAATTTGATTCATGAGTTGTGTGAAAATAGAAGAGAAAGAGAGGAGAAAAATAAAGAGCTTGGTTTTGGCTTTGCTAGGGCACGATATTTGGCCCTATTGAGGATAGATTGAAGCTCCCAAACATTTATGGTAAGATTATGGTGTTTTCTTCTTCCCTTCCCTCTCTCATTTATGATTATTTATGGTAGGGTTTGAGTTGGGAGATGGATTTTCGGTCCATAAGAGTATGGGTTTGATTCCATTGGTTTACATGAGATTAATGGGAGTGATTTAATGTATTGGAACATCACATTGATGATTTTAGAAGTAGTTGGTCTATAAGAGCATTTAATATCTGGAAATTGGTATTTGTGAGATAGTTAGGAGAGGTTAATGTGCATTAATGATGGTTTGACGTGTTATTAATAATAATGTGCATTAATGGAATCTAATAAGCCATTTGGGTATGAATGGGCAGTGGTTATGAGTTGGTGAAATAGTGCATATGGAGTTTATGTTGATAAAGTTTTAAAGCTAGTTAGTGCTGATGTTGTTGTGGATTTAATGAATAGAGGTTTGTTTTGGCACCATTTAAGCTTGTTGAAGCTTTGGAAAGTTGCTATAGTGAGGGGTAAACCTTTAACCTCTCAAAGGTTTGAGGTAACTGGGAGAAACTTAATTTTTATAGTTAAATGTTAATTGTGTTGTAAAATGTGATTTGTGAGTTAATTTGATGATGCATATTAGCAAATGCTTGAGTATGAAATGGTTTTGAGAAAGAAAACCTTGATTCTGCCACCCTTGATGTTTTGTGAAATTAATTGTGATTTATTACTATGGGTGGGGAATTATGACAAATTATGTGTTAAAATGTGGAGTATACGTGTTACGTGAGTTCATGTGTTGAGTAATAAATGTTGAAATGCATAAAATGTGTGCAATGTACATGGCATGATCATTGGAGGCAGTTCACCTAAGGAGAAGAGTAGTTTGATTGAAATTTATGTGGTATTGGCAGTGATCGTTGGAATCGGGAACTAGCCTTGGCACCAACCGTTGGAATCGAGAGGTAGTCCTTATCTCATGGTTGATTCGAGATTGTCCTACTTGTTCTATAAAGGACTCAAACCTAACGAATCTCAACCAGTTCATGAGGAGGCTAGATTAGGGGTACGACATCCCATGGTTATTAATATTAGGGGAAACCAGATTACGTAAGTGAGTGAGTTAACCCTAGCCTAGCGGCTCCTCACAAGTAGAAGGCTGGATTAGTCTGTGAAGGACTTAGCCACGTGATAGCTATCGGTTTCATGTTAGAGGTAACAAGAGGATATAAGGTTAGCACAAGATCATGCATATAAGTATGGCCACATGGTTGTTATTATTGTGGTCCGTGTTAAGGGCGCATGATTATTATTTTTGCAACCCTGAGTTATGTTTTTGAAAAAAACATGATATAGTATTTTGTGGCAAGCCCAGTCACATAGTTGTTAGTTTTTGTGAACCGTGGCCCAATACTATGTGATATGTGTGTTATGTACCTATTTGCATCTATTTACAATTAATATGTAACTGTAAGGTTTAAGTGAAACTTGGTTACTGAGTGGTTGTACTCACCTCTCAATTCTCAATATTTTCAGGGACTAGCTCATCAGGTCCAAGTCAGGAAAAACACACAGAGACTTAGGATTTGTGGAGTAAATCCTCTTTATGTCTCTCTTTATTCGTTTTCATGTGTATTTGTTAATGTAATTGTCAACTAGGAATTAATTGTCATGATTGGTGTACTACTTGCATGATTTTGTATTTAACTAGTGTATTTTGTGCCCTGGCTCAGTGAGTTTTTGTTATGAACTCGAGGATAGGGCCAAAATACTTGTGCAAGTAGAAACATATGTATTTTTGAGAAATATGAATGAAGTGGTTTATTTTGTGCAATTTTTCCTCCCCCTATATATTTTGTGAAAATTTAGGGTTGAGAGGTGAATTTGTGAAACTAGCGTTTCTGGTTGTGTGTGGTGTGTTGCACGAGTCCATTGAGTGTGGTTGGAGGGTTGGTGTAGGCTATTGGCATGCATGGTTGAATTGGGATACCCCATTTGGGAAATTTTATAAAAATGTATCACAATGGGTTTTAGTGTCCAACTTTTGATAGAAAATGAATTTGAGTGTGAAACTGGTGCCATTAGCTAGAGCTAGGAGAAAGCTTCGTGAAAACACTGAAACCACCTCAATCGGACGTCAGATGAAGATTTGGGACGCTTCGAAAGTTTACTCCTTGTGCTGTCAAATTGACAGCACTGATCTGTCAAATTTCGTGCAATGTACCGCGACGCACGACGCCTCACACTGCGGCACATGGTACAGAGGAGACACGTTGCGGTGCACGAACTGTAACCCACAGCATACGCAATAAATTTTGTGTAAAAATCTATTTTGAGTTTTAAAACTCATTATTTGGGTCCCAATTGTTTTCCAAACTTCTGCTTTGTTTTCAAAACTCTAATTTGGAGTCCATAAAACATGTTTGAGATTTGAACAGTTAATAATTGGGATTCCTTGAATTAAATTTTGAGAAATTCATTTAGAAACCCTACAATTTGATAATTCTTGTGAGTTAAGCCTTAGATTACTATAATTTGGAGTTAAGTGTGATTTAACCTTAGGAGGGTTATAGTCTGAGAATTTGTTTTGTGAATGGTGCATTTGCATATAGAAAGTTGGCAATTGACATTATACACATGTTTTCCCCTTTGAGCTAGTGTTAACTATTCTCTTTTTGTGGGATAAATTCTATCCTTAGGAGGGGAGAATGGTGCAAACAAGAAATACTGCTGACAACATTCCGATGAATGTATCAAGACAAGTATGGGAAGTCTTGGTACAAGAGGAGAACATTGTGCCTAGTAAGCATGTTAAGATAGGACAAGGCTCGGGTCAAGTTAGAGAGCAACTAAAGCCTACAACGAGCAATGAGAATATATTATTTTAGTTGAAGAGCATGATGGAAAGAATTGAACAGAGAATAGATGAACATGATGAGATTCTAAAGAAAAGACTGGAAGAGTCAAGCAAGATTGTAGAGAGAGTTGGCAGTTATGGTGGGGAAAGACTTGAAAGGGGACGAGAAGAGGATTATTATGAAGAGAGTATATCGAGGAGGCCTGAACCAATGAAGCCTAGAGGAAGAGAGCAAGAGAGCTCTATCAATTTCGCCTTAAAGAAGTTTATAAGGTTGAATCCTCCATCATTTGAGGGGTTCATAGAGAATAGAGCGGCTGAAAGGTAGATAGATTGGTTGGAGACGATCTTTTCTGTTATGACCTGCACATCTGATTAGTGAGTACTACTTGCTACATTCTTGCTTAAGGATGTTGCTAAGTAGTGGTAGGAGAGTGTGAGACCGACGGATGGGTCTCCATTATCATAGAGCGAGTTTAAGAGGAGATTCTTCTCCTACTATTTTCCTGCCTCCTTTAGAGCTGAGAAAGAGGCTGAATTCTATCGATTACAGTAAGGGAACATGAACGAACAAGAGTTCATAGCTAAGTTCAACGAGTTGTCCAAATACTTGACCTACTTGAGGAATCATGATGATGAGTATTGGAAGGTTGAGCAGTTACTTGAGAAGATGCGGCCTGATTACAAACAGCAGCTGGCACCTTTCAATATTGTCTCATACAGCGACATGTGCAGTAAGTTGAGGGTAATGGCCAGATGAGGTTGTAAGGCTGAGAATAGCTAGAGGATATAGTAGGGGCTGTTTCTCTACATATACGAGTTCTACTAGTGGTGTTGGCAAGAGAGCTGGATATAGCTCTGAACCATCTAGACTGGATAGCAGTGGTAGTAAGAAAAGAAGTTTCTAGAGGGGTTCACATTCTAGAGGTCCCCTGATGAGGAGTAATGCCCCTAGGAGTATAGGTGGTTGAAGTCAAGCTTCAAGACAGGATTCTGGTCTTACAGTAGCTAGACCAATTAGAGCCCCACAGTGCAATAAGTGTGGAAGACACTATATTGGGGAGTGTTGGACATGTTTCAAGTACCACAAGGCTAGGCACATTGCTCAGTATTTCCCCAAGAATGCTTCTTATACTGATCAGAGGTCTGCTATTTCTAGTTGTGTGTTTGCTATGACAAAGGAAGAGGTTGAAGCTTCCCCGAAGCTTATCAGAGGTACCATTTCTTTAAGCAATCAACAAATTTATGCTTTGTTTGATTCTAGTGTCACTCATTCATTTATCTTTGATGAGTGTGCATAAAGACTAAAATTGCATGTAGTTGAAATGCTTTTTGTGATGAATGTTTCTACACCAACTGATGCTTTAGTGAGAACCAGTTGGGCTTGTTTAAAAGTAGAGTTGAAATTTGGTAAAATATTCACAAGTATTGATTTGATATTTTAATATACTCGATTGATAAGTTAAAACACATCCAAGATCCTTAAGTGAAGTATCCGCATAAACCACAAGTGGCAATTTTAGATCTGGAATGGTCAACATAGGTGCAGTCGTCAATCTCTGCTTTAACTCTTGGAAAGCCTCTTCACACTTGTCAGTCTATATGAAGGGATGACCTTTCTTTGTCAATTTGGTCAAAGCAGATGCAATCTAAGAGAATCCCTGAATAAACCTCTTATAATATCCTGCTAGACCTAAGAAACTTTGAATCTCAATCACAAAAGTCAGTCTTTCCCATTGTAGCACCACATCCACCTTATGAGGATCAATTGCAATGCCACTGGCCAATACTACATGGCCTAAAGACTTCACTTCTTGCAACTAGAACTCAGATTTGCTCAACTTTGCATAAAGCTTCTTCTCTTTCAGAATTTGCAACACAATCTACAAATGCTTAGCATGTTATGGCTTATGCTTCGAGATAGTTAAGATTGTGCGAGGAGAACTATCTTTCCCATGATCTTGAGCTTGCAGTAGTGGCATTTGTGCTTAAAATTTGAAGACATTACCTTTATGGTGCGTAGTTTGAGGTTTACAGTGACCACAAAAAGCCTCAAATATCTAGTTGATCAACAAGAGTTGAATGTGCAGCAGTAAAGATGGATGGAGTTCTTGAAAGATTACAATTTTGAGTTAAAGTACCAACCTAGTAAGGCTAATGTAGTAGCTGATGCATTGAGATAGAAGATGTTACGTAGCAATCTTGATGATGCAAGAGCAGAAGATGCTAGAGGATTTCTCTAATGAGCACAAGAATGTTCCCAATTTCGCATCATACAACTTGAATGTCACGATGATTACAAGTGATTTCTGGAAAGAATTGAGAAAAGCACAATTAAAAGACGAGTATTTGTTAGAAATTCAGGAGGACATTAAGGAAAACTGAACGACAACTTTTGATTTTAGTGATGATGGCTTTGTGTTGTATCACGACTGTATGTGTGTTCTTGATGATAAGGAGATTAGAGAGACAATATGTGAACACCGTATTTTGTCTGGATATTTTTTAAATTTAATAATAAATAACCAAAAAAATATAAAAATGCAAAAATGAAATTTAATCCTTCTTAGGATTATATTTAAAAAAATTAATTTAATTTAATTTTAGATAATCTTTTATTAGTTAGGATTTTAGTTCTTTTAATTTAAAAAAATTTATATAAAAATATGAAAATAAATTTAATCCTTTCTAGGATTATATTTTCAAAAAATATTTGTCCCTTAATCTAGTTTCAGAAATTAATAAACATGATAAAAAAAGAATTATAGTTTTTTTTTAAAAAATCTCTCCACTATTATAGATAGGAGAAGGAAAAGCAAGAAGCAGTGCAACACCTATGCAAAAGAAGAAAAGAGCATAAACAAAAACACGAAACACCAGTAAAGGAACACGTGCAGCAGGAAAAGACAGAGCCAGGGAACACAACACCAACACACATGAAACTCATGTAAAGAAAACTAGAATGCACATATGAGTAGAAGCATGCAAAAACAAAAACATAGAAATGCAGAAAGTAAATACAGAACAAAAGAAAAAGAGCCAGACACATGTAGATGAAACAGAAACACGCAGCAATACACATGCAGAAGCACAGAAGGTAGAAGAAACACAAAAAAAAAAAAGAAGAGACGATGTACACAGAAAATGCACAGAAAGAAAATAGGAAAGGCACACACGAGCAGAAACATAAAAGAAGCAAAAACACGAAAACACAGATTACAGAAAAGGCTTCACAAAAAAAAAAAACGCAACAAGCAACCAGAATACATATACATATACTTTTCTACCAGCAGAAGGAAAAAATAGAGCCAGAGACTCAAAACCGGATATGCACATTACAGCATAAAAAAAGAAAATAGAAAAAGTGCATGCAAACACAAAAGGAGATAGAGCAGCGAGCACACACGAAAACACAGTAGCAGAAAAAAGCAAAACATATTAATACACATGCTAGACATTTTCACTTGACTCAGAGATCTCCATAGGGTCCACGCACCCACTCTCTTTATCCAAAGTATTTGTTTGCCCATAACACACCATTTGCAATGCAACTACTTTGCATTTTCTTATAGAATCACATATATACCAAAATAAACATTTTCTTATAGTGAAAACTTGGCCTGCTTAATAAATCCATCAAAACCGCACACCATAACCAAGTTTCATAGCCATAAGTCTACAAGCAGACAACAATTCATGCACAAGCCATACAATCCACGCATATTCACACACACATATATATAATCACATCCTACTAGCACCCTAATCCTAAATATATTACAATAGATTTTCTCAAAAGAAAGGGGTTGCAGTTCTTTACAATCTACAAACAACCCCTAGCTTTGCTCCTTTCCCCGTTCACTACTGGTTCCTTCGCTTAGATCTGAAAATATTGAAAAGAATGGGTGAGACAACCATAGTCTCAGTAACAGAGAAATCTACATTAATTATTACCAAGTAAGTCATAATCGAATAAACAAATAAGAGATTCAATATAGTGTATAATTTAATAATTTCAAATGCATGAATGCATGACATAGGCTAGTATGGCCTTTCCTGACCAACAAATGCCCCCTGGCACTCTTTAGCTCACAAAACCTTATACCCATTTGTACCTCTATAGGAACAAAACATAATCTAAGGCATGATTAAATCTACCTAACCTCCCGTACTCCTTCAACGTGAATCCTGAGCAGCCGAAGCTAACTCCTTCCTAGAGCTAGCCCAACTTACTCTTCATGTGAGAGTTACCTTAGCTTAGTCACTCAACCTCACACTTCCTATATCAGATTTCCTCCCCCACTAAGAGGTGTCAAACACTTAATCTACTAGCTACTTTAGTGCATTGAGCCTACAATATGAAAGGCAATACTGAGTACTAGCAGTGTGCCATAAAATATCACAAGTTCACATCTCCCCATTAGTGAACTCCCACTGAGATCATGCCTTTCACTCTTGTCCACCTTTCCTGAGTATTAACCACTTCAACACTCTAAAGTAGTATACAAATATCACTCTTCCCTTAAGCGGTTCCTTAGCCTCTCTAGGTACCTAACCCAATTATACTTCCTTAAGTGCAACTTCTATTCTCTATAATTACAATAATGCATGCATGCAAATTACCTCATTTCTATAAAAACATTATCGTTAAATGAATAGAAAACATGTATGTACTATTATTCAAGTAATACCCTATAAGTTTTTATAAAACACAATTAATTGCATTTAATAATTTAAAAACATGTAATGCATGATAGCTAGTAATATTTATTCAAAAATAGCTAAACAAAGCAATAAGAAATATAAATTCCCTTATTACCTCAACCTTTTTACACCAAAAGGATTTCCCCTTATACAAAAATGAAACTTGACTTGTTCTTTATCCTCCAATTAAATTCCACCAATAATTCTCTACAACATATAAGTGATCAAAATCACTTTTCATGATAAATAGCATTAATGGAGACTACAACTCATACCATACAACTTAGGTCAAGGAGTCATAATCCATCCTAATGGTCTATATATTAAACCAACCATTCACATAGTATCACTTAACTACCAAAACCATTTATTAGCCACCATTAGGCTAATTTCCAATTCATAAAATTTTTAATCAATTAAAAACCTTCACTTAGTGTCACCAACTTTCACCATTAGCCCTTATAATGAAAACCAAACCTTAATTTAAATCTTATTATATTCAAATAGCACAATTATAACTAAATCAATAGGCTTAAATCTTAGAGGAGCAAAACCCAACCACTTAAGGTTTGACTTTTGCCCTAAAACTCCATTTTTCATCCAATTGCCTACTCAAAACATCAAGGCATCATATAGAAACTCAAAACTACTTCCCAAGAACCTAAGGAAACTAAAGCTTATAAGAATAAAGCCTTTGAGATAAAATTTTAAAAATTTTCTCTTCCAAAAAATGAAGTAAACTAAAAGGGAAGGAAGAGGATTGAAGTAGGGAATTTACCTATCATGTAGGCAAGCTCACATTATCGCAAAACCTCTCAAATGCCCTCTTTTCCTCCTCTCTTCTTCTTCTCTCACTCTCTCATTCTCCTGTTCCTTTCTTTCCTTTTAGTTTCTTGTTTTATTTTCATTTTTATGTGTTTTTTTCTCTTAAAACTGATCTTAAAATATTTTGGTGAAAATTACAAGAAAGGGCCTAACATTTTTTATTATAGCACAAAATCTCAGGTTAACTTTAGTAACTTTTCCATAGTTAAAAATAAAATAAAACTAAACTTTTGCTGAGTAAAATTCAAACTTTAAACCTCTATCAAATTATTCTTATTTTAATTTAATTATAGATATTTTATTTTTTAAAATAAATTTGAGTCTTAAAATTTTCAAGATGTTACAGCTCATGTCGATGAAAGATTTAAAATTAGTGGGCCTCAAGTCTCATGATTGTCATGTTTTAATGCAACAACTACTACCAGTGGCCATTCGAGTCTTTTGGAAAGAAGAATTGAGAGACGTCATAACCAGGATTTGCTTTTTCTTCAATGCTATATCCTATAAAGTCCATGAGCCTGAAGAGTTGGATGAATTAGAAAATAAAGCATATCTTACATTATGCTAACTTGAAAAGCTCTTTCTTCCATCATTTTTTGACATTATGATACATTTAATTGTTCATCTAGTGAGGGAGACAAAGTTATGTGGCCTTAGGCATTTACGATGGATGTACCCAATTAAAAGAACAATGAATGTTTAAAAGGATATGCGAAGACTCCACACCATCCTAAAGCATCCATTGTTCAAAAATATGTTTATGAAGAAGTAGCATAATTTTGCCAATATCACTTGAATAATATACGAACTATTGGGTTAGGACAATATGACATGAAAGATCATAGACATGGCATTTTTATGAAGACTGTTGATCCTTGTGAATTACAACAAGCACACTTACAAATCTTTAATAATGTTGATCAAGTTCAAGACTACATAGATGTGTATAAAGAACTTGTGAGGAAGCAAAATAGTTTGAATTAGGATGACTAAGCAAAGACTAATTAGAGAGCAAAATAATACTTTTGCAAAGTGGTTCAAGCAGAAGGTTGAGAAGGAAGATTATGCTTTTAATATTATTAAAGGGCCAGCATAAGGTCCTAAGTGTGATGTTATATGCTAGACTATATTTGATATTAATGGATATTTATTCTACATGAGGTCTCTAGATAACAGAAGTAATGTGTGAAATAGTGGTGTTACGCTAATAGCCTCAGGCATGCACTTCTCTAGCTCGAAAGACCCTAAATCCTTTATTTGCATCCATGCCTTATTATGGGTTATTAAAGATATTTGGGAGGTTGACTATGTTAAATTTAAAATCCCTATTTTCAAATGCAAGTGGGTTGATGTTAAAAATGATTTTTATTAAGTTACGATGGGATTTACATTAGTCAACTTGAATTCTCTAACTTTTAGCAATAAATCTTTTATTATGGTGGACCAAGCGAAATAGGTGTTTCATGGATTCGAGAAGTGAAACATGGTCAGTGGTTCTTGAAGGAAAAAGGAAAGTTAATATTGACAAAAAGGATTGTTCAAATTTCAATATTTCAGAGACTCCTTCTTTCTTGATAGGCTTGCCTTTTGAATGTAGAAGATGAAATGGATAACGAACATGGCACAAGAGATGATCACCATGAAGGATATGGGAGAATATTACTATTTAAAAATATGTTAAAAGTTAATTATTTATTTTATTTAGAACATGTATGATTTATTAAATAGGAATATCGAGGATCGAAGCATTAATTAGGACTAGTCTAACCCTTCTACTCTGATCGTGTCTACCAGTGGTGATCATAGTGTGCCTATTAATCCCCAAACTATAGGTAACAGCACAAATCTACATGATCCAGGAGACCTAAAAGTGGCACGTGATTAAGAGAATTAGCTTTGAGTCAGACTAGAAGTAAGATTTCGATCCGGTTTGATGACAATTTGGAAGCTAATTGGGCCTTATGGGGCCAAGTTTATTAGTTTTTTAGGCTTCCAAGCTCACAGCAGCTAAGTATATTAACACTTTATATAGGATGATATCCTAGAATGAGTGAAGGAACAGATCTGGGAAGACATCAATGTATGAAAAACGTACTTTTATCACTTTTTATCATTTGTTGTTGCTAATTATTATCACTATATCACTAACTAATTCAAGAACATGTATTGCATGTCAAATATGATGTCCCCACTAGTATAGACTTTAAGCATAGGTTGATGACCTAGGCTTGTGATCATTGGAAGGGTTTCAAGACATCACTAGCAAAGAGATTTATGCATATTAAGGTGCCAAAAAGATAGTCATGGCCTAATCCTTGTACCCACTACATGTTTCTCATTGCAACTACTTTTGAAGAATTCATTAGGCTTCAAACTATGCCAAATGCTCTAGTAAGTTAGTTTAATTTAATTTTTTTTGTCTATTTTTGTTATATATCATTGTATTTAGTAGATAAAAAATATTTTGTAATTCTAATTCACATGAAAGGAGGAGAAAGGCACAAGAAGTTGGAAGGAAGAATAATTACCCACAAATAAGGTTTCGTAGTGGTTACATATTAGCTGATAAGGAATTGATGAATGCCAAGAGGTGGAAGAGGGAGAAAAAGCTCAATCAGATTCTACTATCTCTACCATCTCCAATACGTCATAATGAGAGATAAATTTTCACTCATAAGAAGAAGGATGAGTCCTTTTCAAGCAAGAATGCTCAGGAGGTTACTCAAAAATTGTAAGTATAATTGTCATTTGTAATCTTATTTTAAATATGAAATATTACTAATTAATTATTATTTGTGTATGTTACAGGATGAGCTTAAACAAAAGCAATCTAAGGGATCATTTGTCCCAAAGGGGAGAAATGATATGCGGACTATTGCTATAGGGAAAGGAGAGCATCCTTGACGTGTTCGGGGATGTAGATCAAGGGTGACCATAAGAGATGTTATTTGGACCACCTCATCAATGCCATTTTTTTAAGACTTCTGACTACGGAGAAGTTAGATGTTATGTTAGCTTAATCAAAGGCTGGGGTAAGGGCTAAGGCTAAGGCTACTCTTGAAGCCAGGCTATAAAAATAAAGGAAGAAATGTTGATGATGATGGAGCTCAATTAAGGAGCAAGTGGCCCACAGACCCACTCCCCTACTTGTTATCTGAGTACTAAAGGGATTAATATCGTTCCACTTCCTTTAGAGGATGACCTTGCTTCCGAGAGTAAACTATATTACTTGTATATAGAGGATCCAAAAAAATGCTTAGTAGCACATAGTCGCATCCTTAAGGGGTCAAAATACCACTTTTAGGAAGTTCAAGAAGAAGTTGTTAAGGTCACTATTGAAAAGGTAAAAATTGATGATGCTTTTGTCTCGCTCCCTACTGATGAGATCAAGATAGTGAAAGATGCCAAGGGAACTTTTTGCTTATGGCCAAAGAGACTTGTTAGGAAGCCTCAAGATCCGTAACACATTTTATTAATTAATTTGATGAATTCATTATAAGAATGTGTTACTAATTGTGTTTATTTAATAGGAAACCCCATCGTCCTATAAAGGGGGTTGGAAGCCATAATTGTTCAATTAAGTCGGGGGACTGATTTCTATTGATGGCAATATGGTGGATCATTTCCCATCTCAGTATTTTAAAAGTGATTTCTGATCTTATTGGCTTAAAAAACTATGAAATCTTTATTGAGAATGAGGACCATATGGATTCTTATTAATGCTGACCTAACCATGGTGAATATTCAAATTAGGATGATGTAAGTGTCTTTTTTGTAAATTTAAATGAAATTAAACAATTCAGCTTTCCAAACAATCTTGTTTTTTGAATTTTGTAAGTTTTTGCATCAAATGCTAGTTTTTCTTAGGTAAGACAAACAATACAAATTTCTTTTCCTAAGTTACACTAATAATGAAGAGACCACCAAAGAGGCAAAGGAGGCATATATGAACCAGAGCATCAGTGAAGGCAGAAAGGAGTGTTACTTTTCCATGCTTTTCAATTTGTAAGGAAATAGGTTTGAATTATTCATAATGGTATTGAATATTTTCTTAAATCACTTTATTTTTGTGGTACACACTAGCAATTGATAGTTTTTTTGATAAAGAGCAATTCTATAATCTTTTTATGCTCTTTGCACTGTAAACTTAATACAAGAATGAAGAAATCTTGTGAGCAGTAAGTGTGCTTAAGGAGTCTTATAATACAATTTTTTCAGTGATTAAGTTACCACCCCTATTTATGTAATGATAGAGCTATGAGGATTGGGCTAACATGTTCAGTTGGGCAAGGCCCCATATATGTCAAGATCTTCATTAATAATGTAATATCTAGGAAAAAAAATTAATTAAGATTTATTATTAACCTAATGAGTAAGGTTATTGAGTTAATGCGGTGTGTGGCCAGAAGGGCCTAACTTATGTAAATTGTTATGATTTCAGTCCCCATAAGTGGGTCCAGATTGATGGTAGGCCACTCGGCAAGGAAAGAGGAAAAAAATAAAGGAATGCCCTCTGTGACACATGCTCCGGCATGTGATCAATTTTCCGTGATGTATAAGGACAAATTTGAATACAACGGCACCTCTAATGCCATGCCCAGTGGTGGAGGGCTGCATGCGGCAACGATGCATGATCAAAAATCTACTTTATCACATATATATTTTACATGAAAAATTAGCGAAGGAGAGAGGAAAGAAAATAGCTCGACCAAAGCTCTGCTAGGCATGAACATTAGAACCCTTGAGGATAGATTAAAGCTCTTAAACAAACACCCAATGTAAGTAAACAAGCTCTTATCTTCCTTCTTTTTTTCCCTCATTTATAGAGATTCAAGATAGGGTTAAGTTGGAAAGTTGATTTTGGTCCGTAGGAGTTATGGTTCCGATCCCGTTAATCAAAAATAGGTATAATGGGAGTTGTTTTAAGGTATTAGAACACAATATTAATGATTTTTTGAAATGGTGTTGGTGTATGAGAGTAAGAATATCTAAAATAAATATAAATATGTTGTTGAAAGTATTAGTGGACTATTAATGGTGGTTTAGTGACTCGTTTATGGAATGTGAGTTAATAGAACCTAATAAATCCATTAGGTAGTGATTTATAAGATTGATAGGATAGATATGTGGAGTTTAGTATTGGTAAATCCTCAATAAATGGGATAATGATGGGTATCCTTGTTTTATGAATGTAGTAGTGGTTTAATTTGGCACCATTCAAGCTTGGAAAACTAGGAAAACCTAATTGATATATTTGAATATTAATTGTTTGTTTATTGAAATGGTTAATTTGAAATGTGATTTATATTTCTACATAATAATGCAATTGGCAATGTGATGATTTTTGGGGAAAATGGTTTTGGATGGGAAAATCTTATGCTTGCATCTATTTGTGTTTGATGGTGTTTGATGGTGTTTGATTTGATAGCATGTTGTGAGAATTTGCTAAATATGTTTTTGACATGTAGAGTATGTGAAGTTTGTGAATTGGGAGGTATGATTTCACGTGAGATGTATTGTGGATTATAATGCATAAATATGTAAAAATTTATAGCATGATCGATCATTGGCGGCGAGAGTTTGTCTAGAAAGAGGAGTAGATGAATGAATCTACGTTCGTGGGATGTGTGCAGTGACCATTATAGACATTAGAATTACCTTGGCATGACCGTTGGAATTAAGAGGTAGTGGTAGCTTATCCTATAGTTGATTCGAGATTATTCCACTTGTTCTATGAAGGACTTGAACCTAACTAGTCTTTACTATTCATGAGGTGGGTAGACTAGGGGTATGACACCTTATAGTTGTTAGTATTAGGGGTAACTGAATTACATAATGAGGAGTTAACCCTGGCCCTAGTAACTCCTTATAGGTGGAAGGCTAGGTTAGTCCATGAAGGATGTAGCTACATGATAACCACTTGTTTTATGTCAAAGGTAACAAGAGAGTATAAGGTTAGCATTTGATTATACATATAAATTGGACCACATTGTTGTTAGTGTTGTGGTCTGATATGAGTTAGGGGCACATGGTTTGTATTACTGTGACCCTGTGTCTTTTTTTATGATGACTTGTACATTAGAGCAAAGAGTATTACTTGTTATGTTCCTGCTTGAGGATGCTACCAAGCAGTGGTGAGAGACTGTGAGCCAGCAGATGGGTTACTGAGTGAGTTCAAGAGGAGATTCTTCTCCTACTATTTCCTGCCTTGTAAAAAGGTTGAGTTTCATTGACTCAACTGGGAAACATAAATGAAGAAGAATTCATTGCAAAGTTTATGAGTTGTCTAAGTACTCGACCTATTTTAGGAATCATGATGATGAGTATTGAAAGGTTGAGCAGCTTGAGAAGATGCGGCTTGATTATAGATAGCAGTTAGCACATTTCGATATCATCTCTTATAGTGACATGTGTATTAAGCTGAAGACAGTGGCTAAACATAGTCGTGAGGCTAAGGACAACTAGAGGAGAGATAGTATCGGCCGTTTCTCTACTATACCAGTCCTATAGGAGGTATTGTAAAGAGAGCAGATATAGCTCTTGACCATCTAGATTCAGTAGTAACGGCAGTAAGAAGAAGAGCTTTTAGAAGGGTTTTCAGTCTAGCGTTTCCAGGTAAGGAGTATTTCCCTTAGGAGTATGGGTGGGGGAGTAAGCCTGGAGACAAGATTTTGCTCCTACTATATCTAGACCGATTAGAGCCCTACAATGCGCAAGTATGGGAGACACCATAATGGGAGTATTGGACTGTTTTAATTGCCACGGTTGGGCACAGCTTGATATTTCTTGAAGAACACTCTTAACACTAATCAAAGGTAAGCTATTCCTGGTTGTGTGTTGTTATGATGAGAAAGGAGGCTGAAGCTTCCCCACAAGCTTATCCGAGTTATGATTTCTTTAAGCAATCAATAAATGTCTGCTTTGTTTGATTTTGGTGCTAAGCTTCCCCAAAGCTCATCCGAGGTATGATTTCTTTAAGCAATCAATAAATGTCTGCTTTGTTTGATTTTGGTGCTACTCACTCACTCGTTTATTTCTAATGAGTGTGCTAAAAGGTTGAGTTTGCATGTGGTTGAAATGCCTTTCATAATAAATGTATCTACGTTGGCTGGTGTTTTTATGAAACTAGAGTTGGGCATGCTTGAATAGAGTTGAAATTTGGTGAAATAATCACAAGTGTTTGATTTCATGTATTTATCCATATTAGAAATTGATGTGATAATTGGCATGGATTGGTTGTTCTACCAATAGAGTGACTTTAGATTGTAACAAGAAGACGGTTTCATTACCGATGTATATGACAACTAGTGAGTGATGAAAATATACAACTTATATCAGTAACTACTCCGGAGACTTCCCAGTTCCTATCAGTGTACAGTAGAGAAATTAGTAAAAGAAGGATGTCAAGCCTTCATAGTGTTCTATTCAATACACTGAGTGTATGTGATGGAGTAGACAAGATTGGTGCAACCTTCCCTCATATCCAATCAATATAAGAGAAGATTACAATGCAACCACATCATTCACAATAATTAGTAAATAATTGTTCTATTAGAAAAGCTTAGGTCCAAGATTCATTTCACAAAATCATAAGTCGTCAAAGAAAAAACATAGCGGAAGCAATTTTCACATTACTCTATATGTAGTGGACATAACGGCCCGCATTCCTATCTTAATTGCATGCATTTTCATCACAAAAATAAATTGGGATTTGATAGATACGTGTGGCGTGATGTGCAGTACATGCGCCGTAGCATGTGGCACAAATCCACATGCTTAGCTTGTTTTGTGTCATGCGCCACGGCATGTGACACCATGTGCTGTGGTACTTACTCTGTCCAATTGTTTGCTATCATTTGGATAGAAAATTGACAAACTTCTATCATACATTGTTTTCACATACGACATCTAATTGGAGTGATTTAAGTGTTCACACAAAGCTTAGCTCATAAACTAACTAATGAGATAAGTTTTAGATACAATCTAATAATTCAATCAAAATTTAGACACTTGAGTGTAAAAAGTCAATTTTTCTAAAACATGTGCTCACCCAAGCACTCAAATTGATCCCTTTCTCTATTTATTAGACCACACAAGGCCTTGAATCAAGTTCAAAATGACTTAATACACCTAATTGACCACAATCTATCTCAATCATACTCACATATCAAAATTTGACCATTCTATGATCAATTCTCTACATTATCACAATATAACAAACTTTTTCGTTTCTTGATATAACTTAGCTTACTTGGCTATTTCTAATCACATTCACATACATTCATGTTCACATACAATCTTAGCCCTAATACTCATTTCATCTTTAATTTCTCACTTGAGCTTATGATTCACTAACAATCAAATCATTTCAACTTAAACATACTCAATCATAGCCCCTTGATTCATTTCATTACAAATACACATAATTGGGCTATGATTCCATAAAAATCATTACTCAAGTTATGCATGCAATATTATGGCAACTCATTTACACATATATATACAAGTTAACTAATTCATTACACAAACTTTAAGTCCATACGGCTTCCAATATAACTCAAGGCAGTCCTAACTCTCTTCCTTTATCTTGATCCTGCCCCTCCTATAAACATATAACCACGGGGGTGAGATTAAAAATCTCAGTAATAGAATAACTCACTCTTATTGACTATCACATGCAATAATATGAAAGTAAAGCATATTAAACCATTCAAATCTCTTAAAGAACATTTATATCACATATCTCATTTCCATTTCTTTTCACATCATACATAGAATTCCATGTCATCTCATAACACACACATCATCATATAGCATGATATAGCATGATCATTACCAACCAAACCTCTAAATCAACCCAAAACAAAACTATAGGCTTACCTTAAACTAATGTACACGCTTATTAGCCTTGAGCTCAACTATAGTGGTAGAATTATCAAAGAAAGTTTCTACCATATATATGGACTATGGTCTCCCCCCCAATACACATAATGGGGTGTTCTTGACTCCAACATTGTATCATAAAGATACTAAGGAGTCTTACATCTCCAACACCACACCTTAGCAAGCACTAAAAAGATTGTTTCCAACACTGCACCCTATCGGGTACTAAGGAAACTTTGCTATATAGTCTTTATCATCAGGTTCCCATTTACCATTTTACTCATTTCTCAAACATAGCATATATATATAATACATTCTATTTAAATCACACACTTTGATGCTTTATTTCAACCAAAAGCTATTTCACACAACAATCACTATAAATGCTATAACACATGCTCAGTTTAAAATAAATGCTATAACACATGCTCAGTTTAAAATCGTTTCATACACTACATAGTATACCAATATATAGTTACAATAAACAATAAAAAAAAAAAGAAAGTTTATTGGTTACCTCAACCATTCTGTCACTAAAAGGTTACCCATAGATTTCAATAACCTCTCAAGCTTATCTCAAGCTTCCCTTCTCTATTTACACTTGGATATGCCAATCTAAACACATTAGAAACATTTTAGTCATTTTAGTCATTTAGTTCATTTTGACCAAAACATAAACTTTTACTACTTAAGGCTATGTTGATCTGTAAACTCTTTTTCATTTATCCATTCTAAATCTATCACTACTTAATGACTACTTTACATCACCTTAAAATGGTCTTATTTCATAAAAAATCAAATTTTTGCCCTAAAACTCTCTCTCTCTAATGTCAAATTGAGCCTACAAGTTTAAAGCTCTACTGTTTAGCTTTAAATCAGTCACAAAGCTCTATTTAACTTTTGAGAATCTTTTTATTACTATTGGACAAGAATTAAACCCTTCAAATTCAAGTATCAATTCAATTTCCCTATAATTCATTTTTAGAGAAATGTGTGTAGAATGAAAGGTAAGAGTTATACATAGCTTACTTGACAAGTTATCAATCTAAACACCTTTCATTGGTTGGAAATTCCTTACTCTTAGCTTCTCAACCCCTTCTCTTCTACTCCTCTCATGTGTTTCTCAATTTTACCTCTGAAATTTCTAAAATTTCATGACTTATGAAGGAAATTTTTTGTCCATGTGCCCAAAACACACGTAGCATAAGCCACAACGTGTGGCACAATGAATTGTTTGTCACACACTTGCTTCAATCTAAAATGCACTCCTTCCACCTATATCTATTCATATAACACACAACAAGTCAAACCATTAAGTAATCATCCAAATCTCTAGTCCTACATAAATTACCATTTACCTTGATTAACTATTAATTACGGGATTAAAAAATTTAGGATGTTACAATTAGAGTTGTGAATGAGTTTTCTGAGGTATTTGCAGAAGACGAAAGTGTTAGGGTTGCCACTAGAGAGAGAGATCGAGTTCTCAATTAACTTAGTACCTAGTATCCAGCCAATACCTAAGGCTCCATATCAAATGGCTCTAACAGAGCTGAATAAGCTTGAGAAGCAATTAGAGGAGTTGTTAGAGAAGAGTTTAATTAAATCGAGTATTTCACCTTGGGGTTCGCCTATTCTATTATCTGAAAGAAGATAGTAGTATGAGATTATGTATAGACTGCGACAACTGAACAAGGTGACAATCAAGAATAAGTATCCATTACCTTAATTGATGACTTATTAGATCAGCTGGCTGAAATAGCAATATTTTATAAGATTAACTTGCGATTCAACTATCATCAGTTAAGAATGGATGAGGTGCCAAAGACTACTTTCAGAATGAGATACGAGCACTATAAGTTTCTTATTTTGCCCTTTACATTGACAAATGTGCTAGCAATCTTTATGGATTACATGAATTGAATCTTTAAGCCCTACTTGGATATGTTTATATTAGTATTCATAGATGATATCTTAATATATTCAATTGATGAGGAGGAATCTGCTAAGTAGTTAAGGATTATGTTACAAAAATCCTAAAAGAAAAGAAGCTTTATGTGAAGATAAGCAAATGTGAATTTTGGTTGCGTGAGGTGAAATTTCTGGGTCACATAGTGTCAACTAATGGTATTGCAATTGATCCTCATAAGGTGGATGCGATGTTATTAATGGGAAAGACTAACTTTTGTAATGGAGATTCGAAGCTTATTAGGTCTAGCAGGGTATTATGGAAGGTTAATTCAAGGATTTTCTCATATTGCTTTTTCTTTGACCAGATTGACTAGGAAAGATCAACCTTTCATGTGGACTGACAAGTGTGAAGAGGCTTTTTAAGAATTGAAGCAGAGATTGATGACTACACCTATGTTAACTATTCCATATCCAAAATGTCCATTTATGGTATATACAGATGCTTCCCTTAAGGTTAGGGTGTGTACTAATGCAAGATGACAAAGTTGTAACATATGCTTCAAGACAGTTAAGATCGCACGAGGAGAACTATCCTACCCATGATCTTGAGCTTGTGGCAGTGGGGTTTGTACTTAAAATATAGAGACATTACCTGTATGGTGTGCTGTTTGAAGTTTACAATGACCATAAAAGTCTCAAGTATCTAGTTGACCAGAAAGAGCTAAATATGAGATAGTGGAGATGGATGGAGTTCCTCGAGGACTACAATTTTGAGTTAAAGTACCATCTAGGGAAGGCTAATATAGTAGCTGATGCATTGAGTTGAAAGATGCTACATGCGGTGTTAATGATGATGCATGAGTAGAAAATGCTAGAGGATTCTTTAATAAGCACAAGAATGTCCCCAATTTGTGCCATACAACTTGAATGTCATGGTAATCACAAGTGAATTTTGGAAAGAGTTAAGAAAAGCATAGTTAAAAGATAAGTACTTGTTAGAGATACAGGAAGGCATTAAGGAGAACTGAACGACAGCTTTTGGTTTTAGTAATGATGGTTTCATGTTGTATCACGATCAAATGTGTGTTCTAAATGACAAAGAAATTAGAAAGACCATTCTATCAAAAGCTTATAAGAGTAAGCTAACCATCTACCCTAGTGCCACTAAGATGTACCAAGATATGAAGAGGTGGTGGTGGCATAGAATGAAGCAAGATGTGACTGAGTTCATCTCTAGGTGTTTGACATGCCAGAAAGTCAAGATAGAACACCAGAAGCCACCTAGGTACTACAACCACTAAAAATCCTAATGTGAAAATGGGACAATATGTTTATGGACTTCATAATGGGATTGTCACGTACTACTTAGGAAAATCATGATGCTATATGGGTGATTGTGGACAAACTGACTAAGTCAGCTCATTTCCTAGTCGTTAGAGCAGATTATACCCTAGAGAGGTTCGCTGAGGTCTATGTCCAAGATATAGTATGATTGCATAGGGTATTAAAAAAGATTGTATTAGATCATGATCTGAGGTTTACATCAAACTTTTGAAGAACTTTACACTAAGCCATGGGTACTAAGTTGAAGTTTAGTACCACCTATCACCCTTAAACTAATGGTTAGATCGAGAGGACAACTTAAACTCTTAAGGATATGTTGCAAGCATATCCTATTGAGCTTAGTGGAAGCTGAGATAAACATATGCCACCCGTGGAGTTTGCCTACAATTATAGCTTCCATGCAAGTATTTAAATGGCTCTTTCTAAAGCTTTGTATGGTTGGAAGTATTGATCACCTCTTTGTTGGATTGAGTTGAGCAAGAGGAGTATTTTAGGTCTGAATTTAATGGATCAAACCATATAAAGGATAGAAATAATTCGATAAAAGTTATTGACTGTCTAGAGTTGGTAGAAGAATTATGTGGATAAGAGAAGGAGACTGCTGGAGTTTATAGTCGGTGATTATGTATTTTTTAAAGGTATTGCCAAAGACTAGTATTGAGAGGTCTATCCGAGCAAGAAGTTGACTCCTAAATATATTGGTCTATTTGTGATTCTAGAGAGAATTAGGCCTTCAGCATACAGAATTATATTACCTCCACATTTATCGAGTATGCATAACGTGTTTCATGTCTCACAACTTAGGAGAAGTACCAACTCAACCTATCCCCTGTAATTGAACTAGAAAAAGTAAAACTATGGGAAAATTTGACTTATCGAATTGAGCCGGAGAGGATATCTGATGTGAAAGATAAGCAGCTAAGGAACAAGTCAATTTGCCTAATCAAAGTGATATGGAAGGAAATGACTCTTGGAGATGCTACTTGGGAAACAGAGGAGAAAATGGGACAGCAATAGCCCCATCTCTTCCAGTGAGGTAAGGTTTACTTGATTTACCAAAATTTAGGGACAAAATTCTTAAAAAGAGGGGAGAGTTGTAACATCTCGAAAAAAATTAATAATGATTTATTAACATAATGAGTGTGGTTATCGAGTTAATGAGGTGTGTGGCAAAAGGGGTCTAACTTATGTAAATTGTTATGATTTCAACCCCAAAAGTAGGTTTGGATTGATGGTGGGCCACTCGAGCAAGGAAAGAGGAGGAAAAAAATGAAGGAATGCCCTCTCTCCCTTATTTATAGAGATTCAAGATTGGGTTAAGTTGAAAAGTTGATTTTCGATCCATAAAAGTTATAGGCCCAATCCTATTGATTAAAATGGATATAATAGGAGTTGTGTAAGGTATTGGAATACAACATTAATGATTTTTGAAGTAGTTGATGCATGGAAGTAATAAATATCCAAAATTAACATAAATATGGTCATTAGGAGTATGAGTAGACTATTAATGGTGGTTTACTGACTCATTTGTCGTAATGTGAGTCAATGGAACCTAATGAATCATTTGGGTAGTGATTTATAAGATTGATAGGATAGATACGTGGAGTTTGTATTAGAAAATCTTAAAAAATGAGATAATGATGGTATTCTTGTGTCATGAATGTAGTGTAGTTTAATCTTGCACCATTCAAGCTTGGAAGAAGCTTTGAAAGTGTTTTGTATGAGGGGTTAACCTTTGACCTCCTAAAGATTTAAGGTAATCAGGGAAAAACTAATTAATATAATTGAATATTAATTGTCTGTTTATTAAATGGTTGACTTAAAATGTGATTTATATTTATAAATAGTGATGCAATTGGAAATATGATGATTTTTTAGGAAATTGTTTAGAAATGGGGAAATCCTATGCATGCCATCCATTTGTGTTTGATGGTGTTTGATTTGATAGCATGTTGTGAGAATTTGCTAAATATGTTTTTGACTTGTGAAGTATGTGGAGTTTGTGAAATAGGAGGTATGATTTCACATGAGATGTATTGTGGATTAAAATGCATAAATATGTAAAAGGTGCATAGCATGATCATTAGTGGGAGTTCGCCTAAGAAGAGGAGTAGATAAATAAATCCCTGTGGTATTAGCAGTAACTGTTGGAATTGGGAACTTGCCTTGCCACTGACCGTTGGAATCGAGAGGTAGCCCTTGTGCCATGACTGATTTAGGACTGTCCTACTTGTTCTTTGAGTGACTCGAACCTAACTAGCCTCTATCGATTCATGAGGAG
Organism: Prosopis cineraria; assembly: GCF_029017545.1. NCBI lineage: Eukaryota > Viridiplantae > Streptophyta > Magnoliopsida > Fabales > Fabaceae > Prosopis > Prosopis cineraria. The sequence continues at coordinate 12,235,266 of NW_026555336.1, read as the reverse complement.
GCCATATTAGGGGTACGGCACCCCATGGTTGTTAGTATTGGGAGAAACTGGACTACATAAGTGAGTGAGTTAACCCTAGCCTGATAGCTCCTTACAAGTAGAAGGTTGGGTTAGTTCGTAAAGGACGTAGCCATGTGATAGCCACTGGTTTTATGTTGGAGGCAATAGGAGGGTATAAGGTCAACATTTTATCATGCATATAAATACGGCCATATAATTATTAGTCTTATGATCTGGTATGTGGTAGGGGTGCATGGTTGGTATTATTGTAACCCTGTATTGTGCTTTGAAAAATAGCATGATTATGTGTGTTTTGGGGCCCAACCATAAGGTTGTTAGTTTTGTAAACCGTGGCCAAGTTCTGCATATGTGTTATATGTGTGTTTGCCTATTTGCATATGCTTATAACTGATATGCAACTGTATAGATAAGGTGAAACTTGGTTACTAAGTAGTTCTACTCACCCCTCAATTTTCAATATTTTAGGTCCTAACTCATTGGATTTAAGTTGGTGAAAATACACAAAGGCTTAGGATTGTAGAGTAATCCTTTTTGTATGCCTCTTTTGTTGTTTTTATGTGTAAATGTTAATACAATTGCCAACTAGGATCACATGTCATTATTTTGCACTACTTTTATTAGTTAGTATACAACTTGTATATTTTGTGCCCTGCGTTAGTGAGTTTTGGTTGTAAACTTGTGGATAGGGCCAAAATTCTAGTGCAAGCAAAAACATGTGTATTTTGAAATATTTAGAATGAAAATGATTATTTTGTGCAAAAATTCCTCCCTGTTATGTTTTTTAAAAATTAGGATTAAGTAGTGATTTTAAGAAATATGTTTTTTTAGTTGGGTATGATGAGTTGCTTGGGTTTGCTAGAGACCATTGAGTATGGTCGAATGGTTAGTGTAGGCTTTTGGCACTTGTGATTGAGTTGGGACACAAAAGTTGTGAGATTTTTATGAAAAAGTGATAAAATGGGTTTTGGTATTCAACTTTTTATAGAAAAAGAATTTGAGTATGAATCTAGTTCCATTGGGTAGAGCTAGAAAAAAGCTCCGTGTAGACACTAAAACCACCTCAATTGGACGTCAGACAAAGATTTGGGACGAGTTTGAAGTTTGCTCCTTATGCTGTCATTTTGACAGTTGATATCTATCAAATTTATGCAATATGCCTTGGCATATGGCGTTGCCTCACGTTGTGGGGCATATGTCATAAGTGTCGTCACATATCACATTTTATGTACAAAATCTAGTTTTGATTTTTAAAACTCTTTGTGATAGTCCTATTTGTTTTCCAAGTTTCCACATCATTTTTAAACTCTAATTTCAGCATATTAAATGTTGTTTGAGATTTGAAATGTTTCACAAGGGATCCCAATTGTATATGATTTGAAAATTTTCTCTTTTATGTAATTTTACAACTTTAGTAATCCTTTTAAGGATAATCACTTAATTACCTTAATTACGGAGTTAAATGTGGTTAAATAAAGGAGACCTTACTAATAACACCAAAGGTAACAAGTTGTACATGTTTTTATTTTATGTAATTTTGATGATAGAGCCTTCTTTCAGTATAATTGTGACAATGTTGTGTTATTTTATAAAGTCGTCGTCAACCCCCTACTAATTTGTGTGGCTTTTTTGTGTCGAGACATGCATAAAATATCATCATGATTGGCTTGACTTAGTTCACTAAGGAGGTAAATCTAATTTTAGGTATTATTTATTTTTTCCTTAAATTACTGATTTAATTCTCTTATCCTTAATTTTTTCAAATCTTCAATGATCCACCTCCATTTCTGAATTTAGAGATCCATCAAATAAGGAAACATTGAGGACTCTTCATGTTAGATCTTCATAATAATCATCTTTTGAAAGAGTGAGTAGTTGTAAATATTGGTATATATAGTTGTGTGTAGAATTACTTAGTTGATAATTTATGTTTTATGTGTTTGGAATTTTACAAAATTTTAAATTCATTTGATTTGAACAATATATGATTATCTAGCTAGCTAGTTGTTATTTGGCTATTATATGTTTGATTAATGCAGGATCTAAATTGCAGCCTATTATAGCATGGGTAAATAAAAAAAAAAAGTAATTTTTTTTCAAAAATCGATATCTACACAAGTTTCGGATATAACTGGGGTGGAGTATAGATATATAAGTCATCTATATTGGTTCTGGAAATAACTGGTGAGATATATTGTTATCTACACTGGTTATTTCTAGGATTGGTGTAGATATTGATTTTTAAAAAAATTATACTTATAATTAATGTTATCGATATTGGATTTAGAAATGGTGTAGATATATTCATTAACTACACAGTTAAAAAATCAGTGTAGATGACTTCATGATATCTACACTAGTCTTATCTACAACAGATGAGTAATCAATGTAGATAACCTATTTTAATTGGTGTAGATTTTCCTATCTATACTAGTATGAATGAGTTAGGAAGGTGTTTTAGTCATTTGGATAGCCAAAAGGATAGATGAATATAGAGAATAGATTAGGTGAACTGAAAGGTGTAAACTGAGTTGTTTTATCCATTAAGGGGTTTTATAATTGAATAGGTGAACTCAAAAGATGCTTGAAATGTATATGAAGAAGCATATGTATTTCCATTCGCAAGTATACCCTAGACTAGGGTAAGGGGTCATGGCCTTACATTATGTAAGGCTTAAAAGTCTTGAAGGTCTTAAGGGTAGAGTTTGTTTCCCTAGCAAGGACCTAGGAGAATGATCTATAAGTGTACCCTAGACTAGGGTAGGGAGTTGTGGTCCTACTTTATGTAAGGCTAGAAAGTCCTAACAGTCCAAGCATTGAGAATGCTCTACTAGTGGGGACTCAGGAGACCACCCATAAATATTGATAATACTTAGTCTGAGATAGTTGTGGTGGGCTCTATTTCATGTAAGGCTAGAAGTGTTAGTTCAAGCATTAATCTTGCTTTGCTAGGGGAAACTGAGGTGCATAAGTATAGTCATGATTTTGAAGGATATCTTGTGGATGCATGCTTATACTGTTTTACTAAATGATGCACTTTATCTCTTGTTTATGATTTTACCTACTAATTAGTAATTGGGATTTGTCTAAGTTACTAGGACATTTATCTCACTCCGTTCATTTACATACAGGTGAAAAGAGTATGAGAAGGCTGGGAAAGGAAACGAGGAAAGAGTAGCCTCTATTACTAGTAGTATAACCACTTTTGTGTAATGAATGTATAATTATGTTGTTAAGAATTAAAGTTTCCAACTAAGATGCATAAGTGAATGTGAATGTATTAATATATGATTTTGTTGTTAGAAACTTACTTATGTATGGGGTATTGCATCTCGCGAGTGTATCACACTAGTGAATATATGGGTAGGCATAGATACTATCTAATGAAGTTTATATTGTGTTGTATAACTTATTCCACTAAAAGTATGTATGAATTTGTTATGTGAAATTGCATATTTATGTGATCTTCACCAAATGGTGAGGCTTAGCCCCATATGTGAGAGTCGGTTGGTTAAAAGTGGAACAAGTATATGTGTGTATGTGGTTATACGTTTATGCCTCATATAAGTCCATAAGTATATAATACTGCATTAAGAGGTCAAAATGTGCATGTGATATGTTATGTGTTATAATGTATCAATTAGATATATATGGTCTTTTTAGACTTAATTTAAGGCCCGAATTGGTCTAATAAGGCAAGATATGAGAATTGAACTCCTTAAGATACCACATTTTGAAAGAAAAGTGGCTTTTTGCACTTGGGTGTCCAATTTTTGATTTGATTATTTGATCATGTTCAAACCTATCTAGTTAGATATAATATGTTAAAAGCTTCGTGCGGGCACTTAAATCAATCCAATCGGACATCGAATATGAAAAAGGCTTAATTTGGCCTTAAGTTAGAGAGGAAAGGCGTAAGAATCTGGTTTAAATTAAATGAGATTGGTTGAGGTGATGTAAAGTAGTAATCGGGTAGTAATGGACTTAAGATGGATAAATGAAAAAGAATATATGGTTAGGTATAGCCATAGGTAGTGAAGATGTGTTTTTGGTTAAATTAAACTAAATGACTAAATTGTGCCAAATGTGTTTAGATTAGCATGTTGAACTTATGAGTTGAGAAAGGAAGCTTGTGATAAGTTATTGTGGTAGTTGAAATCCATGGGTAACCTTTATAGTGATAGAAGGATTAAGGTAATCGAATAATTTCCTTTGTTTGACAATTTGTTGTAACTGTGCATGAGTATGCTATGTAGTGCTTGAAATAGTTTAGAACTAACCATGTTTGTAGCATTAAATGTTTATTGCATAAAAGAGATTTTAGTTAAACAAATAATGAAATTTATGTAATTGAATGTGAAAATGTGTCTATGTATATGTATGAGTAAAGTGATGATTGGAAGCCTATGAATGTTTTGAAAAGCATGATCATAGAGGTGAGAGTTCACCCGAGTGGATAGATAGTGATAAGATTATATGGCATATTCTCCTTAGTGCCTGATAAGGTGCAATGTTAGAGAATTATACCTCCTTAATGCCTTTTGAGGTATAGTGTTGGAAGATATCCTTAATACCTATTGAGGTATGGTGTTGGAGATATAGGATTCCTTAATGTCTGTATGATACGGTGTTGGAGTCAACGATACCCCATTGTGTGTATTAAGGGAAACCATGAGATAAAACACCTTTGACGGGGTAATTCTACTGCTAAAGGTGAGCTCATGGCTAATGAGAGTATACATTTATCTAAGGGGAGCCTATGGTTATGTATCAGGGTGATTTAGAGGTTTGATCAATAGTAATCATGCTATGTGTAATGTCCACCTTGACATTACCAAAATTCACCACACAATCATAACAAACAATCATAATTAGGAGCAAGGATTGCTCCTAAACTCACATTATATATATATATATAATGGTTTAAAACTAGTAATCCTTTAGAAATAATTTTGGAAAATTTAGGATCCTATAAAAACCCTTCAAATTGGTAGTTTGAGCTCAAACTTAATGATTTATAAAGGTATTGGAAGCATGAAAAAGTTTTAGGAAGCAAAACACTTCAAAATAGGGCCAAAAATGTCATTTTGAGTGTTTTTGTCCATACATTGCGGCTCATGGTCCATGCGCCGTGGCATGTGGCACAGAATGCCAAATTTTCTCGCTGTACTGTGTGTCGTGGCTTGTGCGAAATGCATCACGGCGCACGTGTCAATGATAGTAATGCTGTCATGACAGCTTTTCTGGACAAACTTTGAACGCACGCCATTTTCACATCCGATGTCCGATTGGAGTGATTCAAGCACCCACACGAAACTTATTCAATAAGCTAACTAATTTATTATGATCTAACACCATATGAGAATTCTAGACACTCAGATGTAAAAGTCAGTTTTTTAAAAAAATTTCAACTATCCAAGTATCCAAAACTCATAACTAATACCATTAACCCATTGTGAGGCTTGAACCAAGTCGAATAGACCAAAATACACTTGAGTGACCAATCAAACACACAAAAACATACCAAACACAAAATTTGGCCACAACCAAATCTCATAACCCAAGAAACTAATGCCAAAATGTGATGTCCACCTTGACATTACCAAAATTCACCACACAATCATAACAAACAATTATAATTAGGAGCAATCCTTGCTCCTAAGCTCACATTATATATATAAGGGTTTAAAACTAGTAACCCTTTAGAAATAATTTCAGAAAATTTAGGATCCCATAAAAACCCTTCAAATTGGTAGTTTAAGCTCAAACATAATAATTTATAAAGGTATTGGAAGCATAGAAAAGTTTTAAGAAGCAAAACACTTCAACACAGGGCTAAAAATGTTATTTTTAAGTGTTTGGTCCATGCGCTGTGGCTCGTGGTCCATGCACTACGGCATGTGGCACAGAATGTCAAATTTTCTCACTGTACTGCGCATCGTAGCTTGGGCGAAATGCGCCGCAGCGCACGTGTCTATGACAACAATGCTATCATGATAGCTTTTCTGGATGAATTTCGAACGCGCACCATTTTCACATCCAATGTTCGATTGGAGTGATTCAAGTGTCCACACGAAACTTATTCAATAAGCTAACTAATGGTATAATTTCATTAGGATCTGACACCGTATGAGAATTCTAGACACTTAGATGCAAAAGTCAGTTTTTAAAGAAATTTTCAACCATCCAAATATCCAAAACTCATAACTAATACCATTAACCCATTGTGAGGCTTGAACCAAGTTGAATAGACCAAAATACACTTGAGTGACCAATCAAACACACAAAAACATACCAAACACAAAATTTGGCCACTCAGTGGCCATTTCACCCAATATGGCCAAAACACACAATCAACACTACATGCATTATTTGGCTTCTATTGCCACATAATACATTACAATTACATTGTCACCACATAGATAAAACATTCCTTGCACTTGTATTAGTATTTTTGCCCATCACCATAAAAATTTCTACATATTCACATATATATTGGGCTAAAATACACAACAACATAGTATGAAACAAGTACAACCAATCAAAATGATGTGACCATTCCTAGTTGGCAACATATAATATCATATAACAAGTTTATGTACAGCACTCAAACCAAAATCAGGCATTACTATTTGATATAGCAAATCTACAAATCCTTGCCTGATTCCTTCCCTAGCTCAGTCTCAGCTGTAGAACCTGTAAAATGGTAACCACGGGGTGAGATAAAAATCTCAGTAACTAAGATAATCTACATTATTGATTAACAAGCCAAGTTATAAACAAGCATTAAAATAAGTAACATAATCACATCATATAAGATCACCGCAAATTGCATGCATGATCCCTAACCATTTGGTCCTCCAATACTCCCGACCAAACTAGTAGGCTATTTCACAGAACTAAACCACATGTATGGCTCCTAAGCTCACCATCCATGGTAGGACTACCCAGCCAAGATGTCCTAAACCACTTCTGGAATATTAGTTCCCCTTATTACAAGTAATTGGGGTGTCGTTACTCCAACACCGCATCCTATGGATGCTAAGGAGCATAATCTTCAACTCTACACCCTTTTAGGTACTAAGGAGAATAAGTCTTTAACACCGCACCCATTTTCGGGCACTAAGGAGAGTAAATGCTACACCTGGCGCCCCGAGGTGCTAGCAATGCCATATGGACTTAATCTTCACTATCTCCACTAGGGTGACCTTCCACCCTCTAATATGCCACATTTTACTACATATCTCCACTTGACCATGCATAAACAACTTTCCAAACTAATATAACAAATCTTACCATTACTTTAAAAATATAGAATTTTACAAACCAATACTCCACTCATTTTCTAAAATAGTTAACCTTTAAAGAATTTATACATATATACTCAACAAATCATAGAAAAGCACTTGAGAATAACTTATACAAGGTAATAAACAATGCAAATTATCTAGTTACCTCAACCCTTTTGTTATTAAAAGGGTTACCCATAGTACTAAATTTCTTCTTGTGTCAAGGTAAGTCTTCCCACACAATAATCTACAACAACAAGTACTATATGTTAATTTTTAATTAACACAAGCACTATTAGCTATCAATAACCTCCCAATTCTCCCACTTCTCACTTAAATTTTCAACAAATAGGCTTGTCAAGATTACAATTTGTTCACAAAATCCCTTTAAGCCTCCTTCTACTCTGTCATAACATAAAACTTAATATCTCAATTTATCACACTTCAACACCCTATGATCAAATTAGGGCTTGATCCAAATTCTCCAAACAAGAAAGTAGTTTTCTATTACCACATATCCAAGATCAATAAACCTAAATTAAACTTTTAGATTCCATAAAAACCTTTAAAACATTGACTCATAGCTTAATCCAATCGGATCAAATTCTTACTCTTCCAAATCCTATGAAAAATGAGATGAAAAGGTAGAGGAGAAGGGTAGGAAACTTACTTAAGAGTTTGAAAGCTCAAATCATCTTTAAAATCCTCCCAAATTGATGCCCTAGTAGTACCAAAAGTTTCCCCCTTTGTGTTCTAGGTTTTCCATCCTAAAATCTGTCAATTTCTGATAATTCCTGAAATTTTAAGTTGCCTGCTGTGCTGTGCACTGTAGTGCATGTCGCACAAGCCGTGGCTCACGACGCAGTAAGTAACAAGTTGATTTTGCTCCCCCCGATGCCTCTCGACTTGATCTGATTTTCATCCTATCTCAATTTAAAGCCAAATATGACCCAAAAATCTAATTAGCCACCCAAAAACATAATTAAATAAAATAATCAAATTTTTAACTAATTTATCCCTTAATTAATCAACTTTTCTAGATTTAAAGTTTTAGGATGTTATACCATGTGATGCTATGTGATACCATGTGCATTTTTGAGTAAGATTGTGCATTGACTATAGATAGTTGAACAAGGTGACAGTCAAGAACAAGTATCCATTTCTTAAAATTGATGACTTACTAGATTAGCTAGTTAGGGCTATGGTGTTTTTAAGATTGACATACAATTAGGCTATCATCAATTATGAGTCAAGGTTGAGGATGCACAAAAGATAGCTTTTCACACTAGATATGGTTACTATGAGTTCTTAGTGATGCCATTTAGATTGATAAATGCTCTAGCAGTATTTATTGACTATATGAATAGAATATTCCATCCTTATCTTGATAAGTTTGTGGTGGTGTTCATCGATGATATTCTAATTTATTCAAGAGATAAGGAAGAACATGTGAAGCATCTTCGTACTATCCTATAGCTTCTAATGCACAACAAGTTGCATGCCAAACTCAATGAGCATAGTTTTGGTTAAGGGAAGTGAGATTTTTAGGTCACGTAGTGTCGGCAAAAGGGATTATCATGGATCCACATAAGGTGGATGGTATCCTAAAGTAGGAACTACCTACCTCAGTGATAGAGATTAGAAGCTTTTAGGATTAGTAGGCTACTATTGGCCATTCATTCAAGGGTTTTCGTAGATCACATCTCCATTGACTAAATTGACTCAAAAGGATCAGCCATATATGTGGACCTATAAGTGTGAGTTGTCATTTCAAGAGTTGAAGGGAAAATTAGCATTTACCCTATACTAGTTATTCCTAATCCTCAATTACCATATATGGTTTATACAGATGTATCATTGAAGGGCTTAGGGTGTGTTTAATGTAAGATGAGTGAGTTGTTGCTTATGCCTCAAAATAATTGAGACCGCATGAGGAGAATTACCTGACTCATGATTTGGAGTTGGCAGCAGGGGTTTTTACATTAAAAATTTGACAACACTATCTCCATGGGACTGTGTTTGAGGTATTCAGTGATCACAAGAGTATAAAGTACCTAGTAGATTAGAAGAAACTAAATATGAGGCAACGTAGATGGATAAATTCCTCAAGGACTATAATTTTGAGATCAAGTACTATCCAGATAAAGCTAATGTGGTAGCTGATGCATTAAGTAGGAAGACGGTTTATATCACTCACATGATGATCCAAGAGCATCAACTGCTTGAGACTTTCTTAGATACTCATAAGAAAGTGCCTTAGATGATGTTGTACAATCTACACTCTACGATCATAACCAATGAATTATGGAAAGAGTTGCAAACTGCTTAATTTGAGGATGAGTATCTACTTGGGATTCATGAGGATATTGAAGAGAGGAGACTTGTAGAACTCAGATTCAATAATGATGGATATGTAACTTACTGAGATCATAGTGTACCGAGTGATAAGGAGATAAGGAAGACGATCCTAGAGGAAGCACACCATAGTGAGTATACTATTCAACCTAGTGTCACCAAGATGTATCAAGATATGAAGTAAATGTGGTGGTGGCTAGGAATAAAGAAAGATGTGACATAGTTTATTGTTGAGTGTCTTAAATGTCAAAAAGTCAAGATTAAGCACTAGAGGCTTGGTGATGTGTTACAACCACTAGAGATTCCAGAGTGGAAATTGAATAGTATATCAATAGACTTCACCACTAGATTTCCTATAATATAAGCAGATTATGACATAATATGGGTGATTGTGGATCAACTTACGAAGTTAGTATACTTCTTGGCAGTGAAGATGACATATTCACTTGAGAAGTATGCTGAGGTCTACGTAAATGAGATAGTGAGGCTTCACAGGGTATCAAAAGGCATTGTCTTTGATTGTGATCAGAGGTTCACATCAAACTTTTGAAGAGTGTTACAGAGAGCAATGGGTACTAGGTTAAGACTTAGCATAGCCTATCATCTACAAACGGATGGCTAGACTGAAAGGACTATCCAAATTCTCAAGGATATATTACAAGCTTGTGACTAAGAGTTGAGAGGCAATTGGGATACATATCTATTGTTAGCAAAGTTTGCCTACAATAACGATTTTCATTCTAGCATTGGAATGGCTTCGTATGAGGTGTTGTATGGATGAAAGTGTCAATCATCTCTATGTTGGACTAAATTGAGTGAGAGAAGTTTATTGGGTCTAGATTTGGTGGACCAAACCACTAAAAGATCCAATTGATTAAGCAAAAGTTGTTGATAGCCTAGAGTCAATAGAAGAGTTTTATGGATTGGCGTAAAAGGTTATTAGAATTCTTGGTCACACCTATGTTTTTGAGGGTCACACCGATGACTGGCATTGGGAGATCGATAAAGGCTAAGAAATTGACTCCCAAGTTTATTAGTCTATTTGAGATTTTAGAGAAGTTAGGTCCTCTAGCCTATTGAATTGCCTTACCATCAAGTTTGTTAAGTGTTCATGATGTGTTCTATGTGAGTTAGCTTAAAACGTATCAACCAGATCCTTCTCATGTTATTAAGCTGAAAGATGTGGAACTTTAGGAAAACTTGACTTATCTAGCTGAACCAAAGAAAATTGTGGATATGGAAGACCGATAGTTAAGGAATAAGACTATTTGTTTGGTTAAGGCCTTCTGGAAGGGAACTCTTGGTGTTGTGACTTGGGAGACAAAGGATAAAATGAAGTAGTTATATCCCTAATTATTTCCACAAGTATGTGTTTGTGAAAGATTCTAAATTTTGACGACAAAATTCCTAAAAGGAAAGGGAGAATTGTAACATCTTAAGTTTTCAAGTTTGGAATTAGTAATGTTTCCAAGGGTATTTTAGTCAATTTAGATAAATTATTGATTAAGGATGTTTATAGGAGACTAATATAGTTTTTGGATCCTTGGACAACCTTAAAAGAAGGCTAGGTTAAAGTTCAAGCAGGCCATGGCACGAAGGAAGGTCTAAATTGTGGTGGAGCTCTCTATGCCATGCATCATGGCATATGCACAAAATCAGCATTTATTAAAATTGGGGAAAGAGATCAAAACCAGAAGGAAAAATGAAGGAAAAATGAGAGAGCGAAGGAGAGAGCTCGTGTACTACTAGGGCACAATCCTTAGACCACATTGGAAGCATTTGGAGCTTGAATCATCATTAGATAAGTTTTACATTCCTACTCCTTTATTTGTGTGAAAAATTTCTAACTTAAGAGCTATTGTGGGGCTTGTTTTTGGTTACCTTAGGTTTAGACCGAACCCATTGGCTTATTTAAGGTCTTAGAGAGTTAAATAAAGCCTCTAATCCTAGATTTATGAGCTTTATGGTGATTTGGGATTTTTGGTTAGGGCTTGAATGAATCCTATGTTAGAAATTGAAGCTTTTGGATAATGTGGATAATTGGATAGTGATTTTGGTATGTTGGGATGTTTAATAGGATGGTTATAATGTTTGGAAATGGTTAGTATATTAGATAAGGAATTTAGGTGTTATGGGTACTTAGAGCCTAATGAATTTAGGGTTTATTCATAGTGATAATTGATAATTATCACTTAATTGTGTAGATTAAGTATTGCTTGAGTGTTATCATGCGTATAGAATGTGTGGAGCTAATGTTGAGCCATAGTAAGCCATTCGCGTGACAAAAGATTAAGGTAACGGAATAATTTACACTAATTAATTATATTACTTAACTGTTTGTGAGTAGATAAACATATTTGTTTACATGTGTTTCCAAAGCTTGGCATGTTGCAAAAGATTTTCCTTGTGTATTAGAAACTACTTTTGGAATGATAAAGATTTTTGAATCCCTATGTGAAAAAGATAGTGATTTTTTCATAAGTGTGTGAAATGTGTGGTAAAAATGAGCATAATCACATTAGGGGGTGGGAGTTCACCTGTAGGAAGGAATAGTAGAAGTCCATATGGCATGTATCTCTTTAGTGTCTAGTAAGGCACAGTGTTAGAGCTTTTATCCTTAGTATCCATATGGGATACGGTGTCGAAGAGTGATGCTCCTTAGCATTAATGATGCAATGTTGGAGTAATGATACCCCGATTCATGTGCGATAAGGGGAGACTATAGTCTAGAAGTGTGATAGGACACTTTTGGCTGGGTGATCCTACCACTGAAGGTGAGCTTGGACTATTGTGAATGTGCACTTGGTTTAAGAGTCTAGGGTTTTAGTGGGGGTAATATGGAGGCTCAGATGGTAGAATGATCATGCTAGTGATAAATGACTTGTGCTCATAGAAAAGAGTATGTTGTAATATGCTAAAAGTATATTTTGGTACTTAATAACTTTACTCCCTTATGGTTGTGCATGTTAATTAATAGTAGTAAATTATTCTATTATTGAGATATTTATCTTACCCTGTGGTTATATTTTATATGTGAGGGCTCCGGTAGGAGCAAGGGAAAGGAAGGAGCAACTGAAGAGTAAAGAGCATTGCAGTATAGCTCTTCACTTTCCTCTTTTGGGTTTGTAACAAATATCACTATATATATAATGCCAACTTAGGAACATAATATTGTTTTGTTATCACTTGTATAAGAATATGTGAAGTGTGTGTACCTTGGTCCAAGGATGATGTTGTTGTGATTAAATAGGTGTGCTTGGCCAAGATACAATTACAAGTGTTATATTTGAAGTGATTTATGCGTCCAAATGACTAAAATGATTTGTTTGTTAAGTTTTATCCACCCTTTTATGTTGTTATGAATTATATGCATGGTGGTCATTTTGATTAAGAATTCTTAATTATGTAATATGGTTAACCTATCATGTGTGTGGTCCATTTATGGTGGTTAAAGTGATTCTATAGTTAATGGCATTTGGTGGTGTGTTTTAGATAGCTTGGAAAAGTGTTTTGAGGTGAAAATGAACCATTTTAGGTTCATGTGTCTATCTTTTTAACGGATCATTATTTTAGTGTAAGACTAGTACTATTAGCTAAAGGGCTCGAAAAAGTTCTTGTGGAGACTTGAACTACTCAAATCAAATGTCAAAGGCAAAATGGAGCACTCCAGAAGTTCAAAGTGTTGTCATGATAGTAGGTACGTGCCATGGCGCATAATACCTTTTGAGGGACTCGTCCCTCTTTGCCATCTACCTAGCAGGTGTGGCTTGTGCCGTGGCGGATATATCAATTTTTTAGAAAATGACTTGTATCAGCTTGTTTCAAGTGTTGTTTTGATTTCCATGCTCCTATTACTCTATTTAATTGAGTTTAAACTATGGTTTAAGCTCAAATAACATTTTTAAAAGGGTTATCTTAGGATCTTATTGTTTTAACTAATTATCTTTTAAATCCGTAGGTTATGATAACTTTTTCTTAGGATTTTATCTATCCTTATAGAGATGTAGTGAAAATTCATATGGCATATAGTGCGGTGTTAGGAAATTGTATCTTCTTAGTACCTATAAAGGTGTGGCATTGGAGATTATCTCTTTAGTGCCTATTGAGGTAAAGTATTAGAGATTTAGATTCCTTAGTATAGATGTGATGTGATGTAATGTTGGAGTTAACAACACCCAATTGTGTGTGATGGTGAAAACCACAGTCTATAAGTGAGATAGAATACCTTTAGCTAAATGATTCTACTACTAAAAGTGAGCTCAAGGTCAATGAAGGCATGCTTTGGTCTAAGATGAGCCTATGGTTTCTGGTTGAGGTGATTTAGAGGATTGGATAGTATTGATCATGTTATAAGCTATATTAGTAGTGAATTGATGAGAAATGCTTGTGAAAGTGGTGATTAGTGGTGAACTGTGACAATAATGAAGTGATTCAAAGTGAATTTCATGAAATATGCTATGTTTAACTATGTATTGTGTAATACTTTCTAATAATTGCATGCGACAGTTGATAGTATAGAGTTATTTTATTACTAAGATTATTATCTCACCCTGTGGTTATATATTTATAAGTCATAGTAGTGAGCCAATTAAGGGGAAAGAGTCAAGGCCGGTATAGTTGTGCTACTACCGTGGAAATTTTTGAGTTTGTGCAATGAACTCAAATTTAATGTGAATATTTCATATATACGTTGTCATAGGATTCGCATGCATGTTTTGAGTTGTGATTTGATAAGATATATAATGATTTTATAAATCTTAGCACTTATGTGTGAATGTGTGGTGAAATGAGCATTTTGGATTAAGATTTAGTTGCGAACATATTATGAATATACTAATAGTCAATATGAAGTGAATTTGTTGTGATATTGTCACAAAAATGGTCAGGGGAATGTTGTGTTAAGTTGCGGATAGTTGCCTTATGTGAGAATGGGTTGTTGAATGGCTCAAGATATCTTAAATTAAAGCATGCATTTTAGTTCTTAAGAGAAAAAGTGCGATATAGTTTTCTATAATCATAGTTTTTCATCTTTCATCACGTATGTCCTATAAAGGTTGAAATGTTTTAATTACTAACTCTATAATGTTTTCAAAATTGTTCTATTTACTTAAAATGGAGTTAAGTTGAAAAAGTCATGAACACTTGAAGTCTAAGCCTTGAAAAGGAGATTATGCAAAAAATCAGTCATATTTCATGTCATATCTCTTACTACAAAGATTATTTTAATCTAAAACATATCTCATTTGAAAATAAACTCCAATAGCTTTTCAATAATAGTTTATTTATTCAAAATAGAGTTCCATTGAGAAGAAATATTAACTTTAGAAGTTGAGTATTTAGATATTGTTTTTGTATAGATTTCAATCTTAACCTGCGTACACTCTTTTGATCGTATCTCCAAATATATGTTGAATTTAAGGTGGAACTTATTTCATTGAAAACTAGACTTCAAGAGCTTTACCATGATATATAATTTATCAAATTTGGAGTTGTATTGAGTGAGTTAGGACATTATGAAGTTTTGTACGATGAAATTACAGAATCACGTATGAGAGTAGTTGAGATGCACGCGTGATTTAGCACCAATGCAAAAACTCATGTGAGAGCACTTCTTGATCACCCATCAAATGACTTCTAAAAGTCCATTTCATTATATATCGCCTCTATATGCTCAATCATGTGTGAAACAAGCTATATACATTTGATAAATGATCTCTCTACAGCCTTGTTTCTCATTCTAAAACTACCATGATCCAAATCACACATGGAGATACCTTGCTCACATGCATGATATGTCTTTTGGGCTCTATAACATGTATTGTCTTACATGATTTAGCATGTCACTTGCAAGATATTGCACCTACACATAAGAAACTTTCAAAACATGCATTTTCATGTAAGATTCAGAACTAGTCACTCACAAGAAAATGCACTAATGGCTATATTCACTGTGTAACATCTATAAACTGTCATTTAATGCCTTTAACACTTATTTCACTCTATGAGTTGTAAATTTAACACTTTAAGCTCATCTTAAAAAGTGATTAACCTTAGAAATCATTGAGTTATAAAATTCATGATCATAATACTCTTGTTATATTAAAATCATTGTTCTTGATCCAATATCATCAATATTTTTATCTTTTGAGTATTAGAGCTTCATTGTAATCATCATTACTCTTAGAGAGAGTTTTAAGTGAGTGGTTCACATACACAAAACCTTCATAAAGGTGAGGGAGAGATTTCTCTTAGAATCAAGAGAGGTTGTTCCCTTGGAAAATAAAGGCTCATAAGTTTCTAAATTGAACTAGTAGATGTACCGAGGTGGCAAGCACTCACTCAAGCTTGTATTTTAGTGAAGAAATCTCAACTAGTTTTTTGGGGACTGGATGTAGGCTCAAGAGGAGGAGCTGAACCAGGATAAATCATTATTTGTAAATCTATCTTCCTTTAACTTTTTATATTTCTGGCAACCTTATTTAATGCTATGTTTCAGTATATGAAATTGAATTTGATATTTTCACATGCTCTTACTCAAATTTTCTCTTAGAGATTGTTTCTAAACATTTATACACATGTTGAGCTTGCAAAAATTACTTAAGCATTCTTACTCATATTGCTTAAAACTCAAGTTTTCTAAAACCTTTGTTTGAACTTAGCTTTGCTGAAAAGGATTTAAAAGAATCAAAATTTCTTCAAACACCTAATTCACCCCCTCTTAGGTGTTTTTCCATATCCAACAAGAAATTGTTTACCAAGCTCAGTAAGTGTGAGTTTTGGTTAAAAGAAGTTAGATTTTTAGGACACATAGTGTCCGCAGATGGGATTTCTATGGATTCACATAAGGTTGATACAGTGTTGATGTAGGAACATCCTAGTTCGATCACAGAGATGAGCAGTTTTTTAGGATTAGTTAGGTATTATCAATGATTTATCTAGGAATTTTTTTAGATAGCTTCTTCTTTGACTAAGTTGATGTGGAAAGATAAACTGTACATTTGGGATGACCGGTGCAAGCTGCGGTGCATAGTGAAACATGCCATAACATATGACATAGAACAAGCTGAGCATGTGGCTTTACACTATATGTTGTGGCACACGTACTGCACATCGTGCTACATGGACTATTTTTGACCTGATATTATGATTATAACGCATGCAATTAAGATGGGAATGCATATAGGTTGTGTCCACTATGTATTAGAAAAATGTATGATTTTCTTTCGCTGTGTATTCTCTAATATGTTATGATTTGAATGGTCTTGTAAAATGAATCTTGGGCTTAAGCTTTTCAAATAAACCCTTAGATTTGTGAATGATGTATGTATATGGTGAACTTTGTAATCTTCTCCTGTATTAAATGAATATAGGAGAGGGTTACATGTTGAATGGCCAAACTTTGATTTATGTATATGTATGTAGTGAATGATGGTTAATCAGATGTGTTGGGTCCTTTTGGACTTGGTTCAGGTTCTAAATGGCTTAGTGAGACTAAGTATGTAATTTGAACACTTTAGTGCATAAATTTTTTAATAAAAATGACTTTTTATACTTGAGTGTCCAAATTTAGATTGGACCATTAGATCGTGTTTAAACTAGTCTCATTTGTTAGTTAATGAAGTAAGCTTCATGTTGGTAATTGAACTACTTGTCGTGTGTGAAAATGGTGCACGCCAGAAGTTTACTTTTATGAACTAATTTTTGACAGCAAATTCTATTAGGTATGCCGCAGCATATGACTTGGTAAGCCGCGACACATGGCACAGAAAGGTAAAGCTCATGGCTCTGTACCACATGCCATGGCACATGTAGTGCATGCCGTAGTGCATTACCTAATTTCTAGCTTTGTTTCTTTGACTTCAAAATATGACATGAGAGTAATGAATGCAAGGTTTCTTCTTCCACTGTGCATTGTTTGATGGTATTTGTTTTTGATGATTTTTAAATTGAAGTCTTAGGCATAAGCTTTTTAAAATTTGTTTTCCCTTAATTACAGTTTGTGAAGTAATATGGTGACTAAGTTAAGCCTTCCTTATAATAGAGAGGCGAAAAGAAGACAATTTGGTATGGGAAGAGGTTACAATCAACACTAATGTCAAAAGTTTCATGAAAGTAGCATCACAATTATCATCCAAAAGGAAAAGCTGATCCTTTCTCATTAACTAAGTTAAAGGAATAGCAATCTATGAAAATCCTTGAATAGACCATCTGTAATATTCCCAGCCAGACCTAGAAACTCTATACCTCAGTTACTAAACTTGGTTATTCCCATTGCAATACTGTGTCTACTTTGTGAGGATCCACCAAGATACCTTTAGCTAATACCACATGTCTGAGAAATCATACCTCTCATAGCCAAAATTCACATTTACTCAACTTGGCATACAAGTGGATATCCCTTAAAATCCTCAACACAGTCCTCAAATGCTTCATCTAATCTTTCTTGTCCTTAGAACATATCAATATAGCATTTAAAAACATGATAATAAACTGATCTCAGAAGGGACAAAATATGTAATTTATATAGTCCATGAAAACTGTAGGCACAGTCGTTAATCTGAATGACATCACCAAAAACTCAAACTGACCATATTGAGTATGAAATGCTATCTTAGGCACATCATCTGCATTCACCCTTAATTGATAGTACCCAGATCACAGGTCGATCTAAGAAAATACTGAAGCTCCCACCAACTGATCTAGCAAATTATCAATCCTTATAAGCGGGTATTTGTTTTTCATAGTCACCTTATTCAATTGTTTGTGGTTGATACATAAACGTAAGTTGCCATCCTTCTTCTTAGAAAATAGGACTAGTGAACCCTAAGGTGACATACTAAAGCATATAAAGCCCTTCTTTAGCAACTTGTCAAGCTGCTTCTTAAGTTCCACTAACTCTAAAGGAGCTATTTAATATGGAGCTTTGAAAATAGGCTTGATATCAGGTACCAAATCAATGGAAAAATTTACTTCTTGCTCTAGTAACAAACCCAAGATCTTATATGCGAACATATCAAGAAACTCCTCCACAACTCAAATTTCATCAACATTACTACCACCACCACCCTCCATTATGAAGAAAATTGCATAGGCCTGATAACCTTCGGATACTAACCTTTTAGCCTAAACTATCAAGAGTAACCTTGGCTGACTGATAGTTATTGTGGAAGTTAGGCAGGAGTCACATAACCTAGTTATAGCACCATCTTCCTAGCATAATCTAGGGTAGCATTATTGACTAGAAACTAGTCCATCATAATAATTACATCTAACCCTAGCATAGGGATCAAGATCTAGTCTTCTATAGAAGTCCTACCCTCAAAACAAAATTTTACTCCCTTACATACTCTACTAGTCTTATCCAATAACTCAGATGGCATAAACACTTTAACTATAAAAGGAAGCTCATAGAAGTTGTTGTTTATAGTGTGAGAAGTAGAATCATATGTGATTTTACAGGTCACTAACAAGTTTTTATAGGTTAAGCACACTAACTGCTAGATCACGTAAGAGTCAAGTAATTTAGGTGTGATTTAGAACTTGTGTTTTATGATGCCTTAAGCTTTATTTCTGTATACAAAATCACATATGAAAGCCTTTATTGTCCACACAAGTTTTAGTAACTATGCTTCATTGCATTGTGTCAAAGTACAAAACCACATGTGAGATTGATGGTAGCCATGTGTGATTTATCACTTGTTACACAATCACATTTTGCTTTATTAAGTCTTAACTCATCTCAAGACAAGTTAGAATTATTCACTTGTATGATCAGTGATTCACAAATCTAAATTTCTTGATAATGCAAATCTTGATTACGGTATGTGTAGTTTCACACGTGAAAACACACCAGATAAGTTTGTGCATTAGTGCTTACAATTTCACGCATGATAGCCTTCTGGTTCCACATAGGTTTTGATCACATAAATTGGCTTTGGCATTCTGCTAGCCATTTTACATGAGAGAGAGAAGTTTCATGTGTGATTTGTCACACAAAACTGGTGATGGCTTCTTATGTGCAAAATCATATGTGAGAGCTAATAGTGTACTTGTAAGTTTTAGCACTCTGATATGTGAGTATATCCATAAGTGAAAAACCATATGAGAGAGCAAATAGGTGTTGCCACAGAGTTTTTAGCACACATAATTGAATGCTTATTTATAAGTGCAAAACCATGTGAGAGAGCAAAGAGGTACCACATGAGTTTTAGCACATATAACTAGATGCTTATTTAGAAGTGCAAAACCACGTGTGAGAGGTCAAGAGGTTCATGTGTGATTTATCACACATATATTTCTAGAACAATCCAAGTAAATTTCATACATGATTCTACCAGTCACTCACAAGAAATTACACCAATAATATAATCACTATTCTAACTGTCTTTCAACCTACATATGCACTCATTTTGAGCCAGAACAAGAAATAATGATCCTTAAGTGAACTAATCATTATTTGATCATTTGAAAAGCTTTTAAATTGTGCTTTTACATCTTTCATTCATTCATTATTCTTGAAAATAATTGTGAAAAGATCTTAAAAGTTTATAAGCTTTCAATTGTAATTCCATCTACTCTTTAAGAAAGTTTTCTACAAAAGTTTATTTTATTTTCTTAAAAATCTTGAAAAGAAATTTTTCAAGTGTTTGTAATAAATTACTAGATTGTAGCAAGGTTTATTGAGTAATTCAAGACAAATTAAGTCTTGAGAGTTGTCTTGTGGTGGCAAGCACCGATTTAAAGCTTGTGAACTTAGTTAAAAATCTCAAGTGTGATCTTGATGACTGAACATAGGCTAAGTTTGAGGATGAACTAGTATGAATCTTGAGTGTCACATTCTTCCTTCACTCTTTAGTTCTCTACTCCTTCAAGTTTTTTCAAAAGTTTTTAAGTGTCACCTAATTCACCCTCCTCTTGGGTACCAGCCTATCCTAACATTTAGTATTAGTGCTTCGACTCTTAATTAAAAAATTAATAATCTAAGAGGATCCTATGGCTGGTTTTGGTGACAGTGTTCTCCCTAAAGATGTTGAGATTAATAGGCCTCCAGGATTCAATAATGAAAACTATACTTTTTGAAAAGTAAGATTATTCTTTGAGGCCTCAAACCTTGATTTATAGGAGATTGTCGAGAATGGCCCTTACATTTCATATAAAACTATAAAACGACAACTTTAAGAAAGAAAGGAGTGAATTCATAGAAAAGGAAGAAAAACTTGTGCTGCTCAACTCCAAGGCCAAATTGATTATTGCAAGTACCTTGAGTCAACAAGAGTAATTTTGAGTGAGTAATCTAGAAACTATAAAGGAGATATAGGTATACTCTAGAGATTGCTTATGAAGGCACCGAAAGAGTCAAGGAGAACAAAATGAGTAGATTGACTTAGAAATATGAGCTATTCAAGATAAAGCCTAGTGAAAATATCAAAGATATTCAAGTTAGATACACGCATATGATGAATGAGCTTGTAACACTTGGAAAGACCTATACTCAGAAGGAGGAAAGCTAGAAAAATCATGATAGGTCTCCTGACTGAACGGAAACCTAAAATTACTACCATTAAAGAAGCAAAAAGTGACTCCATGAGATATGTGGCGACATTATTTAGAAGTCTTATTGAGCATAAAGGAAGACTATCCATGCTAAAGGAATATGCTAATAAAAAGAAGCCAGTGACAAGGAAGAATTTGATTCTGAAGCCAATGACAGTGAAGACTTTGATGAAGAAATAGTTATGTTTGTCAAGAAATTTGGCAAATTCTTTAGGAAAAAGAAGTTTGGAAAGAAATTTTCAAAGAAGAAAGGAAAACAAGATAATCTGCTATACGTGTAAAAAGCCTAGATATGTCTAGGCTGATTGTCCTCTAAACAAGAGAGCAAAAGCTACAAGTATGACAAGAAGAAGTTCAAAGCTTATCTCTCTTCAATCTAAGGTGACAGTGATGAAGAGTCTGTAAAAGAAGAAGTAAATCTCTGTCTAATAGTCAAAAGCCATTTTAATCAAGTAAATGATTTAGATTTTAACTTTGAATTTGATTTAGACTCTGACTTTAAATTTGATTTCACATTTGAAGAATTAAAAATTGCTTTTAAAGAATTGCATAATGAATCTTTTCTCATGAAAAATCTTTCCCAAGTTGAGAAGAAGCTTGCTATTTCTGAAAAGGAAAACATATCACTCAAAATTGAGAATAATGCTTTGAAAAAGAATATTTTTGTTTTAGAAAAGAAACTTTATGTGCTGATTGTCCTCTTTATTTCACAAAAGGAATATTTGAAAATTACACTTGTGTGAATTTATCAAGGGTAGAGGTAACTTAAATAAAATTTGGAGTCAACAAAGAAATGTAGTTGATAAAGCTGGCATAGGTTATAAACCTAATAAGAAGTAAAATATTACAAGAACTTCTTTGTTTCTACCACTATTACTAACTCACCCAAATCCACTTATTCTTACTGCATCAAGAAAGGGCACATGATTAAGTCATATATCCATAGGAAGTAAGAGTTGAGTAAAAATATGAAGTAGGTTCCAAAGGGTTTAACCAACCTACCAAGACCCAAATAGATTTGGGTACTTAAGAAAAATGACATTTGTGTAGGCATTAAGGAGAATCAAAAATGAAAAATGGTATCTAGACAATGGCTGCTCTAAGCATATACATGGTAGATAGCACCATGTTCCTTTACATGATAAAAACCAAAGATAGTGGAACTGTCACCTTTTAAAACAATGAAAAGAGAAGAATTCTTGGTATAGGTAAGGTTGGTAAGAATTCATCCAACTCTCTATTAATAATGTTTATTTGGCTGATGGTTAAGGACATAACCTCCTAAGCATAAGTCAATTATGTGACAAGGGTTGTGAGGTTATTTTTAATGTTGTTCATTACATTGTGAGAGATGAACAAATAGGAAAAAACCATCCTAGAAGGACAGAGAGTTTAGAATGTATACTCAATCAATCTCTGTGATAATGACTCACTGAACACAAAATGCCTCATCTCTGTAATGATGAGAGCTGGCTGTGGCACAAGAGATTAGCTCATGTCAACATGAAGTAATTGGACAAGTTTGTAAAGAAGGAGCTAGTCATTGGGTTGCCAAAAATCAAATTTGAAGCTAACAAGCTGTGTGATGCTTGTATTGAAGGCAAACAAACTAAGACTACATTTTAAAGAAAAATGTAGTATCTATAATAAGGCCTCTCAAATTGCTTCATATGGATCTAATCAGTCTTTCATAGTAAAAAGTCTAAAGGGTAATCTCTATACCTTTGTTATAGTTGATGATTATTCTAGATTCACATGGACTATCTTCATATCTCACAAGGATCAAACCTTTAATTATTTTGTAGCATTTATAGCCAAAGTACAAGATGAAAAGGGTTTGAAAATTGTAAAGATAAGAAGTGACTATGGTAGAGAATTTGACAATTTCAACTTCATTGAGTTTTGTGAAGAACAAGAATTAGTCATAAATTTTTGGCTTCTAGAACATCTCAACAAAATAGAGTTGTGGAGAGAAAGAATAGAACCTTGGAGGAAATGGCAAAGACCATACTGATGATGAAAAGAAACTCCATAAGGATTTTTGGAAAATACTATGAGTACAGTATGTTATATCACAAACAGAGCACATATTCAACCCATTTTGAACAAGACTCTAAATAAGCTCTACAAGTAAAGAAAGCCTAACTTCTCTTATCTACATGTATTCAACTATAAGTGTTTTGTACTCAATAATGGTAAGGATAATCTAGACAAGTTTGATTCTAAAGTGATGAAGTTTATTTCCTAGTTATTCCAATAAAAACAAATTTAAGAGTCTTTAGCAAAAGAACCTTATCTATTGAAGAGTCTATTCATGTCAGATTTGATTAATCCTTATTATATGAGAATAAGGAAGAAGAAATTGTAAATCTTCCTCTTAATGATCTCTCACTGAAAGAAAGGGATGAAAATCAAACAAACATGATACCCATGACTAATGATCAAAGCGAAGAGATAAATAATCTTCTAAAAAGTTGGAGATATATCAAGTCACATCCTATTGATCAAGTCATTGGAGAAGTTAGTAATAGAGTTAAGACAAGAGGTTCACTTAGAGAAGTATGTCATTACAGTGCATTTCTTTCTAATATTGAACCTTCTAACATCAAAGAAGCTTTATCTAATGAATATTGGCTCATAGCGATGCAAGAAGAGCTAAATCAATTTGAGAGAAATCATTTTAGACTTAGTACCTAGACCCAATGATCATCTTGTAATTATGACAAAATAGGTCTTTAGAAACAAACTTGATAAAATTGATATTATGGTAAGAAATAAGGCCAGACTAGTAGCTAAAGGTTATGATCAAGAAAAAGGTATTGATTGTAATGAAACCTTTACTCTTGCCATTAGACTTGAGGCTATTAGATGTTGACTTGCTTTAAAGATTTTAAACTTTATCAAAAGGATGTCAAGAGTGAATACTTGAATGGACTAATCAATGAAGAAGTTTATGTCAAACAACTTTAATGATTTGAGGATCTATCAATGCCAAATTATGTTTATAAATTGAAGAAAACATTGTATGAACTAAAGCTAGCACCAAGAGCTTAATATGATAGGTTAAGTACTTTTCTATTAAATAATAACTTCAAAAGAAGAATGGGATAGATAAAACTCTATTCTATCAATTGAAGGTATATTCTTGTAGTTTAAATTTATATTGATGATATTATTTTTGGAGCTAGTAATGAGGTTCTTTGAGAGAAATTTACTAATATTATGCAAGGTCAATTGAAGATATCCATGATAAGAGAGCTAAACTTCTCTTCCTGGATTGCAAATCAAGCAAATGAGGGATGGGATCTTCATAAGCCAAACTAACTATACTCTCATAAACTGCTAAGGAAGTTTGGATTCAAAAATTCAAATCCAAGCAACATACCTATAAGTGCTTCTATTAAGATGGATGAAAGGGAAGAAGGAAGATAAATTAAAATTCAGGTAGATGATTGGATCACTGCTCTTTTTAACTGCTAGCAAACTTGATATCATGTTCAACGTAACATCCTAAAACTTCAAATCTTAAAAAATTGATTAATTAAGGGATAAATTAGTTTAAAAACATGATTAATTTATTTAATTATATTTGTAGGTGGCTAATTGGATTTTTGGGTCATATTTGGCTCTAAATTAAGATAGGATGAAAGTTGGATCAAGTCAGGAGGCATCAGGGGGAGAAAAATCAACTTATTGCTTGCTATGTCGTGACCCGCGGCTTGTGTGGAGTGTGCTGCAGTGCACGGCACAGCAGGCAACTTAAAATTTTTGGAAATGATCAGAAATTGATAGATTTTAGTGTGGAAAACCTACAGCACGAGGGGGGAAAACTTGGGCACTGCTAGGGCATCAATTTAAAAGGATTTGAAGATAATTTGAGTCTCCAAACTCTTAAGTAAGTTTCCTACCCTTCTCCTCTACCTTTTCATCTCATTTTCTATAGGATTTGGAAGAGTGAGAATTTGGTATGATTGGATTAACCCATGAGTTAATGTTTTGAAAGGTTTCTATTGACTCTAAAGGTTTAATTTAGGTTTATTGATCTTGGATATGTGGTAATAGGAAGCTACTTTCTTGTTTGGTGATTTTGGATCAAGCACTAACTTGATCATAGGGTGTTGAAGAGTGATAAGTTGAGATATTAAGTTTGTATTATGATAAAGTAGAAGGAGGCTTAAAGGGATTGTGTGAACAAATTCTAATCTTAACAAGCCTCTTTGTTCAGAATATGAGTGAGAAGTGGGAGAATTGGGAGGTTAATGGTAGTTAATAGTGCTTGTGTTGATTGAAAATTAGCATATAGTACTTGTTAATGTAGATTGTGGTATGGGAAGACTTACCTTGACACAAGAAGAGAATTAGTACCACGGGTAACCCTTTTAGTAACAAAAGGGTTGAGGTAACTAGATAATTTGCATTGTTTATTACCTTGTATGAGTTATTCTCAAGTGCTTTTTTTGATTTGTGAGTATATATGTATAAATTTCTTTAAACGTTAACTATTTTAGAAAATGAGTGGAGTATTGGTTTGTGAATTCTATATTTTTGAAGTAAATGGTAAGATTTTTATATTAGTTTGGAAAGTTGTTTATGTATGATCAAGTGGAGATATGTAGTGAAATGTGGCATATTAGAGGATGGGAGGTCACCCCAGTGGAGATAGTGAAGATTAAGTTCATATGGCATTGCTGGCACCTCGGGATGCCAGGTGCAGCATTTACTCTCCTTAGTGACTGAAAATGGGTGCGGAGTTAGAGATTATGCTCCTTAGCATCCGTATGATACGTGCTGTGCTGGACTAACAATACCCTAAATTACTTGTAATAGGGGAAAACAGTAGTCCAGAAGTGGTTTAGGATACCTTGGCCAGGTAGTCCTACTATGGATGGTGAGCTTGGGGACCATACATGTGGTTTGGTTCTGTAAAATAACCTACTGGTTCGGTCGAGGAGTATTGGAGGACCGGATGGTTAGATATCATGCATGCAATTTATGGTGATCTTATATGATGTGATTATGTTACTTATTTTAATGCTTGTTTATAACTTGGCTTGTTAATCAATAATATAGATTATCTTAGTTATTGAGATTTTTATCTTACCCTGTGGTTATCATTTTACAGGTGCTACCAGTGACGCTGAGCCAGGGAGGAATCGGGCAGGGGCTAGCATATTTGCTACACTCTTTGTAAAGCCCGATTTCAATTTGAGTGGTGTACATAAACTTATTATATGATATTATATGTTGCCAACTAGGAATGCATATCATTTTGATTGATTGCACTTGTTTCATATTATATTGTTTTGTATTTTAGCCCAATAGGTATGTGATGTGAATATGTGGGAATTTTTATGGTGATGGGCTAAAATACTAATACAAGTGCAAGGAATGTTTTATCTAAGTGGTGACAATGTATTTGTAGGGTATTATGTGGCAATAGAGGCCAACTAGTGCCTGTAGTGTGTAATTGTGCATATTGGCCATATTGGGCAAAATGGCCATTGAGTGGCCAAATTTTGTGTTTGGTATGTTTTTATGTGTTTGATTGGTCACTCAAGTTATTTTGATCCATTAGGACTTGGTCCAAGCCTCACAATAGGTTAATGGTATAAGTTATGAGTTTGGGGTACTTGGATGGTTGAAAATTTCTTTAAAAATTGACTTTTGCATCTGAGTGTCTAAAATTCTCATATGGTGTCAGATTGTGACGAAAATATACCATTAGTTAGCTTATTGAATAAGCTTCTTGTGGGGCGCTTGAATCACTCCAATCAGACATTGGATGTGAAAATGGCATGCGTTTGAAGTTTGTCCAGAAAAGCTATCATGACAGCATCGCTGTCATGGACATGTGCACCGGTGGCACATTTCGCACAAGCCGTGGTGCACGGTACAGTGAGAAAAATTTGGCTTTCTATTGCCATATGCCGTAGCGTATGGACCAAAACAATCAAAATGATAATTTTTGGCCCTGTTTTGAAAGTGGTTTGCTCTTAAAACTTTTCCATGCTTCTAATACCTTTATAAATCATTAGTTTGAGCTCAAACTATCAATTTGAAGGGTTTTTATGGGATCCCAACTATTCCACAAAATTATTTATAAGGATTACTAGTTTTAACCCTTATATATAATGTGAGATTAGGAGCAAATCCTTGCTCCTAATTATGATTGTTTGTTGTGATTGTGTAGTAAATTTTGATAATGTCATGGTGGACATTACATTCAGTGTCTAAATGTGTGCATGATTTCAAAGAAATCTAAGAGAATCTCATTGAAATGTTGTGAAAAGAGTCTTCAAGTATTGAATGGAAAAACGCAGCTAAGACTTTTGTTTCTACAAGGAAGAAAACCAATAATTCATAAAGGATACAAAATAAATAGTAAGAGCACAAGTGGAACTTATCAATTCTTTAGTGATTCATTAATATCATGGTTTAACAAGAAAAAAATAGCATCCATTTATCATCATGTGAAGCTTTCTTCCTTTTGACTAGAAGCTAGCTATTACACAAATTCTGTTAAAAACAACAATTGGAATATTTGGGCGTTCATCTCAAGGAAATTCCAATCAAATGTGACAACACTAACACTACTAACTTAGCTAAGAATCCGATCCAACACTTAAGAACCAAGCATATTAACATAAGACATCATTCTTAAGAGGCCATATGAAAAAGAAGGATACATACTAGAATTTGTGCCTACTACCAAGCAACTAGCCGAGATATTTTCACCAAACCTCTAATTGAGAGCAATTTATATTCATTATAAGTGAATTGAGAATGGTAAATCCCAATGAGTTGTCAGATTCTTAAATTTAATTGAATTACATTTTGAATCTTTTACTAACTTAAGCTTCAGAGTTGTTTTAAATTGTTTTTGTAGGGTCTAATCTATGAATCTAACTTCTTTGGAATGGATCGAGTTGAATCATAAGAGTTCAAGAGATCAGCTATAATCTACTTAACTGCTAGATGATATTTCTTATAAGTTCACATGCTATATCTTGCATGAAAATGCTTGATTTTGTGACATTTTCTATATGGGTTCATTTTCACGTGTGAAACATGCTTGGATACTTGTGAAATAGCACTCAAGATATCTTCACTTCAAAATTATGCTAAATACACGTGAGATGATAGTTATGCTTGCATGAAGTAGCACATAATGTGTCATCCTTTCTAAGTTGTGCTAAATCATGCATGAAGAATTTCACGCTTGAAAACCACTTCTGACCACACATAATTCTTCTTATAGAAATATGCTAATTATGAACATTATCTATTTGGCTAAATCACACGTGAAATTGTCGTCTCACAGGTAAGAAATAGTACTTGATCTGAAATATGTGCTAAATCATGCATGATCCTACATTGCCCATAATACCTTGCTAGTCTTCCCCTTCATTTCACACGTGAACCAACGTTCATTTTCTAGCCGTTATACTATCCTTCATTCTTAATTACTTCCTAAATCTTCTCTAGCCATTTGGGCATTTGAAGTTCTTTACGCACTTCTTCTTCTAAACCTCTACTTGTTCCTTATCTGAACTGATTGCTCATCTATTCTCAACCTAAATTCATCTCTTCCCTCTTTAATCCCTGTAATGGCAATTAATAAGGATACTGGAAAGAGAGCTAGTGAGGAGGTAACAAGGAAGAGGATATTCACAGAGGCTCGGATCGTGTGAAGGAAGTAATTCACCTTCTCAATCATCTAAGAGGATCAAAACTCTAAGAAAGTCTAAGGAGTCTACTTTAACATCAAGCCTGCTTTGACTGATCAATAAGAAGAAGCTCTAATCAGAACTTGGCTAATAACTATCTTAAGATAGTAGCAATGTGCCTTCAAGTTTTAGAGGCAAGTATCTAAGAAGGAAAGCTTCTAAGCTCTAGGCATTAGTTAATAGTCAACTAATACTTCTCCTTTATTGTGGTGATCACCAATCACTATACCAAATATGATTCTTTTATTAAAGCTTATAACTTTAATATAAATGAATATTTGAGTGACTACCGAGGCTTGTTAGAACTTGATCTTTGTTACTTAAATGATGTTGCAAAGGCCTTCTATACTAGCTTTGGATAGGACACAAGAAGACTTATAAGGCTAATGTTTGAGGTTGTCTAATGTACTTTACTCCAAAAAGCTTGGAACACATACTTGGTCTTGAAGTAAGGGGTTTAGAGCTTTAAGAGTTTGATCATATGAATTAAAGAAATTCTCCCAAACTTTGCTCGAATGAAGAGAAATTAAAGGCTACAATGATGACAGGGGAAGTTCCAGAATAAAATTTGAGGCCTGGATTCATCTTTAGATGAACTTCATTCCTATTCAAGCACCAAATGCTAGCATAAGTTATGGCAAGATTCCTAGTTAATAAAAGGGCTGCTTTCAACACGTGCATTGAGTTTGAGACTAAGTTCTGACAAGGCTAATCAAGAAACAAAAGATTAATATATGTCACTATATACTGCATGCCTCTTAACACCTTTTCATTTCTTATATCCCTTAAATTCCTTCTCAATCTTTAACCTAAATCTCTTTCCTCTGGTACTCTATAATAGTAAGAACTAAAGACACAGGGAAGAGAGTTAGTGAAGAAGTGTCTAAAAAAAAAATAAAGTTCTCTGAAGCTATATTGCTAAAGGCACAAATCACCTAGTCAACCATCTAGGAGGACTAGAACACCAAGAAAATCAAAGGAACTTGCTATAAGATCGAAGCTTGCTTTAACCAATCAATAAGATGAGGCTCTAAGTGATATTTCTAAGGCAAGTATTCAAGAAGGCAAGCTTCTAAGCTCTAAGCACCAGATAGGGTTCAATCAATTTTTCTCCTTAGTAGTTGTAGTTACTGGTCACTACACTAAATATGATTTGTTTATCAAAGCCCATGACTTAATATAAATGAATATTTAAGTGACTATAAAGGCTTATGGACCTTAATTTAAGCTACTCAGCAGATGTGGTGAAAGGCTTCTATGCTAGCTTTTGATGGGACAAATAGAACAAGACCTATAAGGTTTGATGACTTTAAGTTAAGTGACTATAGATGAATATTTAAGTTTAATTTCAACTAACTCATCAGAGGATGTCCCATATATTTCACTACCAAGAGTTTGGGGAACACCCTTGGTCTTGAAGTAAGAGGTCTAAAGCTGTAAGAATTTGACTGAGCAAATCAGAGAAATGCAACTAGATTTTATTCAATGAAGATAAAAACAAAGCTATTATGATGATAAAAGAAATACCAGATATGGTATTGAAACTTGGATTTATATTCAGAGCCACATCCTTTCTATTTAAGCATAGAATGCTTACATATTGTGGTAAGATTCTTTATCAACAAGAGGACTACCTTCAACACTTGTACTGTGTTGAGACAAAGCTGCTAACTAGAATGATCAAGAAGCCAAAAATCTATATGTCTTACTAAATATTGAACAAAAACACTATTGCCTCTAAGGTGGACATGAAGAGGAAGAAGGAACAAAAGAAGTCTAATGCCCTTGTTAACATTACCATGCGCTCCAATACAATCTAACTAATCAAATCATTTACTTTAAAATATTGAAAGCCTTGGGATCCCAATAAAAATATTTAGAAATCATTGTATAACTCACTAAAGTATAAATCTTCTTACACACAATAAAAGCAATTAACCTATGTGCATCAAGGATCTGGAAAATATGTGCATCACTAAAAAAAATAAAGCAAAAAATCGGCACCTGTGTGTGCTAAGACTCATTCCACATGCACTGCGGCATATGACACAAAGGCCATAGTTGTTTACTCTATGCCATGCACTACGGCATGCGAGTATATGTGTCATGGCACACACACCTAAATTTGCTATCAAATGGCAGTTTCTGATATAAAATTTGAATGTGCGCCATTTCTACATACGATATCCGATTAGGATAGTTCAAGTACGCACACGAAGCTTGTTTTGAATATAACTAATGATACTTTTTCATCTCAATCTGATATTTCTATTAACAATGGACAGCTAAGTGCATTTTAACTATTTTTATCAAAATTTTGCCACTCAAGTGTCTTAATTTGAAACCAAATGTCATTAGCCACTTTTTAGGCCTTAACCAAGTCCAAATGGACAATACACACCTAAATGATCATATACATTTATAATAAACACACATACCCAAATTAGGCCTATAAATCACCCATTTCACCCTTTGGGCCAAATTTACATTTCATTTCTTAATCTCATATTTGGCCAGATCGCTATATATAATCTCCACCCATCTCATATTCCCACATTATTACATCCATCCACTAGCCCATCTAGTCATTTTATCATTGACACATATATAAAGGCTAGGGAGCTCAAAATCATAAAACATACCACAATCATATCTTTATACACATATATAAATCCTATGGCAACTTATACATATACAAGCCTAATAACAACCAAATTCATTACACTAAAACCTTACAAAGGCTTAGTGAGACATCTCAACTCAGCCAATGTCTTTTCCTTTCGAACCATTAGCACTAGAGTTTGGAAAATGTAAATAACCATAGGTGAGATAAAAATCCCAGCAACCAATATAGTTCATTAAATGCTTGTTTCCACAGATAACCATGCCAAAGTAACAAAATAAAGCAATATCATATATATATATATATATATATTCCTCTTTTCAAAACAATTCCAGACAAATACATACTAGCATGATCGTCTAGCCATTGAACCTTTAATACTCCTTAACATGAAACCATAGGCTCTCCTGGATCAACCATTTATTGACCTGAGCGTACTTTTGGTGGTAGACACACCTAGCCAAAGGTAATCTAACCTACCTATGGACTATGGTTTTCCTCTTCACACACTTGTGATAGAGGCATCATTGACTCCTAATCGCACCCAATCGGGTACTAGGGAGTTGCCAAACTGCCCGAATGTCTCATGGTAATAGTCCCACAATGTGTTGTATCGGATTACCCATAGTACCAGCCCATATAATATTGCACTGAATGTCCCATAGTGCTAGCCCAACCATATGGATTTTTCACTCACATATTTACATACACACACATCCCCCACATATCCTGGGTGAACTCTTACCCCCTATGATCATGCTTTTTCATAATTTCTACTACTTATATACATTTTCACAACATATATACTTCCATATCATATATGTGAATATATATATCCATTGAAATCAATCATTTTTCAAATTCATTTCACAATACAAAGTTCATGCCAAAAACCACTTCAACAACAATCATGCATAAAACTCATAGATTTAAAATTTATCATTTGATATTCACTTCTACACAGTTATAATAGTTAATAAATATAATAAACTATATTGTTACCTCAATCGTTCTATTCAATAGAATGGGTTACCCATGTAACTTCAACCCTATTTAAACTCCTTTCCCACAATTTGTGCGTCGCACATTAGAATCTACACAGAATTGGCATTCAGAATCAGTTTCTTTATTAACCAAAAGTGCTAATTATCACATTTAAACACTTAATCGTTATCAATTTAACATTTCACACTCGATTATGTACATTACAACTAATTTCCCCTTAATTTAAGCTTTAGCATTTTCTAGCAAATTTTCTCTCACTACTCTCTCTCTAGATTAGGGCAATTCTTACCTACAGCTTTAAAGCTTTATCGCCTAGACTCTAACCAATTACAAAGCACTAGTTTAGTTCTAAAGAACCCTTTTATTACTATAGGGCAAAAAATCAACTCCTTAAAATTCTTGAATTCTCTTTCTTATTAGTTAAAACTGTGAGAAAATAGGGTAGATTTAGAGGTCAAGGCAGTACGTGACTTACCCAATAAGTAACGAGTTGGAGACATTGTCCTTGCTCCTGATTTAGATTGTCCTAGCATAGCTCTTACTCTTCCCCATGTTTGAGCTCTCCTCCCACATTTCTCCCTTCTATTTTTTAAGTTGGACACGTCTCTATTAATCTGATTTTTGCTTCATGCATTGTGGCGTGTCTATCCCCCATCATAGCGCATAGCACAGTGAGGGAAATTCTCACTATGCTCATATGCTCTGCTTTGGGACTCTACTCTTCTACTCATATCTATTCATATAACATCCCAATGAGTCAAATAGCACTTCATTACTTAAAATCCTATTCCCACATTAAATTATTAATACATGATTAGAAATTTAGGATGTTACAAGAAGGACATGAATCTCTACCTTCCCACTATTGTATCTATTATTCTAAGGAGATTTTATGTTAAATACATTGGAGGAGCCATGCTAGAACCTTAAGAATCAAAGATACTACTCTCTTCAAGATGAAATTCAAGCTAAAAGGGAATAATTTTGTTCTATGAGAAGAAGATAAAGTGGTTGATCCTGCTACAGTAAGAAAGAAGAGTAAATAGAAGAAGAAAGTAGCTATTAGCACTTTTAATGTAGCTAGTAGTTCATCTTCTTAACATTTACCTTAGATGCCCACTCCACTGAGTGATATGTCAAATGCCTTCTTGTATAAGATTCTTAATGGCATTGAAGGCAAGCTTAATCAAGTAGTGGTGCATCTCAAGAATGATATCAAAGGCTTTAGTGACATGATGCTATACTTAAATGGAAAATTGGATAGAATCATGGATCAAGTGTTTAATTTATTAATTGCAAGTTTATTAATTATGCACTTTTAATTCTCATTCTCCCATATCTATTTAAGGGGGAGTTTTATATTAAATAGAACTGAGAATCTTGGTCTTAAGGCTTTGTCATCATTAAAAGGGATAGATTGTTGGATCATATATTTTTGTTATGTGTGCAAATATAAAGAATCATAAATGAAGATAAAACTTCAAGAGCATGAAGAATTAAGAGAAGATAAAGAACTTTAGAATAAGTCATTTAAATTCTCTTAGATTCAATGTGAAAACTTTAAAAGCTTAATCACTTTTCATAATCATTAAAATGAATGCACCATATGTCTTATTTATATGCATTAAGACTCATATAAGTATATTCAAGTTTATAAGTGATATCTTTCTAGGGTGTTAAAAATCATTGTGGCTGAATTCAGTGTGGGCTATAAAATCACCCATGATTTTCCTTGGGTGATCATAAGAATTAGCATGTTGGGCATACTAACTAATGGATCACATAAAAGTCATGAAGTGATTCATGCATGACTTGTCACTTGTGTTGTGTGATGCCTTAAACGTTGCTTTTGAATGCAAAATCATGTGAGATAGTCATTAGTTTCTTGCAAGTTTTAGCAATTGTGTTTCATTACAATTTGTCAAAGGCTATTTCACGTGTGAGGACTAATGATAGCCATGTGTGATTTGTCACTTGTTACACAATCACATATTGCCATATTGAGTCTTAAGTCATCTCAAGCTGAGTTCACTTTGTTCAAGTGTATGATCTATGATTCACATTTTTATATCTCTTGATCATGCATAATCTCGCTTAAGTCCATTATTTCCATACATGAAATATACCTAGCCTAGTTTGGGCCTTGTTGCTTTCTATTTCACGCATGAGTAAAGTTGTGATTAACGCATGATTTGTCCTCCCGAATGAACTAAGTCTAGAGATGGTTATTTCATGTGTGATAGCTTTCTGCTTCCAAATGAGTTTTGTTCATAAGAATTGGCTTTGGCTTTCTGCTAGCTATTTCATGCTTGAGTAGAAGTTTCACATGAGTTCTATCACAAAAATCTAAACTTCACTTTTTATAAGCAATTTCACGCATGAGAGCATAGTGGTTTCATGCAAAATTTGTCACACAGAACTAATGATAGTTTTATATGAGCTAAACTATGTGTGAGAGCTAAAAGTTTGTATGTGAGTTTTTAGCACATAGAACTGAGTATATAACATCCCAAAATTGTTAAGACCTGGATTTAATTTAAAATAAAATATTTATAATTAAATTAAAATTAAGAACAATTTGATAGAGGTTGAGAGTTCAAATTTTATTAAGCAAAAGTTTAGGTTTACTTTATTTTTAACTATAGAAAAAATTATCAAAGTTGACCTAAGATTTTGTGTTATAACAAAAAGATTTAGGGCCTTCCTTGTAATCTTCCCTAAATTATTTTAAGTTAAATTTTTTTTATAAGAAGCACGCAGAAATGAAAATAGAATAAAGAACAAAGAAAGAAATGAACAAGAAATGAAGAGAAGAAGAGACGGTGGAGAGAGTGGATAGAGAAGGAAGCTAGAACTTGGATCTAGGAGGCTTTATGGCTGTTGCGAGCTGGGCTACATGATAGGTAAACTCCCTACTTTAATCATCTTCCTTCCCTCTTGGTTTTCTTGAGTTTTAAGAGAGAGAATTTTTAAATTTTGATCCCAAAGGTTTGCTTCTTGTAAGCTTTAGTTTCTTTGTGTCCTTAGGAGATTATTTTCAGCTTTTATATAGTGCTCTAATGTTTTAAGTGGTCAGCTGGATGAAAAAGGAAATTTTGGGCACAAATTAAACTCCAATAGATTAGGTTTTGCTCCTTGATGGTTTAAGCCTATTTATTTAGTTATAATTGTGCTATTTAAATCCAATAAAATTTAAATTAAGCTTTAGTTTTCATTATAAGAGCTAATGGTAAAAGTTGATAATGCTGAGTGAAGGTTTTTGGTTGATTAAAAATTGTATGGTTTGAAAATTGGCCTAATGGTGGCTAATAAATGATTTTGGTGGCTAAGTGGCAATATTAGAATAGTTGGTTTAATAGATAGACCATTAGGATAGATTATAGATCATTGACCCAAGTTATATGGTATGAGCTATAGTCTTCTTTTATGCTATTTTCTATGAAAAGTGATGTGGATAACTCATGTGTTGTAAGGAATAGTTGGTGAAACTTATTGACAAGTTAAGGAATAAGCCAAGTCTTATTTTATACAAGGAAAACCCTTTTGGTACTAAAGGGTTGAGGTAACAGGAGAATTTATATTTTTTATTGCTTTGTTTAGCTATTTTTGAGTAGATAATATTATCTAACATGCATTACATGTTTTAAATAATTGAATGCAAATAAAATGTGCTTTAGAAGGGTTTATGGGGTATTGCTTTAATAATAATGCATCTATATTTACAATCTATTTAATAATAATGTTACTTATAGAAATAAGATTATTTAGCATGTATTGTAATAATAAAAAACGAGGAGTTGCACTTAGGAAAGTGCAACTAGGTTTGCTACCTTACATAGGTTAAGGAATTGCTTAAGGGATGAATTATGAGTATTATACTACCTTGAGTATTGAGGTGGTCAATACTCAGGAAAGGTAGAAAAGCGCAAGAGGCATGATCTCGATAAGAGTTCACCAATAGAAAGATGTGGTCTTGTGATATTCTATTTCTCATTGGCAGTACTCATTGTTGCCTTTTGTATTATGGGCTTAGTATACTAAAGCAGTTAGTGGGTTGAGTGTTCGGCACCTCTTAGTGGGGGACAGAATCCGACATATGAAGTGTGAGGTTGAGTGCCTAAGCCAAGGTAGCCCTCATATGAAAAGTATGTCAGCCTGGCTCTGGAAGTGAGTTAGCTTTGACTTCTCAAGATTCACATCGATTGGACACTAGATGGAGAAACAGCACATTCTAAAATTTGGTCCGGAGGTGCTGTTATGACAGCAATAATATTGATGTTGGGACATGCACGAATTTTAATCTATCCATTGGATCTTTTTAAAATTTGGTACACTAGTAATACTCTTTAAAAGTGATAAGTGGGCTTTAGAATTACTCTAATCAAAGGTCAGATGATGAAATGGTGTACTCTGGAAGTTGGTTTAGATGTGTTGTCATGTTTAGTTGTCATGACAGCAAAAATGGTCAAATTTGTAACATGTTCAAATTTTAATCTGACCATTGAATCTTTTTAAAATTTAAAATACTATTAATACACATTAGAAGTGACATGTGAGATTTGAAATCACTTCAATTAGAGGCTAAATGGTGAATTGGCATCTCCTGGAAGTTTGCTCGAGAGGGTTGTCATGATAGCAGATTAATGCTACCATGATATTAATTAAATGCCCTTACTTGTATAGTTTTCTTTTGTGCGCTATATCGTAATTCTTCAAACTTTCCTAAAATAAAAATTTAATTTAAATGTGTGTTTTCTTCTTGTGTAGATTATTTAGTGTTTTAAATAGTATGTTTTCTAAGTTGATTTTAAGATTAACTCCTTAATCATACTTGGTTTGTTTGACTTGAGTGATTTTGAGATAACATTAAGGACAAGTGTTATAGAGTACATATTCACATATGCAAAACCACACATGAGAATTCATAAGGTTCACACGTGATTTATCACATACACATGTCTAGAACAAGTTGAGAGCAATTTCACTCATGATTCAATAAGTCACTCTCAAGAAATTGCTCCAACGAATAGAAACATTGTTCCAATGGTTTAACAAAAGTGCAGAGATTATCAAAACTATGTATGTGATACCATTCATGTTTGAACTAGAACTTTTAATTTTTGAGCAAATTTAGAGATTATCAACAATAATAATCAATCATAACAAAAGTGCAAAGATTATCCCCTAGGCTTTTTACCCTTACAGGACCAATTAAGTCCATATAATCCAACCCACGAGGTTTTGATGTGGAAACCACATTCTTGCTATGAAATGTAGTCTTGACTTTCTTTCCCACAATATAAGCATCACATAACTTGTCAGTTTTAAATTTTATCCTTGTTAGTCTGATGACAAGATCCTTCTTAACAAGCTTGTCTAGTTACTTCATATTCATGTGAGCTAACCTTTTGTGCCACAGTTAGCTCTCATCATTCATAGATATTAAAAACTTTGTGTTTAAGAAATCATTATCATAAAGATTGACGGAGTACATATTTTGAACTCTTTTCCCTTCTAGAATGATTTTTCCTATTTCCACATCTCTTATAATACAGCATACAATATTAAATATTACCTCATAACCTTTGTCATGTAATTGACTTATGCTTAAAAGATTATGTCCTAAACCATCAACCCGATAAACATTATCTATGCATGGTAAGTTGGAAATATTTTTACCAACCTTACCAATACCCAGAATTCTTCCTTTTTCATTATACCGAAAGGTGAAAGTCCTACCATCTTTAGTTTCTACTATGTATAGGAATATGGAGCTATCACCATTTATGTGCTTAGGGTAGCCAATGTCTAAGTACCATTTATCATGCGTGACTCTCCTTGATCCCTACACAAATATCTGATTTTCTTAGGTGCCTAAATTTATTGTTTAGATTATAATGAATTAGTAGACCCCCTTAGAAACCACTCATATTTTCACTCAACCCTTACTTCCTATGAATATATAATTTAGTCACGTGTCCTTTCTTGTTATAATAAGAACAAGTGGACTTAGGTGAGTTAGTCATAGTCACAGTAATAAAGAAGTTCTTATAGTATTTTTGTTTTTGCTTAGCTTTATAGCCTAGACTCGCTTTATCAAAAACATTTCTCTATTAACTTAAAATCTTGTTCAAGTTTTCTCTTCCTTCAATAAAGTTAGCAAGAGTATCTTTTAAATCTTCTTTTTCAAATAAATGAAGCAAACAATCAACACATTGAGTTTCATTTTCTAAAATGTTTATTTTCTTTTTCAAATCTTCATTTTTGGTTTTTAGACACATATTTTCTTTTCCTAAAGTTGTAAGCCTCTTTTTGGTTTGAGAAAGATTTTTAATAACAAAAAATGATTCATTATGTGATTTTTCAAAAGATATTTTTAATTCTTCAAAACTAAAATCAAATTCAGAGTCTGAATCAGAATCATTGACCTAATTTGTGTCACTTTTTACCATTAGATAGGGTTTTCTTCTTCTTTTGTAGATTTCTTATCACTATCACCCTATATTAAAAAGAGATATGCCTTGAATTTCTTTTTGTCATACTTGTAGCTCTTATTATCTTGCTTTAAGTAACAATCAGCTTGATGTGGCCTGGCTTTTTACACTTAAAGCAACTAATCTCCTTGTCTATCTTCTTTGAGAATTTCTTATTAAACTTCTTCTTTCCAAAGAATTTACCAAACTTCTTAACAAATATAGCCACCTCTTCATTAATGTCTTCATTATCACTTGTTTTAGAATCTAAACATTATTTTAAAACTTTTAATGCCAATGATTTCCTTTTCTTTTTTGCATCTTCCTTCAGCATGGATAATTTCCCTTCGTGTTTAGTAAGGCTACCAAATAATGCAGCAATTGATCTCATTGATTCACTCTTTGCTTCCTCAATAACTATAATTTTTGGTTGCCATTCAACAAGGAGTCCTTTTATGGTTTTTTTGACTTGCTCCTTTTATGTGTATGTTTTTCAAAGTGCTGCAAGCTCATTCATCACGTGAGTATATCTGACTTGCATTTCATTAATGCTCTCCCTAGGCTTCATTTTAAAGAGCTCATACTCTTGAGTCAATGTACTCATTTTGGTTTTTTACTCCTTATATGCCTTCATAAGCTCTCTCAAGGGCATCCTATATTTCCTTTGTAGTTTTAAGATTGCTAACACAAAAGTATGCTTATTGACTTAAGGCACTTGCAATGATCAATTTAGCCTTGGAATTTAGTAGCACTAGCTTCTCTTCTTTTTTAATGAATTTACTCCTCATTTTTCTTACTTGCTATCCTTCAACTATTTTGATAGGAATATAGGGACCATTCTCAACAATTCCCACAAATCTAGATTTGATGCCTCAAAGAACAATCTCATTTTACTCTTCCAGAAGGTATGGTTTTCACTATTGAATCCTAGAGACCTATTAATCTCTGTAAATGCCCTAAGAAGGGGTGAATTGGGCTAATTGAAAATTTAAATAAAATATAGTATTAATAAGTGAGATGAAGGAATGAGATCACCAATCACGAGAGTTGAAGGAATAGAGCTTGACATAGATGATTTATCCTAGTTCGACTCCAACCACTTGAGTTTACATATAGTCCTCAAGAACCTCCTAATATTTTTAATCATATTACCAAGATTAATCCAGGCTCTTGGTTACCTCAGTACATAAACAGACTTTTCAATAAGTCTAAAACTCTCCCCTTTACAAAGGTAATAATAAATCATCTTAAGCTCCCTAAGCTTAAATTCCTCTATTTTGAAGATGTAAAATAAGGATAAATAGAGTAAGTTCAAGAATGAACTACTGCTGCTTTGAAACTCTCTTTAAGAGTAGATATATAATCAATGAAGCTCTCTATCAATAAATGATACACAGAAGGTAGGTAAACATTGATACTCAATAAATGCATAATGTTCTTGCAGTTTGCATTTTTCCTCTTGCTTTCTTGTTTCATAAATGAGCTTATTTATAGTTGTGAATCATAAATGATTTGTTAGACTCATAAATGTTCTCGTTGGAGATTACTTGTAGTCTGTTTCCTTCTAGCTTTGAGTTTCCTTGGATATCTAAGGTTCTCTAATAGACTAGCCAATGGAGCAGTGCTTCTTCCTCTTTTATATAGTTATAGTTGAAAACATTAAATGCTTCTAGAAAAAGTGGATGAAGCTTATATGTTTTGATATAATAGAAGGAATGCTCAATGATGAAAATAAATATTTACAACTAGAAGAACTTGAAGCAGATTAATATGTTTAGATATCATTTGGTAAGGATATAGAGTGAATTTAAATGATTATAGATGAAAAAAAAGGATTAAAAGATGAGTTTTGATGACTTTCGAAAGAGATATGAAAAACATAGCATAAATCTTCATAGTAGCACCAGTGTTACTATGATCTAGCACCAGTGTTATAGACATGAATAGACATAAAAGGAAAGTTTAGCATAGGTGTTGTCCTTGTAATACCAATGTAATCTAATACATAAAAGATGAGGATTCTTGATATTTTTAGAAGAATTAGAATATTTCTTAAAAGATTATTTAGCATCAGTGTTAAAAGAAGGTAACACTAAATTAACATATTGAACAAGTCTCTTTGTAGAACAGAAGAAAGCATAGTATTGATTTTAAGATGTTAGCATAGGTGTTGCACCAATATGAATGAAACTTAGTATAGGTGCTAACCACATAACACAAGTGTTGACATAACTCAACCAAGGATAAAAGAGAAATAAGACTGATGTTGAAAGATATAACTAGTGCAAAGAAAAGGATTTTAACAAGAAAGACTCAAACTCACTATTCTATTGATTCTTGGTACATCTAACACTGATCCTACACATACTAACACTGGTGTTAAGGCATCCAAGGCTGGTGTTATTAACACTTAGAAATATTTTCCAACAAGACAACTTCAAGCACAAAGAGTTATAGTTAAGTCAAATACTTAACTACAAAGATGGCATACCTTTTGTTCATATAAGCTCTCACTTAGCCAGTTTTAATGTTAAGCCATTTATTTTAATTAAGAAAGCCTGAAATGCATAAAAGTTCTCTTCATTTTATAATCATCAAAACCAGGGTTCAATAATCTTGGTACCTTTAGGAAAAACATTATCACTAAAACTAGCCATAAGATCCTCCTAGTTTGTTAAGTCTTTTGTAACATCCTGAATTTTAATATAGGAGACTAACTACTAATTAGGGGTAAACTAGTAATTAGTGAATTTATTATGGTTTTGAATGATGGACTTATGTGTGATGCTAATTGGTTGGTGTGGTTACAGGATTAGATGATAGAACAATAATTTGGGATATAATGCATGAGCAATAGTGAGATTTATCTCACTTTGCCATGCATTGCGGCATATGCTGCATGCGTCGCGACATATAGCACATAATTTACTTAAAGCTGACATAATTAACTCATGAAAATAGAAGAAAAAGAGGGAAAAATCATGTGTGATAAAAAGAAGGAGCTTAGCTCTATTAGGGCTTGGAGTGTTTGGTGATCAAGAGTTTACTTTGGCCAGTGACTTGTCGGGTAAGTATCGTACAACTTTATGCTACATTTTTACCCAAATTTCTTTAAGTTTGGTTAGTAGAGAAATTAAATTAAGAAGTTTTAAGAAGTTGAAATCTAAGGAAAAGGTTTAAAAAGGACTTTCAAGTGGAAACTAAGGTTTTGTGATTGGTTTGATGTTTAATAGTTGAAATCTGAGGATATAGGCTTAGTTACCCTAATTTGATAAGTTAAAATGGAGGAAATTAATAAATAAATGAGTTAGAAGGGTATTTTGGTTGCTTGAATAAGCTTAAGGGTCAATGGCTATAGAGAATGGGTTATGTAAGCCTAAACAATGCAAAATGAACTATTTTATGTGTTGAAGGATTTGGTTAGCCAAATTGGTGCTTGTTCTAAATCTGGAGAACTAATTATAGGATGTTCATTATATAGATTGAGCATCCGAGGGTTATTTGAGGAAGTTAGACTGACTTGAAAGGTTCAATACAAATGGTAACCCTTAATAGTAAGGGTAAAAGATAACTAGAGTAACCCTTTTTCTTGTTAGTTTGTTAAATTATTTAGAAGTTCTTTACATCAAAGAATGTATTATGTTTTATAAACTAATAAAGTAGCAATGTCGTGAAAGAGTTATGCATATGGGTATGTGTGTGATACTTGAAATGTATGAGAAATGACATATGCATAAACATGCGCATTTGCATCCATGAGTATACCTTAGACTAGGGTAGGGGGTTATGACCCTACACTATTAAGGCTAGGAAGTCATAAAGGTTTTAAACTTAAAGCTTGCTCCGCCAAGAAGGACCTAAGAGAATGATCTATGAGTATACCCTAGACTAGGGTAGTGGTTCCTAGTCCTACTTTGTGTAAGGCTAAGAAGTCCTGACAATCCAAGCATTGAGAATGATCTACTAAGTAGGGCTTAAGAGACACCCATACTGATGATTCCCAGACTAGGGTAGTAGTTTGGTAGGCCCTATTTCGTGTAAGCTAAAAGTCCTGGTTCAAGAGTAAAGCTTACTCCATTAAGGGAAACTAGGAGTGCATAAGCAAAACCATAAATGTGAATGGCATTGTGTGCATGTATATTTATACTGTTTTATTAATATAAGGCTACTTTATCTTTTGTTTATGATTTTACTTACTAACTAGTATTTAGGGTTTATCCAAGTTACTAAGACATATGTCTCACTCTGTTACCTTTATACATACATGAAGAGAGCATGAGAAGGCCGAGAAAAGAAATAAGAAAAGAGTAGCCTTTATTAGTAGTAGTATGACTACTATTAATGTAATGAATGTATAGCAAAGTTATGAATATTCAAGTTGTCAACTAGGATAGATAAGTGTATATAAATGTGAATACATGATTTTGTGGTTGAGAGCTTGCTTGTGTATATGATATTGCATCTCACCAAGTGTATCATAGTGGTGAATACGTAGGTAGGCCTAAATGCTATCTAAGTAAGTTTATGCTATGTTGTAACTTGTTCCACTAGTTTATATGTAAAATTGATGTGATGAATTGTGTATTTTTAGGAAACTTGATCAAATAGTAAGGCTTCGCACTATTTGTATGAGTCAAGCTTAATTGTGATTCTCGACCATATGGTGAGGCTTGACCCCATATGTACGAGTCGAATGATTGAAAGTGGAACAAGTATATATGTGTATGTAGTTATATGTTTGTACCTTATATAAGCCCACAATTGTGTAATGTGACATTGAGAGGTCAAAATGAGTGTTTGATATGATATATATATGATTTATTGTGTTAATCAAGTATATTTAGTCTTATTGGACTTAGTTTAAGGCCCATAGTAGTCTAATGAGATAATAAATAAGAATTGAACACTTAGGATGCCATTTTTTTAATAAAAAGTGACTTTTTGCACCTAGGTGTCCAATTTTAGATCAGCCTATTGGATTATGTCCAAACTTGTCCCATTAGATAGAATATGTTATAAACTTCATGTGAGCACTTGAATCACTCCAATCGAATATTGGGTATGAAAATGATGTACAATGGAAGTTTGTATCAAAAATTCTACTGCGATAGCAGAATCTGGTACATATGTCACGGCACATGTCACATAATTAGAGCTTGCTACTGTATGCCACATGTTGGGTGCATGTGGTTTGTGCTGCAACACATGGTCTTTTTTTTTCCAAAAAAAATATTTTTGTTTCTTGCATCATGAAATCATATTGATGCTTCTATTAGCCCTCTTATTTGAACATACTTTTATGAAGTTAGGATCCCATATTTTAAAAACAATTGATGGCTATAACTCTGATATTGTATTACTATGATGTATTAATGTGTATTAAAGATTAGTAAATTCTAGATTATATAAGAGACTTTACATCATTAATCAAGAGTTCGAGCTCTAATAGCAAATGTTGGATAAGGCTGGCA
Organism: Prosopis cineraria; assembly: GCF_029017545.1. Taxonomy (NCBI): domain Eukaryota; kingdom Viridiplantae; phylum Streptophyta; class Magnoliopsida; order Fabales; family Fabaceae; genus Prosopis; species Prosopis cineraria. The sequence continues at coordinate 12,190,752 of NW_026555336.1, read as the reverse complement.
CCTAAAAGGGAGTGAATTAGGTGATACTTAATTTTTTTGGAAAATTATGAAGAGTGGAAGAGAGATACCAAAAGTAAAATATTTAACACCAAAGATTTATTTTGGTTTAGCCTAAAACTTGGCCTATGTCTAGTCCTTATGATCACCCTTGATATTTTCAACTATAATCACAAGTTTAAGAGGGTGCTTGCAACCTCAGTACAACTCATAAGTCTTGACTAGTCTTATTTCAATTAACCAACCTTACTATAACTAGCAAGTTATTACAATTCACCTAAAAAATTCCTTTTCAGGATTTCAACTTTGTATAAAAAAATTTCTCTCAAAGATAAACGCTCTAAGAGTAGATTAAGTATAATGGAAGCTTAAGAATTAATAAGAGCTTTTTCATAAAGTTTATCAAGAATGATAAATGAATGAATTTAAGATCTTTTGATACACAAATTGAATGTTTTCAAGAATGCTCAAATGTGGAATGGTTCGCTCAATGATTAGAATTCTTATTCTAGACTTCAATTGTGTCATATCTATAGTTTTATAGTGTACAGACTGTTAGAACAATGAATGTAGCCTTTGATGACATTTCTTGCGTGTAACTAGGAGAGTCCCACATGAAATGGAGCTAGGCAAGTTCCATTTAAGCATATAGACAATTCAAGCATGAACATTAGGGTGATTCACACATGATTGGTAAGGTGAAAAGATACAAATCATTCTGTATGACAAATTAGGCATGGTTCCCTCAAGCTCTTACTCATGAATTGGCTAATAGATTGCTAAAGCCAATCTGGGTGACAAATCACTCATGCAACAAATTAACTATCACGCATAAAATGGCTGGTTATAAAACCCAAGCCATTCTAGATGACAAATCATGCATGCAACGCTCTACCTTTCATGTGTGAAATGACTAGTCACAAAACCAAGCCACTATATTAGACTAATCACATATGGAACCAATATGTATTTAACCATGGATTGCATGATAAAAAGATTTAGTTTTATAAGTGATAAGTCAAGCAAGTGCATATGAATCTTGCTTGAAATTACTTAAGGCTTACTTAGGCCAAATGTGTTCAAGAGAACAAGTAACAAACAAGGCATGAAAGTTTTCTCTTTGAGGTGTGAAGCATCACTACTCAAAATGCAATGTAGAAAATATGACAATTTAAGTGTGTGTACAAGAAGGTTTCTAGCATGAAGTGAAGCACAGAAGCTTCATCAAGGCATCACACAAATAAAGGTGACAAATCACACGTGGACCACTTCTGATTTAGTCATGAAATATTAGCCAGTATGCCTATAGTGGCAAATCGCACATGGAACCCTTTTAATTTAGGCATGAAACATCATACAGTGAAAAGTTCAACTTCTATGATCCAATTCAAGCTTGAATTGACTAAGACAAGTCCTAAGATGCACAAATAAGACTTATGAACCTAAGATGATGCATTCACTTTAAAATTGATAATATGTGATTAAGCTCTCATTTTTCACATTGAATCTAAGAGAAATAAATGACTTAAACCTATAAATCTTCTTCTTCTCTTAATTCTTCAAGTTTTAGAGGTTTTGTTTCATCCACAAATCTTTTATATTTGCATAAATGACACATATCTCTTCTCTTGGTTTTGTAATCATCAAAATATATGATTCAATATATAAGAAAGCTAAAGTAATCTTTACAAGCTCAATATGTGTAAAATTGATTTCTAATTGGAAGTTTAAGTAAGAGAATGTAGATATATCAAATTCAATTTTATACACTAAAACATAGCATTATCTAGGGTTACTAGAAATATAAAGAGTTGAGGGAGGAGAGAGCGCAAAATATGATTTATCCTAGCTCAGTTACACCATTAAAGCCTACGTCTAATCCCCAAGAAATTACTAGAAATTTCTCCACTATAACACAAGCTTAAGTAGGTGCTTACCACCTCAACACAACCACAAGTTTAGTTTGGGCACTTGTAAGCCCTTACAGCAACTCACTTTACTAGTGAGCTTCTCTTCCCAAAGAATCACCTCTCTTGATTATAGGAAAAATCTCTCCCTCACCTTTATAATGATTTTGAGTATATAAATCACTAAGTTAAAACTCTCTCTAAGAATAATGATGAGTACATTGAAGCTCTAATACTTAAATGATGAAGATATACACAATATTAGCTCAAGAATGATGAATTTGTATAATAAGAGTATAAAGAATATAAATATCTAACTTAATGATTTCTTGTCTTAATTCTGTGGTTAAGATAAGTTTGGAGTGTTATATTTATAGCCCATAGAGTGAAATAGGTGTTGGAGACATATTATGAAATTTTATAGCCATTGCATAGTAGTTATAGTCATTGGTGACGTTTCACATGTGAAACAGAACTCATTCATATGTGTAGACATTTCACAAGCATAAGTGACAAATCTCATTTGAAATGTGACAAATTGTGCTTGAAATGTCATGTGTGTTGAATCATGTGTTTTGATGATTAGAAAACTAAGAGAAGAGGTGTTTTGTTATGTATGCAGATATATGAAGAATCATAGATAAAGACAGAACCTCAAGAACATAAAGAATTAAGAGAAGATGAAGATTTATAGGATAAATTACTTAATTCTCTAAGATTCAATGTGAAAACTTTGAGAGCTTGATCATATGTCATTATCATTAACATAAATGCATCACCTCTAGCTCATAAGTCTAAATCATGCATCTTAAGACTCATCTTAATACATTTAAGCTTGCGAGTTACGTCACTTTAGCTTGTAAGTGGTTCATAGAAGTTAAGCTTTTCATTGTCTAGAAAATCACACGTGATTCAGTCTGGTCGCATGCATGATTTGTCATATTAGGTATACTAACTGACCTTTCACACTTGAATCAAGTGTGATTCATGCGTGATTTATCACTAATAGATGTGTGATGTATTGACAATGCTTCTGTGCTCCAGTTCATACAAGCTAACCTTAGATACGCATGCTTGAAATGTCATCTTGTATTCCATTACATATTGTAGAGTGCCATTCCATGCATAAAATAAAAGGTAACCACGCATGATATGTCATTAAGTCTTTTCAACACATTTTGCCAAATTAGTCTTAAGCTATTCCAAGCTTGGTTCAACATTGTTCACTTGCATGATCTATCATCTTTGTGTTAAATCTTTTTTGGTTATGCATTCCTTGCTTGAGTACATATTGGTTCCACGCATGATATGACTTACAGAATAGTTTAGCTTTACAACCTGCCAATTCACATATGAGTATAATGGTGTTCCACGCGTGATATGTCTTCCTAAATGATCTGGGTTTTAGAAATAGCCATTCCACACATGATACATAGTTGGTTCCATGCACGATCTATTACACAAAATTATGCTTGGCATTCGGCCATCAATTCATGTGTAAGAACACTCGGCTAGCCAATGACACCCTATTGAGTGTATTAGGGGAAACTATTATTCAGAAGTGTGATAGAATACCTTTAGCCGGGTGATTCTACTACTAAAGGTGAGCTCAAGGCTAATGAGAGTGTATATTAGTCTAAGACAAGCATATGGTTTCAAGTTAGGATGATTTGGAAGTTCAGTTGGTAGTGATCATGTTGTATATGTGGAAAAATGGTGAAAAGTGAAAAATGAGTATAAAAAGAGTGAATTGACAAATGTTGTGGTGATTTGACATGAAACATCTGATTATGATATGTTTAAAGATATATTATGCTACACTTCCATATAGTTGCATGTGATAGTGAATAGTAGTGAGTTATTCTATTACTAAAATTTTTATCTCGCCCTCATGGTTACATGTTTATAGGATAGAGTTGTAATCAAGGAAAGGAAAAAGAGTCTGGACCAGCATAGTAGTACCATGATTGCGAGACCTCTAAGTTTGTGTAATGAACTAAATTAATGTGGATAATGTATGTATAAGTTTCTATAGGGTTTCATGCATGATTTGAATGGTTATAAGTTGTTAAACATAGAGATTGTGGTAAATGTTGTGAATATTAATAAATCTTAGCCCATGTGTGAAAATATGTGGTGAAATGAATGGTATGGGCTAAGATTTTGTGATGACCATGTGGTAAATGTGGATATATGTGAATTTATAGTGAAAAAGGTGTGGATATATGTGAATTTGTGGTAAAAAAGGCCAAGTGAGCAAAGTTATGTCAAAATTGTGAAAATTTATGAAATGTAGAAATGGGCCATTGAGAACCAATTTGTGATATATGGGTGTATTTGTGTTATAATGTGGTTACTCAGTTTTGGACTTAGTTCAAAGCCTAAAATGGTCTAATGAGATTAAGGGATCTATTTGAGCACCTGAATGCATGAAATTTTCAAGAAAAATAACTTCTTACTCCTGAGTGTTCAAATTTTGATCAAACCATTATTTCGTATCCAAACCTATCTTATTACCCTAGCTTATGAGATAACTTTTGTGTGGGTGCTTGGATTACTTTAATTGGACATCATATATGAAAACAGTGCATACTAAAAGTTCATCATTTATGTTGTCAAATGACAGCAATAATTTCGGACTTGCGCACCATGGCATATTGTGTGTCGTCACGCCATAATATATGACACAGAGGAGATTAAGGCGTATGGCTCTATGCCACATGCTGCGGCATATGTGTTGTCTAGCACGACGCATGGCCTAAAAATCTAACCTTGTTTCTTTACTTAGGATGCATGCAATAGTTCTCATGAATGCATATAATTTGTTTTTGCTATGTAGTACTTTGATTTATTATGATTTTGATAGTTTTGCAAAATGAATCTTGGGCCTAAGCTTCTCAAATAAAGTATTTTTGTTTACTATTTGGTGTTCTAGTGGTGATTTAGTTAATCTTCTCCTATATCTGGTAGATACAGGGGAGGGTTGTAACTTTGATTTCTTCCTTTTCATGCTCACTCTCATCTTTTCTTTAGACAGCCTTAAATGATATATCATGAATAAAATAGTTAGTTTAAGTATCAATATGTATATATCCAAGTTATAAAAGATGATACTATGAATACTCTTGGATATAGAATCAATTTAAGATAAGAAAAAATATGATAGTAAAAAATAACTTTTATTCACACAAATCATTTTCCAAATCTCATGTAATATGTAACAATATAAGTAAAAACACTTTGAAGCACTGGTTTCATAGTCATAGTTAACTACTACATATATATATGTATATATATATGAAAACAATTAGGCATAAGATATAGTTAACTTGTATATATCTGTCATAATCAAAACTTAGCCTAAACATAATGTCATAAGTCATTATGTCCAACAAATGCAAGATGTAAGTGTGGGGGGAAGGGACTTATCTTTATTTTGAAAAGTTTTAAAAGAAGAATTTAGGTGTTTTCTTGCATTATTTAATACTTTTAGTGTCTTTTGTGTGAAGTTGCAAGTTTAAGGCAACTTTGGTTTGGATGCATTCAAGCATGATAAGTAATTGATCCTATGTTTGGAATTCAAGTTAAGTGACAATAAACTTGGTTTCAATGGATTAATGTGATAGTTATTTGCTTGTGAGTATTTGGGCCTAATAATACTCTTTTCTTGTATGTATTCTCTTATTACTACTCTCATTCTAGAATTTGGCTTGATTCTTAATTGAGGCTATAATTGCATATGCTTTACATGAAGATGATTTAGGAATTATTTTCTTTCAACCTACTTAGCCAAAAAGCCATCTCGTGCATTTTATCCCTTGCTAACCAGTTTGAGCTTAAATCTTTTCTTTGAAATTTTAGCCAATTGAAAATATAACCAACAAAATATTTTTTCCTTCATTTTTCTCACCCTACTGTAGGGAATTAAAAGCATATATCATTATATTTCTTTGAATGAAAGATTATGATCGAAGAGAAATTTGAGTTAATTTGAAGGAAAAAAATGGGGCCAAAAAGGAAAAGAAAAAGAAAAAGAAAAAGAAAAAGAAAATGGAGACCAAAAAAAGAAAGAAAAGAAAACAAAAAAAAGTGAGAAGGTGCATAAAGCTAAAGAAAATAAAAAGAAAAATAGCCAAAAAAAGAGGAAAATAAAACCCAAATCATTTTGTTTTATTTCTTTCATTCTATATACTTTGTTTAACAAATGCTTTTCATTTTTCTAAAGTTTATTAGCCTTCCTTTTTGCTATTTTTAAACCAAACCTTTACCTTAGCTCTATTACAACCTAAAATAAAGTCATTTTAATTCTTGCATTGCATATAACATAGATGTTTGACACTTAAATGAATAGTAAGCCCATGGTAATGAGGTTTTGATAAGGGAACTTAAGTGAAACACTTACCTATAAGCACTTGAGAGTTGAGAGTTAAACACTTGACCTTTGTGAAGGGCTATTACTTGATTCATTCTTGCCAAATGAAATTGCCATGATACTTGTTACTTTGGATATAAGAGATATTGATTAGAGCATTAAAGTATTGAAGAGCTATGATTATTTTTATTCTTTGTTGCTTCCACATTTCTTTCTTGAATTTTGAGATTTAAGTTTTCTCCAAAAATGCAAAAGTCTAAGTTTGGGGGAATTGATGAATAAAATTTTTACATATTTTTATCCTTTTAATTTATACTTTTAAATTTTTATTTGAGGCTAATTGAGTTTAATTGGATATGATTTGGTTTTATTAGCCAATCTTCAATTTTGAGATTTTAACTATCTAAATCTTTGATTTTAAAATATAAATCACGTGTTTGATATTTTTGCAAAGTTCCTATTTAATTTTATTTTATTTGTGCAGATCTTCTACATTGAATTTGAAAGATATTAATAGAGATTATTTTGGATATGAAGAATATGGGCATACTTGAAGATCAAGTCAAAAATTGAATCTTTAAAATTTTGTTTATATTTATTTTGGATTTTTTTAGTATAGATTTCAATTAGGATTATTTAAGGTAGTTTTATCATTTTATTAAATTAGTAGTTTTCCATTACCCATACAAATCATGCATAGGAAGGCATCACTTTTTATATACAGAAAGCAAGCAACAAATTACACAAAAGACTATTTTGACGATAAGAGAAAAGAAAGGAGTTCACGGTGAAAAAAATTGAAGAGGATCAGAGGCTGTAGCTTTGTCTTTTTGTTTTCTTTGCTCACCTCAATGATGGCTGCTCTCATTTTTACCTACTGTTGTTTAATTTTTAGTTCTATAGAGAATTAATTTTTTTTCTATGATCAATCACAAATCATAATCTTAAATTTTAGTTAGAGTCTTTGATATTCTAGGTAGTTCATATCAAATATGTTGTTTGACAGCAAAATCTAATACATATGCTATGGCGCTTAGTGCACGTGCTATGGCGCATGTGACAAAACAAGAAGTGGTAGCTCTATTATAAACCTAATTATAAATGTGTTGGAAGTGTGTTTTACCAAAATGTCTTAGGGGCATTACACATTAAAGGAGGAATACTGCATGATTGATAAGTTTTGATAATGAAAACTATCTTTACACCTTTATTCTTGAATAAGAATTGCTATCATGTAGCTTCTCATCTAAGTTTCTCTCTTCTATCTATTTTCTCTCTACTCTCTTTCTCTCTTTTCTTTATTCTCTTCTACCTTCTCCCTTCCTCATTCCGCATCATAAAGGCTCTCAACCCATTAAACCCGCTAGTTGTTCTTGTGGTTTTGAGGCCAACATTAGTTTTCCTTAAGGTTTGCATCTCCTTTAACCTCTAGCCAAAGTAGCATTAACCTAGCTATAATGTCCCTTACTTTATCCAAACTTTATCATCTAGATACATAATCACAATATAATATCAGATTAATAGCCCTCAATTTGTTTTGAAAATGCAGGATCCTAACTTCTTAAAAATATATTTAAGAAAAAGGGCTAACGGAAGCATAAATGCCATAATATGACTTGAACAAACACAAATTTTTCTGAAAAACATGCCATGTGCCATGGCATGTGGTACAGAGCAATGAGCTCCCCTTATGTGCAATGCGCCGCGACATGATGCATAATGCACTGTGACATACATGATAGAAATTTTGTTGTCAAATGATAGTTCATGGAAGCAAATTTCTATCACGCATCAACTCCACACCAATGTCTGATTAGAGTAATTCAAGCACATATACTAAGCTTTTAACATCTTTTTGCTCATGAGAAAAAGTTGGACACAATCTAACAGTCCGATCTAAAATTAAACACCCTAATGTAAAAAGTCACTTTTCTTTCAAAATATGGCACCTTAAGTGTGCTTCTCATTCCTTGCCTCATTAGACTACTTTGGGCCTTAAGCTAAGTCCAAAAGAACCACATACAGCTGATTGACACATCACATCACATATAACATATCGAATACTCATTTTGACCTCTCAATGCCACATCATATACTCATGATCTTATATGAGGCACAACACATAATCACATACACACATACATTTGTTCCACCTTTATCCTTCTGATGTCCATACATGGGCTAAGCCTCACCATATGATCAGAAATCACAAATATACTTAACTCATACAAATAAAGCTAAGTATCACTATTCCAAGATTCACATATATACACAATTTCACATAACAAATTCACATATATATAGTGGAATGAGTTATACAACATAATATAAACTTACTTGTATAGCATCTAAGCTTACCCATGTATCCACCATTATGATACATAGATTTAAATATAATAACATGTTCATTCATTCTTTATGCTCATGCACTCTCGGTTCCCTCTAGTAGAGCAAGCTCAATGCTCGAACTGAGACTTCTAGCCTTGTATGAAATAGGGTATACTAAACCTCTGTCTTAGACTAAGTATCACCAATATAGGTGGTCTCCTGAGTTCCCACTAGCAAAGCATACTTAATGTTTAGACTCTTAAGACTTTCTAGCCTTATATAAAGTAGAACTACGTCCCCCTATCCTAGTCTAGGGTACACTCATGGATCATTCTTCTAGGTCCTTCCTATAGGAGCAAGCGCTATCAGTTTAAAAAATACAATGCATACTTATATATAAAGTACTTGTAAATAATTTAACAAACTAAGAAGTAAAAGGGTTATTCTAGTTACTTTTACCCTCACTACCAAGAGTTACCATTCACATCATTAACTTTCAAGAGTGTAGATTCTCACTAGACACTTCTTAGTTGCTCAATCTATATAAGGAACATTCCTTAATCAATTATCAACATACAACACAGGTACTAATTTGGTTGAACCAAATCCCTTAATGCATAAATAACTCAATTAAAGCCTTCTTAGTTCACATAATCCATTCTCTATTGTCATTTGCTTTTAGGCCATCCAAATGACCTAAATACTCTAATTCTTACTTGTTTATCAATTTTCCCTAATTTTAACCTAATAACATAGGTTAATTATGCCTAAATCCTTAAGGTTCAGCTATTAAACCTTAGACCAATTAGAAAACCTTAGTTTCACATCCAAAAGAACTTTTTAAACCTTTTCTTTAGATTTTAACTCCTTAAAACTTCCTGACTCAATTCCTCTACATATCAAATTTAGAGAAAATAGGGTAGAAATGTAGTGTAGGACTGTACAAAACTTACCTAATAATTAAAGCCCTAGCATAGAGATCCTCTCTCTCACTCTCTAGTGCATTTCTTTACCCTTCTCCTTCTGATTCATGAGCTTCTACATGTCAGCTTTAAGTGAATTCTGTGTCAGGAGATGCAGCACATGCAACATATGCCTCGAACAATGAGCCAAATCTCACTAGTCCTTGTACATTAAATCCTAAATTTTCATTCTACCATCTAATCCTATAATCACACTAATCAATTAGTACCACACATTAATCCCCTATCCAAAACCATAATCAATTTACTAATTACTAATCTATACCTAATTAGCAACTAGTTCCTTGGATTGAAATTCAAGATGTTACACTGGTCGAGAAAGGGGGAATGTAAAGTCCCCATTTCATCTAGGCTTTACCAATCCACACACAAATTTTAGAAGACTATCAACGATATAGCTCTTAATTTGTTTTTTAAAAATGAGATCTCAACTTCATAGAAATTGTGTTTAATAAGAAGGGCTAATGGAAGTGTAGACTTAAATTCAGTTTCAAGAAAAGAAAACAAACAATTCATCTCAAAAATAGGCCATGTGCTGTAGCTCACACCACATGCACCGTGGCATGTGATAGAGAGCAGCATGCCCTAGTTCTGTGTCATATGTTGCTACTCACATACCATGCACTATAGTACATGTATTAAATTCTACTGTTACAGTAGCTTTTTTATATGAATTTTTGCCATGTGCCATTTTCACATTCGACATCGGATTAGAGTGATTCAAACACCCCCACAGAGGTTATAACGTAATCTATTTAATAAGACAAGTTTGAACATGATCTTATGGTCCGATCTTAAATTGGACACATAAGTGTAGGAGTGTTTAAGATGTACCTGGCCTGACTAACCTGTACCAGCCCGTGCTTGTCCCGATCATATTGGGACGGGTCTGTCCCAGCCCAAAAAAATTTAGGACGGGACTTTTATGGGACAGAGGCAAAATAGGGATGGGACGAGACAGGACTCGGGCTATCCATCGGGACGTCCCATCCCGTCTCATTTATATTCATTATATATAATTATATATATTTTTTAAATTTAACTATTATTTATTTATTTTAATTAAACTAATTTTTAATGTTATTTTCAGCTTTTTCGAGACAGACACGTGGCAAGAGACCATTTTAAAGTTCATTTTTCCCTTTACACTTTCCAGATCCAGACTTCGGTACTCGGTAGCTCAGTTTCCATCTTTCCCTTCCATTCTAAAGCTTCAACTCCAACTCCAAAGATCCCTCTGCCACAGATCAGTTGCCCAGCCACAGAGATAGAGCAGACCTTTAGTCCTTAGGAAGGACTCCTTCACCCAGGCAGTGAATCTCCTTTCTGAATCTGTTATTATTCCTTTCATTGCAACTCGCGAAGTCTTTCTCTATTCACATCTTCCATATCTTTAGCGACAATTTCCACATCTTTCTACCTGAGTTCTGATGCACGAAGACAAGAGCTGACACCTCTACCTTCGCAACCTAGACCACCCCTTCGTCTTGAGCTACAGTATAAGGTATTTGTTGCCTCCCAAATCTTGAGCTACAGTGTAATTTTTCAAGTCTAAGAATACTTTGAAATTAAATATCCTTTTCATAAATTCCTATTATCTAATGTGGGAATATGTTTCGAGTCATCAAGAAGCAAGAGAAATTTCATTGACCCAAGTAGCAAACTTTAAAAAGACAATTGTTTTAAATTGCAAAGAGGTAAATATGTTATCTCGATGATATGTTTATATGCCCATTCTATTTATTCTTATTTTTAAGAAAAATAAATATTGGTTAGGAAATGTGTTAATATAATTTAATTACATCTTCTTTCCAGGCCATTAGAAAACATCTGAGGGCTATCAATGAATCTCATGTTCAAAAGCAAAAGGTGATATTTTTATTCTGCTTTTGTTATGCTTGCTAAAAATACTGTTGCAACAATATATTAATTGCTTACTTTTTTTTCTCTACTGTGAGATTTAATGGATTATATCTCTCTACCAGTTTGTTGAAAATTTTGATGACTTATTGTGCTTACTATGTCAGGCTGGTCAAATCTATGGTGTGGCTCTTTCAAATCTATTTGAATATTTAATATGAGGTTTTAATCAGTTAAGGGTTGTTGTTGTTGCTACTGTTGGCTAAATCTACATTGTAAAGAAAAATGGCTACTACACCCACCCTTCAAGAAAATGTTGAAACAATAGGAGATCCTGAAAATGCTTTATCACTTGATACTGAAGAGGAAAATGAGTCAAAGAATGAAAGAGAAAATGGAAGAAAGAGACGTAAATTAGCTGTTTGGGCACATTTTGAAAGGTTGTCATTGGACAAAACTAATGGAGAACCCTGTGCTAGGTGCAAGTATTGCCCAACAATAATTGGTTGTGACTCTACAAGACATGGGACAAATGGAATGAGAAAACATGTAAAAAGATGTCCTAAAAATCCGAACAAAGCAAACAAGTTGGCATAATCTTTGCTATCGGGCTCTCAATTAGGGTCATCTAAAACTTTGAGTCATCATCTATTTAATCAACTCAATTGCAGACAAGCCATTGCTATATTTGTGATATTGGATGAGATGCCTTTTAATGTTGTAGAAGGTGATGGTTTTAAAAAGATGATGAGAAGGTTAAAACCTCACTTTCAAGTCCTTTTAAGAGTGATAGTTACTAGAGATTGCTACAAGTTGTACCTTGAAAAAGCTAGAAAGTTGAAAAGGTATTTTAAAAAATCTCAAATTCATGTTTCACTCACTACTGATACTTGGACTTCCAATCAAAATGCCAATTATATGTGCTTAATTGCTCACTGGGTTGATGAGTATTGGACATATCAAAATCGAATCTTGAATTTTTGTGTAGTTGAAAATCATAAGGGAGAAACAATTACTCAAGAAATTGAGAAATGCTTGTTGTTTTGGAGCATTGATAAGGTGTTTACAATCACAGTTGATAATGCTTCTAATGACACTGCTTTAGCATCTTTAAAGGGGTCTTGAGGCATTGGAATGATTTAGTTTGTGATGGAAAGTTCTTGCACTTGCATTTTTGTGCGCATATCTTAAATTTGATTGTTTCTGATGGTGTGAATGATATGCACAAGTGTATTGAAGGCATTCAGAATGCCATTAAATATATGAGATCTTCTCCATCAAGGTTTTATAAATTCAAGGAGCTTGTGGGAAAAATGAAAATTGATTCAAAGAGGCTACTAAGCATGGATTGCCCAACTAGATGGAATTTAACTTACATCATGTTAGAGAGTGCAATTGAATTTTGTAGCATTTTTGAGAGGATGGAGCAGCAAGATAATGATTATAGAAACTTTTTCTTGGATAAAAATTTGATTGGTCCCCCTAATAAAAATGATTAGAAGGATGTAAAAGATTTTGTGATCTTTTTGAAGGTGTTCTATGATATTACTTTGCAATTTTCAGGACCACTTTATGTGAACTCAAATGTTTGCCTTCAATAGATAGTTGATGTCTTTGCAATTATATATGAAAGTGCAAACAATCATAATTCCTTGCTTTGTGATATGGCTAAGAGCATGTTGACCAAGTATAATAAGTATTGGGGGAACTTAGAGAAACTTAATCTTTTGCTTGTGGTAGCAGTGGTACTTGACCCAAGGCATAAAATGAAATATTTGCAGTTTGCTTTTGAGGATATGTTTCTTGAGACTACACAACATGAAGCTATGACAAAAAAAGTCTCAGATGTCTTGTATCGTTTATATGATCATTATTCAAGTGGGGTTGACACATCTCAGACTCAATGTCAGAGTCAGAGTCAAACACAAGGAGTAAGTGAAAGAAGTTTGACTCAATCACTTAGATCAGATCGTAGGCCTTTAACTTTCTTAAGTTCTAGGTCGAGGCTTCATTTCAAAGGTTTCTTGCCCAAAAATAGATTAAGGTTCAAGCAGATAAGTATGCAGAGGTGGATAAGTATTTGCATGATGAGTTAGCTGAAGCACTTGATCCAAATTTTGACATTTTAACATGGTAGAAATTAAACTCAGCTAAATATAAAGTCCTTTCATTGATTGCACGTGATGTATTGGCCATGCCTATTTCCACTGTGTCTTTAGAATCTGCATTTAGCACAAGAGGTCATGTAATTGATGATTTTAGGAGCTCCCTATCTCCAAAGATAGTTGAGGCACTAATTTGTGCCCAAAACTTGCTATCCCCATTGACTGCATAACTGAAAGGTGTTGATGTTAATAATTTTAACAATACAGAGCAAGCTATGGAAGGTAATATCATTTTTTATATTTGATTATTTCTTTTAATATGATTTAACTTTTTGTTTATCTATATTTAATAATTTTTTTATATTGTGTTTATTGTTTTATTTTCAAAAGAATTATTAGCTTTAAATATCTCAGTTGAAGAGGAAGAGCAATGAGTTGAAGTTGAAGTTGTGCTTGGGGCTTAAATTGTTGATTCTTGACTTGTTGTTGCACTTATTACTTGGAAGTTACTTGTCTTTATTGAGTTATATTTACTAAATTGTTGTTGTTGTTTGTCTTTTGAATGTTGCTACTGCCTGCTGAAATGTTCTTCGTAGACTTGATTTAATTTGATTTTTTGTTACTGCTTTTTTTCCTTTAGTGAAAAATCTTGGTATTTCCAAAAGCATCCTTTTTCTTGAATTTTTTTCTACATGACTAAGCATATTCTTGTAGGGAAGATGGCAGCATCACTGGTTGAGACGACATTGTATGACGAAGATCGAGAAAAAGTGGCAAGTTTAGTACCTTGACACAGTATAGCTTTTCTTACAAAGCATGCAGTCAATTTGTGTCCTCTAATTTGTTTCTTTCTTTGCCATAGCAATTTTTATGTATTAGCGTTATGATGTAAAAGAGCTTCCTAAAGAGTACAGTGAACCACTTATAAATTGCAGGGGCACGCTAAAAATAGGTTCTTTCTCAAAAATTTAATGTGTTTTTACAGTAATTTCAATTCTGCAATTAAAGATAAATTAATTATAGGAATACTTTAGGAGAACAACAAGACTGAATTTTTTATTTCAATATGATTTTGCAGGGAAGGAATTTGAAGTGATCAAGAATATGGAAAGAATTCAAGTGCCATTCAAATGGAAGCAATATGAGGTAATTTTTCTCTCTCTGAATCTCCTATAAAATTAGGATATTGTTGAGAAATATTTTCAAAAAAAAAGATCTGGGTGTTGAGTAGTGAAAAAATTTAATTTATATGGTTGAGTTGTGAACAAAAAGATCTGGATGCTTTTTCTTGTCAAGTAATAAGTTGAAAGATTGTAACAATCTCGTTGATTCAGGACATCCCAGTCCCGTTCCGGTCCCATCCTAACTCCTTTTGGGATAGGACAACTTTTGGGATGGGACAGGACACGGGATAAATTTTTAGTCCCGATCATTTTCTAGGACAGGCCAAGGGACAGGGGTGTCCCGATCCTATCCCGTCCCGTGAACACCCCTACACAAGTGCAAAAAGCTACTTTTCCTTTCAAAAATTAGCACCTTAAGTATTCAATTCCTATTCCTTATCCTATTAGATCACTTTAGGTCTTGAACTAAGTCCAAAAGGATCTCATACACTTGATTGACACATTATATCACATATATCACATCATATACATGAATTAACCTCTCAATATGATATTATACATTGTGATCTTATATGAAGCACAACATATGCATCCCTATACATATATCCGCACTAGTTCCATTTTCACACCTCCGACTTTCACATATGTGGCTAAGCCTCATCCTATAGCCAGGAATCACAAATATACTTGACTCATTTAAATGAGCCTATGTAACATCCTGAATTTCTTAATCCTAAGTTAGAGGTTAATCAAGGGTGAAGTGGAAATTAAAGTAGGATTTGAGATTCGGATGAGTAATTGGCATTTTGACTTGTTTGTGTGTTGTATGAACAAATATAGGTGATAGGAGTGCATTTTAAGTCAAAGTAAGTGTGCGTGGTGAGAATGAATCTCATTGTGCCACGTGCCGTGGTTTATGCTGCATGTGTCGTGGCGCATAGACTAGAAATTCACTTCATAAGTCATGAATTTTAGAAAATTTTAAAGGAGAAAAATTGAGAAACACATAAACAGAGAGAGGAGAAGGGCTGAGTAGATAGGTTAAGTTATTTTAGAGTGATGGAAGGTGATTCAGATCGGTAACTTGCCAAGTAAACTACATATAACTCTTACCTTCCATTTTGACAAATTTCTCTGAAAATGAGTTATAGGGAAATTGAATTAATGGAACTTAAGGGGTTTGATTCATGTCCAATAATAATAAAAAGGTTCTTGAAAGTTAAATTAGAGCTTTGTGACTAGTTTAGAGCTGAACGGTAGAGCTTTGAACCCAAAGGCTCAATTTAGCCTTTAGAGAGAGAAAGTTAAGGCAAAACCTAATCTGAGTGAAATAAAATTGGTTGAGGTGATGTAAAGTAGTAATTGGGTAGTTATGGACTTAAAATGGATAAATGAAAATATTTTATGGATGAATATAGCCCTAAATAGTAAAAATGAGTTTTTGGTCGAAATGGGCCAAATGACTAAAATGTGCCAAATGTGTTCAGATTGGCATATTGAACGTGTGAGTAGAGAAAGGAAGCTTGAGATAAGCTTGTGTGATAGTGAAATCCATAAGTAACCTTTCTAGTGATAGAAGGTTTGACATAACCAAATAACTTCCTTTATTTGACTGTTTATTGTAACTGTATGTTAGTATGCTATGTAATGCATGAACTAGTTTCGAATTGAGCATGTTTTGTGGCATTGAATGATTGTGTGTGTAAAATAACTTTTGATTGAAATGAGCATTGAAATTGTGTATTGTAATGTAAAGTGATATATATATATATATATGTTATGTATAAGAAAAAGTAAATTGTGAAAAGGGAACCTTAAATGGTTTGAGAAAGCATGATCTGAGTAGTGGGAGTTCACCCGAGTATAGGGGATGATAAAGACTATATGGTAAGGTTTTCTTAGTACCCCGTTAGGGTGCAGTGTTGGAAACAATTCTCCTTAGTGCCTTGAAAGGTGCTATGTTAGAGAAGATCTCCTGAGTGCCTATTAAGGTACTGTGTTAGAGATGAGAGATTCCTTAGTATCTTTGTGATATAGGTGGGAGTCAATGACACCCCATTGTATGTATTGGGGAAAACCATAGTCCGTATTATGTATTATAACATCTTTGGTCAGGTGATTCTACCACTACAGGTGAGGTTAAGATTAATAAGAGTGTACATTAATCTGAGATGAGCCTATGGTTTCATGTCAGGGTGATTTGGAGCTTTGGTTAGTAGAGATCATACTAGTATTTTATGATATGCAAAATCCTTCAGGATTGATGAAAGGTGAAATATGAAATGTGATATGATGTAAATATTACTTCATGAGGTTTTAATGGTATACTATGGTTACTTTCATATTGTTGCATGTGATAGTCAATAGGAGTGAGTTATTTTGTTACTGAGATTTTTATCTCACCCCTGTGGTTACATGTTTATAGGATTAGGAAGTGATCAGGCTAAGGGAAGAGAGTCTAGATCGGCTTGAGTTGAAAAGCTATGTACTCTAAGGTTGTGTAATGAATTGAAGTGAAAGATTGTATATATATAAGTGTATATGAGTTGCCATAGGTTGCATGCATATGTTCAAGTGAGTTTTGTGAAATCAAGTCTGAATTATGTGTATATGTGTTGTTTGAGATAAAAGGGCTTTGATTTAAATATGTTTAAGTTGAAATGATTATATGTGTTGGTGAATCTTAAGCCAAGGGACAAATGATGAGGAAATGAGTAAATTAGGGGCTAAGATTGTATTTTGATTATGATGGGTGAATCTTGCTAAAAGCCAAAATTATGATGAAATGAGTAATTTGGGGGGCTACAATTGTACTATAAATAGGATTGCATATGGATGAGTTGAGAAGTAGCTAAGTGGGCTATGTTATGCCAAGAAATGGCATAGTTTGTGAAATTAGTAAATTGTGAAAATTGGTCGTATAAGGGTCAAATTTTGATATATGAGTGTGATTGTGATTAATTATGGTTAATTAGGTGTATTAAATCCTTTGGGACTTGATTCAAGGCCTAGTGTAGTCTAACGAGAGAAAGGGATTCAATTGAGAGCTTGAGAGCGAAATTTTTTTTAAAAAAGTGACCTTTTGTAGTTAGATGTCAAATTTTGATTACACCATTAGATCATGTCCAAACCTATCTCATTAGTTAGCATACGAGCTAAGCTTCATGTGGGCACTTGAATCACTCCAATCGGATGTCGTATGTGAAAATGGTTCATGCCAGAAGTTTGTTATTTTGCTATCAAAATGACAGCAAAAAAACGGACAGGCACCCTGTGGCGTATGGGTGCACATGCCATGGTGCACAACATAGATAGAGAGAAAGTGTGGCTCTATGCCACATCCGCGGTGCACTGACCATCAGCCATGGCGCACGTATCAAAATTCAGTTTTATTTTATGTGCTGAAATGCATGCATTTAAGTTAGGAATGCTGGTGAGTTATGTCTACTATATATTTAGAAAGTGTATGGTGTATTTTTGCTGTGTTTTCTTTGATTGAATTTAGATTTAATTGACTTTATAAAGTAAGTCTTCAGTCAAAGCTTTTAAAATGGAATTTGATTACTGTGATATGAGTTAAGGTAGTGGTAACACTATAATCTTCTCTTATATTAAGTAGATATATGAGAGGATGTTACAGCCTAGGCTTGACCATTAGGTCAAGATCCATACACATACACTTTTTATTATCACAATTCACATATATTTCAGTGGAACAAGTTATACAATATAATATAAGCTGGTTTGAATAGCATCTAGGCCTACTTCATATTCACCATTATGATACACTCAGCGAGATGTAACACAAGATATACAAGTTCTCTAATAACACAATCATATATTGCATTCACATACTGAAGACCTTTAAGACTTTCTAACTTTATACATAGTAGGGCCATGACCCCCTATCCTAGTCAAGGGTACACTCGTGAATGCAAATGCACATGCCGCTTCACATACATCCTAAACATTACTCACACAATCACATGCATATTTCTTTCGCAATACTACTACCCTATCAGTTCATCAAACACAATGCATACATTTATATAAAATACTTGTAAATAATTTAACAAACCAATAGATAACATGGCTACTTTAATCAACTTTACCCTTACTACCAAGGGTTATATTTAACTCCCAAGGGTGCAGATTCTCACAAGCAACTACTCAAATGCTTAATCTACTCAATGAAACGTCCCTCAGTCAATTCTAAATACCCAACACAAGCACTAATTTGGTAGAGCCAAATTTCTTAATACATGAAGTGTTTCCATCAACACCTTTTAAGTTCACAAAATATATTTTCTATAGCTTGACCCTTAAAACACCTTATTTCTTACTTGTTAATCAATTTACCTACTTCCAACTTAATAATTTAGGCTAATTTAAGCCTATTTCCTTAAGATTCAACTACTAAACTTCAAACTATTGGATCATGTGTTTTGATAATTACAAAACTAAGAGAAAAGGTATTTATTATGTGGCAAATATAAAGAATTATGGATGAAGACAAAACCTTAAAAGCATGAAGAATCAAGAGAAGATGAATTTTGGGATAAGTATTTTTAAATTCTCTTAGATTTAATGTTAAAACTTAGAGAGCTTATTTACCTTCTTAAATCATAAATAGATGTTGTAGGATAGGGAGGCACAGTGAAAGATTAACATTTTAAAGTCTCTATCCTAAGGATGGACCAAACGAACTCGTTTAAGTCAAGGTAGATAGAAGAGTTACCTTTTTAATTCTTTGAAGTTGGCACACATTCTCTTTAAGAATCTGGATCTCAAGAGCTGACAACATAGATCTGCTCCCTTTACTAGTATCCACATGAATAGCTTTCTAACTCAAACAGCATGCTAGCACTCTCAGCGTCCGTTCTTCTTTGAACATTAATTTTCCTTTTTATAGGGTGGTTTCGTGGCTCTCAGAGTGTTTTTTACTGTCAAAACTTCTAACTCCGACTTCCTTCATAAAAGACGTCCCTATCTATATATAGTATATAGATAAGGGTTTTCATCTTTCACTAAAAGTCCACAAAAATTTAATTAAATTTATCTCATAAATTTAATCCATAATATCATATATAATTCAAATTTATCTTATAAAGTCGAATTATAGAACCAACATGATATTCTCTCATATCATATTTGTTATTAAATTAATCTATCATATAAAATTAAATTTAAAACTAACATAAAATAATATAATATAATATATATATCATATATACATATTATATATATATATACAAAATATATATTATTTTATCTATATTTAATTTTATATGTCATATACATAATCATATATATATCTAGTATATATATATACATATATGAATATATATATTTCAAAAATATATATTAAAATTATGTTTTGATTTTTATATTTCATATAAAATATATATTAATATTTATCAAATAAATATATATATATATATATTTCATTCACCATATCTTACATTCATTTTATCTAGACAAATTCCAGATTTAATGAACTTGGATATTATAGTTCGAGTTGGGCTGTTTTATGTGCGACCTTGTAGGCCCATATGAAATTAGCAATAGCCTAATTATACTATTAGCCCATAAGTCACAAGTAGTCTCTAGTAAGATATTGCAACTACCTAATTTACATGGGGATCGATGATTGATGTAACCTATCATGCAACCATATCACATCTCTTTTGTCATGTGATATTTCAGTCAAATATGAGACATGGAATTGTAATTCTCCTTTACTTGACCGTTACATTCTCATTCTTTGAGTAGACTGATAGTAACAATGGAAAAGCCCTTTCTATTGTAGTATGGCCATACATTTTCTCAGTCTTACTCATCGAGGGGCCCAGTAATATCTCTCACTTAATGTGAGGGACAAATTCCATCTTGATTACTCATATTCCTCTACATGAATATCATTAAACTCAATCATAGCTTTTATGATTGCCTGGTCAAAGGTGACTTTTGACTAGGTCAAATTTCAGTGATCATCATGTAAGAATCCATGATGATCTTCAAGTCAAAGGGCTTTGTGATATAGTTACATATGAGATCAGCTTATGACTTGTATATCTTAGCTTTCTCATATCATGGTCAATGACTTTAATTTGTATCTTTATAATTAATCAAAGTCATACTAGTCTTGTTTCATCTATGATCCCTCAAAGATGATCGCCAGGGACATTTAGGACAATCACTATAGTTTATCTAGGGATTATAGTTATCATATTGAATATGTAATTGTTATGATAATAAAAGAAAAATTCATTTAAATAATAATGTGCATAGCACAATGATTGGCCCTAGGGCACAATTCCAACATCCTTTCACTTGTACTAGGTACAATCATTAATTGTCTAATTCCCATTGTCCTGACATGACGTTCATGCTTTGCTGTGCAAGAAGCTTTGTAACAGAATCAGCAACATTGTCTTCTCCTGCTACTTTGCATATTTTTATATCACGTCTCTATCATTAATCTCTCTGATAAGGTGGAAACGCCTGAGTATGTATATGTTTAGTCTATTAGTGTGACCTTGGCTCCTTGCTCTGTGCAATTGCACTACTAATATTACAGAACAGGTTTATTGGATCTAAAAAGCTAGGCACCACTCCTAGTTTAGCAATGAACTTCCTGATTCAAACAGCTTCCTTAACTACATTTGATGCTGCTATATACTCAGCTTCTATTACAAAATCAGCTATTGTGCTCTACTTTGAGCTCTTCTAGCTTACTGCCCCGCCATTTAAGGTCACATATCTTGATTGTGATTTAAGGTCATCCTAGTTAGTTTGGAAGCTTGCATCTGTGTAACCTGTTATAACTAGCTCGTCATCTAATCCGCCATATACCAAGAATAAATCCTTAGTCCTTCTTAAGTACTTTAGGATATTCTTTACAGTAATCCAATGATCCTCTCTGAATCTGCTTGGTATCTACTGCTCATACTTAAGGCAAATTAAACCTACGGTCGAGAGTGCACGCATGGCATACATGATGATCTAATTGTTGGGCATATAAGCCTACTCATGCGATCTCATTGATTTTGTGTACTAGGATACTGTCTTTACTGAGGATGAATACCATGAGACATGGGGATGAAAGTCCTTTTTTAATCTTGCATACTAAACCTATATAGTATCTTGTCTTTGTATGTGTTTGACTTAGGCCTATCAGCCTTTTGGATCTATCTCTATAAATCTTAATCCCAAGGATGTAAGAATCTTAACCTAAGTCCTTCATAGAGAAAGATTTTCCTAACCAGACTTGACATTCTACAAGGTAGGAATGTCATTCGCAATAAGTAGGATATCATCTACATATAGCACTAGCAATATAACTGTGCTACCATTAACCTTTTTATAAACACAAGGTTCATCAATGTTTTGAAAGAATACAACCCTTTGATTACTTTATTAAAATGTTGATTCAGCTCTAAGATGCTTGCTTCAATCCATAAATTGATCTTTGAAGCTTGTACACCTTTCCCGAGGTCTACTGGATGCACAAAACCTTTAGGTTGTGTCATGTACACTTCCCCAAGTAGACGTCCCTTACGGAATTCTATTTTAACATCTATCTGCCATATTTCATAGTCATAATATGCTGCAATGAAAGGAGGATTTTGATTAAATTTGGCCATTACGACCGATGAAAAGTTCATCATAGTCCACACCATGAGTTTGGGTAAATCCTTTCATAACCAATCTTGCCTTCAAGACATTTACTTTGCCATGCATGTCAGTTTTCTCTTAAAAGCCCACTTGCACCTGATGGTTTTTTTTTCCTTCCGGTAGATCGGTTAAGGTCCATACCTTATTATTTAATATGGATTGCATTTCAGACTTCATGGCATTTTAACTATTTCTTAAAATTTATTCTCCTATTATGGCTTCTTGGTAGGTGGTTGGTCATCTGTTCATGAGCAAACACATACAACATTTATTTAATCAGAAATCCATATCTGAGGATGATGCCGTGTCCTATCAGACCTTCATAGGCCTTGTGTTATTTAATAGGCTTATTGACTTCTTATGATCTTTTCGATTTTCTATCTGTGACTTTGTGTTATTTTGTGGTTCTTGTGCTCCCACTAGTTCTTTTAGGATAAATTCTATTTCTAGAAAACAACTATTTTGAATTACAAACACTTTGTTATTGGTGGGGATTGTGGACATGTATCCCTTTTGTTCTTTAGGACACCCCACAAAGAGGCACTTTGTGGATTTAAGTGCTAACTTGTCTGAAGCTGTTTCTTAACATAAACCTCACTTTCCCAAATCTTGAGAAAAGACAAACTAGGTTTCTTTCCAACTATATCTCATATGGTGTCTTCTCAGTTGCCTTAGATAGAACATAGCTTAGTGTGAACGCAGCTGTTTCTACTATATGGCCCCAAAAGGATGGTGGAAAATCTACTGGACTCATCATAGATCGAACCATATAATATTGTTCGATTTCTTCGCTCAGAAACACCATTCCATTGTGGTGTTATTGGAGGAGTTAATATGCGACTATCCCATAACTCCTGAGATGATCAATGAATCTTGGCTCAAATATTCACTTCCTTGATCAGATGAAGAGTTTTAATAGTCTTGCCAAGTTGGTTTTGTACTTCAATATGGAATATTTAAACATTTCAAAAGATTCAGATTTGTCTTTCATTAGGTAGATATATCCATATCTACGGTAGTCATCACTAAAGGTAAGAAGTACAGATAACCTCCTCTGGCAGCTATGCTCATTGGTCCACATACATCTATATGTATGAGTCCCAGTAAGTCATTAGCCCTCTCACCATGCCCAATGAAAGGCGCTTTCGTCATTTTCCTATAAACAAGATTCACAACTATCATAAGATTCAAAATCAAATGATTGAGAAGTCCATCTTAATGGAGCTTAGAAATGTGTTTCTCATTTATGGTGGCTGAGACGACAACGCCATAAGTAAGTTGGATTCATATCATTCGATTTGATCCTTTTTTTGGTAGTTACATTATAGATGTCTTTATTACTAGGATGTCCAGTAATTAAAAGTAATTTGGACCAATATTCCAGATAGTTTCTTATCTAATAAGAAAGAGAAACAATGTTTCTACTTAAAGCAGAGGAATAATAGAAATTATTTAAAACTAACAAAAGCCACTAGGCAAAAGTAATTCATAAGTGCTTACAACTAAAGCAGCAACTCTTGCTCTATTTCTAACTTGTAGGTCCACTTCAGCCTTCATCAACTTCTACTATGCTTGAGACCCTGCAGATTTGTACAAATATGAAAACACATATAGTATCTAATACCGATGTAGAAGAAGTAGAAAGGTGAATATCTATAATATAATACCTGAAGGAGTAGCTTGTTATCCTTTTTCTTTTTTAGATCTTCCAGGTAAAGCTTGCAGTCCCTTTTCTAATGACCCAGTTCATTGCAATCCTTCTCTCCTTTGGAGGCTTTGCCTTCTTGGCTGGAGGCTTGTTTCGGGCTGTTTGACTATTTGGTCTTACAATCTAAGCCTTTACCCTATCCTTTGCCCTTGCCTTTGCCTTTCTTTTTCATACCTTTCTTTTTTGACTATCAAGACAATGCTAGGCTTTCTTAATGTTTGGCTCCAGCAATTTTAACATCCCATAACAGTTCAAAAATGGATTTCTCCATGTCATTCATGTTATGTTCATAACAAAACTAGATAACTTTTTGGAGTGAGTTCAAGATTTGATCTATAGCCAAACTCCAGGCTCAAAGAAATCCAAGCCTCTCAAGGTGATCAATATAGCTCTTCATCTTTAAAACATGAGTGCTAACTGATGCACCCTCAGCCATCTTGCAAGAGTGTAAGGCATTTATGGTCTCATACTGCTTGCTTGCCTTACCTGTTGCTAGAACATTTCTTATTAAGATGTACAATCATCTCATAAGCCTCCATGTGTTCTAATCTCTTTAAAGTTCAAGAACCAGGTAGCTAGCATTAGCATCCTACATCCACCGAGTCATTGGGTGTACTTTGTGTAAGCATCCCTTTAAGCTCTTAGAGCATTGGCCACAGGCTCTCAGGAATGGGTTTATCTAGGACTAAGGCTTTCTTTCCTACTTGAGAATAATTCTCAAGTTCCTGAACTAGTCAAGAAGTTCGTTCCTTTGAGTTTGTCCTTCTCAAGGACTGATCGCAATGATAGTGTAGCAGCAGTGTCACTAGTTAACATGATCTACAATAAAAATACACAAATTTAATTTCATATCTCCCACTAAAACTAACAACCCTCAAATTGATTAGTGGGCTAAGACCTATATTTTACTTAATTGAAGTTCGCTTTGGTAGGATGCTTAAAATTAAGTTATTTAGGTAGGTAACTCATTTACCCATTACATCACATGTAACTCTTAAATCTTTATGGGATTCCATCACTATGATCTGACATGTTTATCCTATCTAATGCCTGAGATCTAAAACCATTTTGATAATATCAACTAGTCAGCACATAATGAACCTTTGTGAGTAACATCATTACTCCCGCTTGTCTCACCAAGATAACCTAATGTATCCACTTAGGGGATCCTACATTTAAGTGATTCATTCATTAACGGTTATTATGACTTAAGATTTTGATTAGAGGGTTTGACTTATTAATTTAATAAATGTTTAAAGGAAAGCAGTTGTATCCCATACAAAATCATGCATATTATGATCTAATCAAAAGCATAATTAAACGTGTAATAATGTTTAAAGTGAAGGCAGTTGTATCCCATACAATATCATGCATATTATGATCTAATCAAAAGCATAATTAAACGTGACATAATATGACTCACCTAACCTATGTCCATCCCAAGCCAATGAGAGGACCTCTCTAAAAGATAAATTACATCAAGAAACCTTATTTATTCATGTGAGGGGATTGAGATATGTGAATACTGTATTTTGTTCGGACATTTTTTTAATTTAATAATAATAAATAACCAAAAAAATAATACAAAAAATGTTTAAATAATAATAATAATTTAAGTAAATAATAATCTTGCTTAAATCTTTATAAATTTTTCCAAAATTATCACAACTATTCAAGATATGAAAAACTAACTTTGAGAAGTCAACTCTTCTTGAATTTTTTTTTCTTTCTTCAAACTTTGCTATCTTCCAAAAAAATGTGTTTATTTAATTCAAAATCAAATTTTGTTTTAATTTTTTTAAATTAATAAACATTTCTTTTAAAAAAAGAGAGAGAGAGAATGAATTATTATTATTATTATTATTTAAAAAAAGGAGTAAGATAATGACCTAAATCGATAGGGTTAAAACTTAACCCATCGGTCTTAGCCAATTCTCCCTGAAGACCCGTAAAGGACAGACAGAGATGGAAGAAAGGAAGATCAGAGCATGCAGTGATGAAAGCTATACGAAAATGCAGAGCAGAGGAAGAAAGAAAGAGAGCACACGTAAGGAAGAAGACCAGAGATGAAGAAGACTAGAGGCGTGAGCAGAAAATGCGGAGGAACAGAGCTAAAGATCAAAAATATAGAAAAACAAAAGCAGATGCAAAACACGATCTTTAGCCATAGATGAAAGAGCAGAGAAAAGGCAGAGAAAGTAGGACACACGAGCGTTGACCTTGATTTTCTATTGCCATTTGCTTTAACCTAGCGCAACGAAAAAAATAGAGCAGAAATGCGAACAACACACAATCAATCTTCCATCTCCCACACAAGTTATCGAAGCCCAAACCTGGTAAGATTTTAGAGATTTTATGAGTTGCATTACTCATCTATAAAAAAGGATCTGAGTTTGGAACCATGGGAGAAGGAGCTGGTCGAATTTTTTTTGGAGAGGAATCAGGTGAGAAGAGTCCGGAACCTCTGAATATTTTTTGGGGTAGGGAACCAAGAAGAACTGAGGGAATTCATGACTAATTCTAGAAGCAATTTGAGTCTCTGAAAGTGAGAAAGAATTGAAATTCTCAGTTTAACTCCAATAGGTTTGAAATTCATGAACCAATTACTCTAACTTTGATCGATTAGCTTATGTTACCTGGTTGAATATTTTCCTTTTGTTCTTTTGACTATGATCGGTGTTGGGAATCTAGAGTGAGAATGAGATTGGATTTTTCTATGTGTTTCCATTTTTCGGTCAAGTTGTAGGGAATCTGGGTTAGCTCAATATATGTATGTATGGAATGGGTTAGCTCAAGATACATATGTGTTGATTGAATGATCTGGGTTTAGCTCAAATACATGTATGTGTTGAATGACGATCTGGGCTTAGCCCAATATAGATAGGTGTTGGACAAATGTTTGAAATTATCTCTTATGTATGTATGGAATGGGTTAGCTCAATATACATATGTGTTGATTGAATGATCTGGGTTTAGCTCAAATACATGTATGTGTTGAATGAACGATCTGGGCTTAGCCCAATATAGATAGGTGTTGGACCAAATGTTTGAAATTATCTCTGCATCTGTATGTGTTAGACAAGTATATGAAAGTGTGGTTATAGGTTTGAATCATATTGTTTCTGTTTTTTTTTATTTTTTTCATACCCTTAGCGATCAGATCATGCTTGCTTATTAATCATGAGAATTTGTTAATTTCATGGTGACCATTTTGGTTATGGTTGGTCATAATATTAATCCTTATTTATTTATTTTTTTAATTTATTGGCCATGTGAGATTTTTAAAAAAATCCGCATAGGCATTTAAAATGATCATCCACTATGAAAAAAAATAAGGTTTCATAGGTAGATAGATCCAACTTGTATATATAATGATAGGACTCCAATGATCCTCTTACTAATTAATTTTACTTATTTATTATTTTTAACTTAAATCAATAAAATATCTAAGTTTCTTTCTTTTTTTTTTGTGTGAAAGTTCAAGGAATTTTAGAGAGATTAAAATAATTGCATCATCATAATAAATCCTCATAGATAATGTGATTATCAAATTATATAAATTTTGTAAATAAATAAAATAATAAACATTTTTCATAAAATAAATTAAATTAATATATTTACATAATGACCTCAAAATCTTTTGGCCTTATGAGATTTCTAATCTCTATAAATGCTAAGATAATCATTTTATTGTGAGTTGATAAGACTCCATTGTTATGAAGATTATGAGTTTTTTTATCATACTCTGTGAGTGATAAAAGCTCTTATTAGCATATCAAATAAATTTTCAATGTATAAAAGAACATATATTAAAACAAAAATGTTTTGTAATAATCTAAGATTTTATATGGTAACACAATATAGAATTTTAAAAGGCATTAAGGTCATTTGAAATATTTAAGTGTCCACAAGTGACAATAAGTCTCGTAGGCATATTGAATTTTTTTAAAAAAATATATATATACCAATAATACTTTTCTATGTTGACAAAGTAAATTTTCAAAAATAAAAAAAGTATAACATAGAAAAAATATCTTCAAAAAAAATAAAATGGGAATAAGAAAATTATCTTTGCAAATAAATCATACCAACTCACAGTTTATAAAAAAACTTTTTTGTTTGCGATTGATAAGTTATTCCTCTTTTTATGAAAATTTAAAATAAAGAAAACCATTGACAATTTTCTTAGCCTGAACTACGTGGACTTTGATCTCCATCACAAGGTACGTAAGCCTTAAAGTTAGATTTTGAGTCAAGTCCGCCCTTGTAAATAAATAAATATTTCTCACTTAATTCTTATCATTTTTATATCAAACACATGAATATAAAAGGAATAATTAAAAATAATTTAAAACCATATTTATATAGCACACCAACTTCAAGTAACCATTCTGACAAACGGTGTGGTTGGGGTGCCTAACCTTCCCCACACTTAACCGACTCCTGAACCTATTCTCTATTTTGCAGACCACCCTTATCATCCTTTAAATGGTTTTCCAAGATTTTCCTCAAAATTCTGGTTGCAACTCCCATTTCTTCGGTCTCCTTTCTAAAGGCTCGAACCTTCGCTCTCGCGCCAGTTAGAGTGTTGGTGACTCAACTGGGAACAATTAAAAGAGTCAAACCCAGATAAGTTGTTGTGCTTAAAATATAATATGATTTTCTTTTTATTACTATTATCCTTTTTAATTTGTGTATGCTTTCCCCCTTCTCCTCTTTTCTCTCTCTTTTTGCTTTTCATAACATGTCTTAGGATAAATAACATGCGGAATAAATTCTAGGATAAGAAGACTTTTATCTGTACATATATTTATCTCTTTGTTTGACCTGGTTGGTAGATGAGGGATGGGGAATATTAGGAATAAGATGAACACATTTGCATACACTTACCCTTACAACATAACGGGCCCTATACCCAGGTCTAAGGGTGCCTTAGACTAGCAGAAGTTGGTAGGGTTTTTCTTGAGGAATGTTCACGTTCCAAGAGATTACTATGAAAACTTTCACCTGAGTTGCTACTTATTTTATTAATTTAGTCCCTGAAGGGTTAAAAAGCTCTCAGAGGAATAAATTTATTAAATGGGTTTCTATCTTTATGGTGGAGCAACTGGTTGCCTATGCTAGGATTGTTAGATCAACCCAAGAACTTTGCACATAATAAGTCAAACCGCTAATATCCCTATAGTAGGTTGATGAAGTACTCCTAAGATATCCTAACTAAGGATAATAATTGATATAGGACAAAAAAAAACTTTATTCCATGTCATTTCTTAAACAAAGAATAGACAGCAAATTTATTAATTTTTCTTTTATGGGTATTAAATGTCATAAAAAAAAAAAACAAATTTAACTACATTATATAAAATACTCCATCTCTTATAAAATAAACTCTAGTTTTTACTTCCCTAAAATTCAATAAGGACTTGGAGGGATAGAAGCTACGATTAAATTCAACAAGTTTACTTCTCTAAAATTATATTATGATATAATTTCTTTTCCTTTCTTTTCTTTTTCCTTTCTTTCTCTTATTTAATAGGAAATAAAGTGGATTGTTAAGAAAAGTTAGCATACAAGTGGAAAGCCACAATGAATGCCATGGATGCCATTCCAACAGGAGTAGTGTATAGAGGCAAGGGAATAAAGTTGGAGGCAATAATAGAAACGTTAGACAACTTGAGAGCACTTTATCACGAATGATATCTTCGTGACGTGTAAAGACCAATGTAATGAATGATCCACTGGTTAGCCTCGCACAATATGGGTAAAATCCACTGGTTAGCCTCACACAATATGGGTAAAGGGGGTGACATTAGCATTGGTTGCATTTTGCCTTAGTCTTCGGGCTAAGTGCACAACTGGTCGGGGGCTAGTGCCGCCTCCCTGATGAGCCAATGGCAGGGCAAATCAGTGTGATTCGTATTTGGTAAGGCTTGTCCTGAGGATCATTGGGTCCTCCAGGACACCGCACGGGCGCCGTGTGCTGCGCCAGGACTCTCAGCCCGTGACAGAGTGGTATCAGAGCAGGATGTACTTTACTGCCGTGTGCCTGTGGAGTCCCACGTTGGGACTAGTTGACCTCGGCACTGCTCCAAAGGCCTGCGAGGGTAGGTGGGTCCAAAAATAGGGACTTGGGCAAGAAGGTTGGCCGTGGTCGACTCCACTCCTGTTAGCTCGCGAGTGCGAGTGGGTCCGAAGAGTGCTGGACTCGAGTGGCCCTTCAGCAATAAGCTGATGTGTTTGTGACAGTACTATACGTGCGATCCTTGGGCGGAGTCTTTCTCCCTCTCCCCTAGCACGAGGGCATGCTAGATTGGGTGTGGGAGAATGTCACGATGATATCTTCGTGACCGTGTAAAGACCAATGTAATGAACGATCCACTGGTTAGCCTCGCACAATATGGGTAAAGGGGGCGACATTGGCATTAGGTGCGTTCTGCCTTAGTCTTTGGGCTAAGTGCACAACTGGTCGGGGGCTAGTACCGCCTCCCTGATGAGCCCATGGCAAGGCGAAACCAGTGTGATTCGTATTTAGTAAGGCTTGTCCTGAGGATCATGGGGTCCTCCAGGACGCCGCACGGGCACCGTGTGCTGCGCCAGACTCTCAGCCCGTGACAGAGTGGTATCAGAGCAAGACGTACTTTACTGCCGTGTGCCTGTGGAGTCCTACGTTGGGACTAGTTGACCTCGGCACTGCTTCAAAGGCCTGCGCTGTATAGGTGGGTCCAAAAATAGGGACTCGGGTGGGAAAGTTGGCCGTGGTCGACCCTCTCCACTTGTTGGCTTGCGGGTGCGAGTGGGTCCGAAGAGTGCTGGACTCGACTGGCCATTCAGCAGTAAGCTGATATGTTTATGGCAGTACTGTACGTGTGATCTTTGGGCGGAGTCTTTCTCCCCTAGCACGAGGGCGTGCTGGATTGGGTGTGGAGAATGTCACGAATGATATCTTCGTGATCGTGTAAAGACCAATGTAATGAACGATCTACTGGTTAGCCTCGCACAAATGGGTAAAGGAGGTGACATTGGCATTGGGTGCGTTCTGCCTTAGTCTTTGGGCTAAGTGCACAACTGGTCGGGGGTAGTGCCGCCTCCCTTATGAGCCCATGGTAGGGTGAAACCAATGTGATTCGTATTTGGTAAGGCTTGTTCTAAGGATCATGGGGTCCTCCAGGACACCGCACGGGCGCCGTGTGTTGCGCCAGGACTCTCAGCCTGTGACAACTTGTGACACATCAAAAGAAATTCATTATCTGATTTTAGGAAGAAATATAGGGATCTTTTGGACTTGCTTCACGTACTAGTCAAATTGATGCAATGGTTTTTTGGGACAGTATTAGGATGATACATTGAGATGTTTCACATTCCCAGACTTTCAACTCGCTCCTACAATAAAAGAGTATGGTGCTTTCTTGGGGATGCCTCTTGAGGAAGGTGATTAAGTTTATAAGTCCTAGGATATCTACCATCAAAAAATTAAATTAACTTGTTTTGTCCAGGAAATGAGAAGGGATTTTGAGGGCATTTATGGGGTAATATTTGGGGGCAATTGGCTGAGCAGAAAAGATGGATTGTTTTTCAATAAGGTTTTTGCTATGGTAATTTATGGAAAATTCTGTTCCCATTTGCTATAGGGGTAATTGATTTATACGCAATTAGTATGTTTTACATAGTAGAATATCACCAAATAACCCCGTACCAACAATTCTAGTAGAAACCAACATGACCTTAAGCCATTGCCATACAAGAAAAAGGGAAGATTGAGATGTTTCCTTCACTTATTAAATGTGTGGATCATGAATCACTTGTACGGAAAAGAATTCCAAGAAGGAAAATGGCATGATTCTTATAATCTACTTACTGCATTCAAAAATAAAGAAGGCAAGACAATATTTGCTCGAAAATGGTGGAGCAAAGTTTTTAATCAACTTCGAGAAGGAAGAGTTATTAGAAATTGATATAGTAAAACAATGAGAAAATAATTTATCAATGTGGGGATTTCTTAAATGTTCCACTCAGGGTCTATGGGAGAAATAAACTACAATCCTAAAATTTTTTTGAGACAACTAGGTTTGCAATAAAAAATCCCTTTAGGAGGTGTAGTTTAGAGAACTCAATTCCTTCATGATGAGCCACAACTAAGGATCCAAGCCAAAAGGTGGCAAATGCATGGGGTAAAGTTCTATATAGAGGGAAGTTGGGTTAGGGGTGCATCTGATAAGGGCAGATGAAGATTATCTAACTTGGTTAACAAAAGGTTTAAGGAAACTAATATAGCATTTGCTCACCTAATCCTTTGCTTAGCAATGACATAACAGAACACAAAAGGAATTAATAAGGCAATTCGAAAGAAGGGGTGAGGAGATAGAAAGATTGACCAAGCAGATCAGATAACAAAGAAGCTTTAACCCACTTGCAACACGTGTATGCTCCCTTACAAGAGCATGTAGAAAGGATGAAGAGGCAAGATACATGGCAAAAGATACAAGATAGATTAATTGAAAAAGGAGAATTTGAAGCTTAATGCATATACAACTTAAAAACCATGATCAGAAGATGAAGGATATCAGATTAATTGATTAAAGTCACTAAAGAGAGGGATGTTCTCAATGATGAGGTATAAGCCCTTCATCCTTTAAAGAGTTTATCACAAAAGGTGGAGATGGTTAATAAACAGTTGGAGGCAAAGCGAATGAATTAGCAACAGTTAGAAGAGATACATCTGGCCAATTTAAAATCTGATAGAGCAAATACGCTAACAAACTGACGCATTAGATGATTAGAGGATGCTTTATTCCAGAAAAGTAAAAGAGGCAAAAAAATAGAGGGATCGGGCTGAAAGTTAAATTCAATTGGCAATATAACCATTCCAAAATTTTTAGAGGTCTACACATAAGCAGAGCACATGAGCCATCCTTTTAATACTCAGCAAAAATATCAGATTTCATTATGCTATGTGATGACGTCATGGGAAAAATAAGGATATTAGCACAATCATGGTGATGCGAGAAAATTATATGTAAATGTTCTTGTAAAATGTTTGGGCTATTTGTATTTTGCACCAGGAGGTTCTCTTTATAATGGACATCATTTATAAAGAAACTAGAGTTCTTATAAATTGATTGCCAACGTATATTCTTATGAATATACGTATCTTAAGGGATAAGGAAAGTATGATAATTCTTTAAATAAGTGGTGAATCACATTCAAGTGACCTAGTATTTGTATGCTAATTCTACGTGACAATCCACTAATTTTCATTTTTTTAAAAATGATCTATAATTTATTTATTTATTTATATTTTAATAGGGAAGATAACATTGCTCCGGTAAAGAATTCGTTTAACCAAACTCATTGCCCTACCCGAGTTTATTTGACTCGTGCTCGAGTTAAGGCTTTGGTAAT
The DNA here is from genome assembly GCF_029017545.1 of Prosopis cineraria. Taxonomy (NCBI): domain Eukaryota; kingdom Viridiplantae; phylum Streptophyta; class Magnoliopsida; order Fabales; family Fabaceae; genus Prosopis; species Prosopis cineraria. The sequence continues at coordinate 12,157,292 of NW_026555336.1, read as the reverse complement.
GGAGGTTTGCGACCTTAAGCATAAGGAAAGAATGGAAGAAGAAATATCATCTTTGAAAAATCAAGTGACCCTTATACAAGCTTAAATGGGTGAAATGATGAAGTTGTTACAAAATATGAATGCAAGTAGGACAACTAACACTAGTAACACCCAACCCCCTAGTGGAAACCAAGGAATGAGTCTTTACAGCCATAAGGGGGGTTTTAATAGTACGGTAGTTGGTGGAAGGATTGATCCTAAAGCAAAATCCCCTGAACAACCAACTAAAGAGTGGAATAAGGGAGAAGTATATACATATAACATTCCGGTTACAGATCCAACTGAAGGTTTTAATAATGCATCACTAAAAGGCATGGAAGACAATTCCAAAGATAGCTAGAAGGAAGAGATGTCAGAAATGAAGGATCAACTTTGAGCTTTACAAAGTCCAGTCACCCCGGGGATCCCTTAAAATTGACAAACTTTGCTTACCATTGGAAGTGCCTATTCTAAAAAAATTTAAAGCACTAAAGTTCACTAAGTATAATGGTAGTGGTGATCTTGAATATGACTTGGTTACTTATTATGCAAAGATGTCAGTTTGGTTAAGGGAAGAAAAGTTCCTCATCAATTTCTTCTAGGAAAGTCTCACAGGGAGTGCACTAAGGTGGTTTATAGAAATGAAATCTGATCACTCCAAATATAAGGAATGGGGTGATTTGGTTGGTGCATTTATGAAGCAATACAGGTTTAACCTAAACATAGCCCCAACAAGGGAACAGTTAAAAGGGATAAAGAAGAAGGCTAATGAGATTTTTAAGAAATAGCCCAAGATAGAGATCAGTTGCTTCTAAAGTCCAACCTCCTCTAATTGAGTTTAAATTATGAACTAATTTTATTAATGCTCTAGCTGATCCTTATCATAAGATTATGTTAGGAACATAGGCTCGAGATTTTTCTGATCTTATTGAAGTGGGTAACAAATTGATACAAGCATACAGAGAGGAGATTAGAAAAACACCCTCAGAAGCCAAGAAAGCACAAGTGGGGAAGAAAAAGGAAGGAGATGTCAATTATATGTAAGGACCTTACCAACAATCCTTCAATCGTGTCCATAACCCTTCGTATTCTCAGCCAAACAACTTTGCACAGTTGATTTGGCATGGCCAAGGGCAGAATTTAACCATGCCTCTCTAAATGCTCAATTTAATCATCAAATGGGTAATCACACCATAGTGGAGTAAGACCAGTAAGGCTGCCTCAGGATGAGTGCCCGTTATCGAACTTTAATGTTACACAGATAGAGTTGTACAAAGATTTAGTTACAAAGAATCTTATAGGGTCTCAACCTGTTAAACCTCTCCAACCACCTTTCCCAGCTTGGTCTAATCTAAACACAACATGTGAATACCACATAGGAGTAGTTGGCCACTCTATTGACGAATGTGATGCTTTTAGAAGACATGTGCTTCTTCTATTAGATAACAATCATATTAGGATTAAGACAAGTAACAATCCTAATATCACCACCAATCCTTTACCTGAGCATGAGAAAGGAAAGCCAGTTGCCATGATAGATAATGACATTAGCCTCTCAAAAGTAATAAAGGACATTCCTTGTACCATAAAGCAACTGTATGAGCACTTAAGAGAATTAGGCTACATCCAGTAAAGCTTTGCGAGTAATGAGAGAACTTCTCAGGTGATGTTTGATTTTTATGAATATCACCAAGAGGCTGTGGGTCATGACATTGAAAAATATAGTCCCTTCAAAGAGTTGGTTCAACAAATGATAATCTTAGGGATTGTGGTCATAAATCAGAAAAATATGAGAAATGTATGTGCATTAGATGGGAAGGTTACCTCTTTTGTAATTAATAAGGATTTGCAAGCTACAGAAGGAGAAAGTTCATCCCTTAGGATAAATAAGCCAATTTATGAAGTAAAGGAATCAGCAAAAAAATCCTTTTTACTTGTCAGCAAAACATCTCATAATGTCAGTGACAGGAAGCCTATCACTCTCCTGCACATACAACACCATTCTCATATCATAGTAATCATGCTATACCTTGGAATTATGGCTTAAGAATTGAAGGCCCTTTCGATCAAGGGACACTAAATAAAGTTAGTAATGTTGACAGTACTGTTGGTGGAATTGCATGAAGTTGTCGAATTTATGCTAATGAAACCTATATGTCAGGGAGTAAGGGTTTAGAAGTTAGAGAAAGCTCAGGCACTAAAGAATTTACAATGAAAGGTAAAGAAGAAGGGACAGATGAATTTTTGAAGATTATGAAACAAAGCGAATATAACATTATGGAACAACTAAATAACACACCAGCACGAATTTCTATATTGTCCCTCATTTTGAATTTTGAAATGCATTGAAAGGCTTTACAAAAGGTTCTAAATGAAGCTTATGTGTACCCAAATATAACTCCTGAGAAAGTAGTTAATCTGGTTAATGATGTGAAAAACTCTACATTGATTGCATTCTCTAAAGATGAGATCTTCTCGATAGCTTCTCAACACTTAAAGGAACTTCATATTACTTTAAAGTGCCATAGTTATGTAATAGCCAAGGTTTTGATTGATGGAGGTTCTACCTTAAATGTCTTACCTCAATCTTCCATGAAACTTTTACCTGTTAATGTATCTTATATGAAACATAGCGACGTGGTAGTTAGGGCATTTGATGGGACAAGACGAGAAGTCATAGGCAATATCTACCTTCCATTACAAATTGGACCAAGCACTTTCATGGTAGAATTTCAAATTATGGACATTGATACTGCATATACCATGTTACTTAGTAGACCCTGGATCATAATGCTAGAGCTGTACCCTCAACTCTACACCAAAGACTTAGTACATTGATAATGGAAAACTTATTACTATAAGAGGAGAAGAAGAACTGATAATTAGTAAGCCAAGTACGGTGCCTTATATTGAGAATACTAAGCAATCTTTTGAAAGTACATATCAAAACTTTGAGTTTGTTGAGGTTGACCAATCAAGTAAGGAGGTGAATCAGTCACGACTAAGATCATGAAGAACCATGGATTTAAGTTGGGAAAGGATTGGGAACAAAGTTGTAAGGGATAAAAGAGCCAATAATACTCTCGAAAAACCCAAAACGTCAAGGTCTAGGTATGAGCCTTCTTTAGAAGCATCAATGACAAGGCAAATGAAGTTGGAAGAAGGAAAGAATCAAGATAAGCTGGAAATCCCACATATTTGTAAAACATTTCCATCACCTATAGAGATAATCAATCTAAAAGGTTTTGTAGCTTGAGTGAAGAAGACAAAGGGAGCTCAAAAGAAATATAGATACATCCAAACACATCAAGAAAAGAGTTGGGCAATTGGGAATCTAAGGAGACTGCTGATGTCATGTCACTAAAGTAATATTTCAATGTGTTGTTTCACTTTTTAAGTTATTTGTGTACTCCTGAACTTTATTTAAGGAATGAATGCAATATTTTATTTTCTTCTTTGTTTTCTCTCCCTTTGCCCTTTCCTTATTTTCCTCTTCATCAATTTTTTTATTTCTTTCTCCTTTCTTTCTTTTCTTCTTTCATTCTCCGCTCTTCTCTCCTCTCTCCATCCATAATATTTTTCTCATATTTTTATCCGCACCTTATACGTATAAATACTCATTCACCTTGCATGATAATTTTCTAAGGAATTAGAATTATCGAAACTCCTATCTAACCTATTAGTTCCTAAGCATAGTTTGAATGAACCATGTTTCACTATGGATACATATGACTATGAAACTGATAAACATGAAGAAACGCCCCTAATCTTCACAAAAATGATAGAATATTCTGAACGAGGCATCATCCACATGAGGAGTCAATTGAAATTGTAAATTTAAGGACAAAGGAAGATAAAAATGAGTTAAAAATTGTTGATAATCCAGAGAAAGAAGAGATGATTAGTTTTGTTTTGAGAGTATCTTGATGTGTTTTGGCATGGTCATACTTGGATATGCTAGGGATTGATTCAGAGATTGCTGTTCATAAGCTACTTTACATCCTGATAGTAAACCTAAGAAGCAAAAATTGCAAAGAATGAGCCCCGATATGTCACTTAAAATTAGAGAAGAAGTAAAAAAACAATAGGAAGCCAGATTCTTAGAAGTCATCAAATATCCACAATGGGTTGCAAACATCATTCCAGTGCCAAGAAAGGATGGACGGGTTAGAATGTGTGTGGATTATAGGGACTTAAATCGTGCTAGCCCTAAGGATGACTTTCCCTTACCGCATATTGATGTGCTTGTGGATAATACAAACACGCAGTTATAGATATTCCTTTATAGATAGTTTTTAGCATATAACCAGATTCCTATGCATATGGAGGACAAATATAAAACTACTTTCATTACACCTTGGGGTACCTTTTGCTATAAGGTGATGACCTTTAGATTAAAAAATGTAGGTGCTACTTATCAACGAGCTATGGTAGCACTGTTTCATGATATGATGCATAAGGAGATTGAGGTGTATGTAGATGACATGGTAGCTAAGTCTGCTAAAGATGAAAGCCATGTAGTAGTTCCTCAAAAATTGTTTGAACACTTGCATAAATACAAGCTCAGGTTAAACCCTAATAAATGTGTATTTGGAGCCTCATCGGGAAAATAGTTAGGTTTCATCATCAATAAGAAGGGCATAGAGGTAGATCATGATAAGGTCAAAGTAATTCACGACATGAGGCTGCCACAAATAGAGAAAGAGGTTCGTAGCTTCTTAGGGCACTTGAATTATATATCTAGATTCATAGCCAATCTAATTGCTACTTGTGAACCACTTTTTAAATTATTATGAAAAAGTCATACTGACAAGTGGGATGAACATTGTCAGCAAGCTTTTAACAAGATTAAGGACTACTTGTTGAACCCTCCACTATTAGTACCTCCAACACCTAGTCGGCCTTTAATTCTTTACTTAACCATAAGACCTACATCCGTGGGTGCAATATTGGGACAACTTGATGAAACTGGCAAAAAGGAAAAAGCAGTTTATTATTTGAGCAAAAATTCATTGATTGTGAGTCACGCTATTCATTAATTGAAAAGACATGTTGTGGCTTAGTATAGGTTACTCAACGGCTAAGCAATACATGTTGTATTATACCACATGGTTGATTTCATGAATGGATCCTATAAAATATATTTTTGAGAGTCCTCATGTGTCAGGTCGAGTTTCTAAGTGGCAGGTAATACTCTCAGAATATGATATGAAATACATGACTCATAAGTCAATCAAAGGAAGTATCACTACAGATTATTTGGCGATAAATCCTATAGAAGAGTACCAACCTATAAATTTTTTATTCTCAGAGAGGGATGTTCTTGTTGCAGAAAGGAAGAACAAGGAAAAGAGAAATGAAAGATGTATTTTGATGGGGCAGTGAATATTTATGAAATGGATTAGGAGCAGTGTTAGTATCCACAGAAGGCAGACAATTCTCATTAGCCATCAAATTAGGCTTTGACTATACCATAATATGGCTGAGTATGAAGCATGTTTAAATGGCTTACAAGCTATTGTGACATTAGGCACTAAGGAACTTGATGTTTTTGGAGATTCCGCTCTTGTTATTTATCAACCAACTAGTGAGTGGCAGACTAAGGATTCCAAGTTAATCCCATATCAAAAATATCTTACCCAGTTGATTAATAAATTTAACAAAGTGAGATTTCACCACTTACCTCGTGATAAAATCAATTTGCTAATGCTTCAGCGACACTAGCTATCATGGTTAGCTAGATTATGGAATTCATGTTCAACTAATTAGAATTGAGGCTAAAATTAATCCTGCATATTGCTTGAATGTTGAAAATGAAATGAAAACACAACCATGGTTCCATGATAAAAAAGTTACATAAAAAGCAGAGAATACCCTTTGGAAGCAACGAAAATGACAAGAAGACTATTCGACATATGGCAATGAAATTTCTTCCTTAGTAGGGATGTACTGTACAAAAGAACTTTTAAAGGTAACTGCTTCGATGTGTTGACTTAGGGGATGCACAAAAAAAAAATTTAGAGGAAATTCATGAAGGAATATATGGAACTCATGCTAATGGCCATACTATGGCCAACAAGTTCAAAGACATGGTTATTTTGGCTAACTATAGAAAAGATTGCATTGAATATGTCAAAAAATGCTATAAATGCCAAATTTTATGCTGATCGAATACATGCCCTATGATAGGAAATTAGTCGCTTATCCTCAAAATTACACTAAAGCTAACCCTAATGTAATATAGGGCCAACCTAGGTCATCTCCTAAGGAATGGTTTTAAGTCTAATTGAAAGTTATCTAGTGAAATAAATCAACCAAAGTTTGTAGAAATTTAGTTACCTAGCTAATTACCTAAGTTGCAAGTAATTAAAATGCTAGTGAAAGTGAGTGAAATGAACTTCCCTTTTTACAATAATGGAACCCTAGAGATTAGTTGATTTTGGACTCATTATCTTCTCATGATTAGGCTAAGTTTAGCTTCCCTTTCCTCTTGACTAAAGCTGTCATGACTTAAGAAAATTATCCTAAGCCAATTAACCTAATTAGCTAACCTCCCTAGGTCTTAGATTAAAGTCCCTAGTTCAATTAACCAATTGGTGAAGACATTAGCCAAGTGATTCACTCAAAATCCTCTCTCAACAGCCATGGTCAAACACATAAATTGAGCAACCACAAGATTATGTCAAGCTACTCAACAACACAAGCATTAACACCAAAGATTATGCAATATTAACACAAGATATTCACTAATTGAAAAATACAAGATTATGTGCCAAACAAAGAGTGGCAAAATTCAGTCATAGCTGTCTAAGGAAGAAATTAAATGAAACAATCCTCTCTCTTTACATCAACATCAAATTCAAATTAGAATTTATAAGCTAAGATGATTAAACCCTAGATTAAGGAATCTAACCATCTAGTAAAAAGAGAAGAGGATAGGAAAAAAGAACTTAGCCAATTTGAAGCTCAAGACTCATCCTCCATCTTCATCTCTCTAGGATTCCACAAAGAAACTTAGCCAATCTTTATCTTCAAGAACCCTAGTGATTGCTTGTGAAGGCCAAACTCCATAGCTCTTGAATGATGGAAATGAGCTTCAATCCTTGTGAAAATGGAAGGGATGGAACGAAAATGAAGAGAGGAGAAGAATGGTATGAGTTTTGTGGAGGTTTGGTGGCTGAAAATGGAGGTTAGGGTGCTGGAAAATGAAGAACAAAAGAGAGAAAATGAAGAACACTATGAACAAGAGAGAGAGAATGTGGAAGATGAATGAGATATGTGTTGGATCCCATTTGGGGCTTAAGATGGCGTGCTCCTTGGTGTCTCCCATCAGCTGAAGCTTAATTAAAATAAGGAAAAAGAAATTAAAATGTAAATGGGAGCCTTGTCACACTTGTAAGGTGGCAACTTCCTATTGGTTTGTAGATGATTCCAATGTGTGCCTAATTTCCATGTGTCATCCACATCATTTTAGCTGATTTTAATCCCTCAAAATAATCATAATTCACGTGCAAACCATCAGCCATTGACCTCAAGGAGTGTTGACCTCAATTGCCCAATTGATGCACAAGTCACATGCCACCTATGTCACATAAATCACATAATTCAATTAAATAGCATATGATATAATAAAATCTAATTCATGTCCAGAATTAAATTCATAATTAGAAGAGAGAATTTATTAAATTAACCAAGTTTCAGGCTGCACAAATTATATAAAAATTTCACACAAAGGCAAACCAAAACTAGGACAAACTAAGACACTTAAGAAAGTGTGATTTTTTTTTATTACTACTCCCAAACTAAAATGAATTTTAAAAATATAATTTCACCATTCATCAACTGGACATAAAATCACTTTGTCAATTTTTCTTGTACATTTTCTCAAAAGTTCATTTTTTGGACCAAAATGCCCCTAGTGCACTGAACCTAGAAACTTAGGCAAAATTACAAATCTAATGCAATGTGTGCACTTGAAGGTGATAAATCATTAATAAAAAGGTCCTAATTGACAAATAAAAGTGGGTAACAAATGTGTTTTTATCAATTCCCCCACACTTAGCTTTTGCACTCCGGGCAAAATCAAGTGAAAAAGGTCCCAAAAGAAACTATAAGACAAAAAAATAAGAGAAAAAAAAATGTTCAAAGTCACTAAAATACTAGCTCATGAACTTCTACAAATTATCAATCAATGTGGCAATAATTAGGAAAGAATTATGCACATCACAAACAAACCCTTACCAAGAATCAATGTCAAAGAGTAAGCCTCTCTAGGTTAAGTGTTTGCTCTCATCACTCAAAGTGTATAAGGTATTAAATTTCACTCAAATTTCTTAGGATAAACCCTACTATGAATTTGTAACCCTTCTACATCTCCATCACTAAATAGCACTTGCAATCAAGAATCAAGTGGACTTTATTAGGTTGTGATATAGGTAATGAAAGGATGTCTAAGAAATGCATGTATATAAAAAAAATAGGGTTAGCATCAAAATAATGCTAAATCAAGATATATCCCCTTAATATGCAAAGCATAACCTAACTCAATTGAGTGAACACCTTAACACAATGAGGATGGAAAGAAATGATAAGAAATAATAAAACAAATGGAATGGATGAGCTAGGCAACTTTTTTCTTTCTTTCTTTTCTTTTTTTTTTCTATCTCTTCTTCTTTTTGTTTCTTTTTCTAGCAACTTTATTTCTTTTCTTTTTGACTATATTTTTTTTTTTCAAATCTATCTTTGTTTTTTTTTGTTGCCCTAACTCTTTGAAAACAATGGAAGTAATGGATGTAATGGTGTAGCAATAAAGGATAAAGAGTAATGGATAAAAAATAATAATAGGCATCCACTCATTTGATCTAGGACATGCAATGAATATTAAAAAGACATATAAAAGTGTAACATGCATTCCTTGGGGAAAAATAGGGTGAATATATATATATATATATATTTTTTAAGAATCAAACCAAAGGCTCAAAGTGGCTAACAAAGGATAATAAATGATAATAGGTTGGCTATTTGGCTTTTGGCTATTTTTTATGAATGCCATCTCTCATCTCCTATCAAACAAGTGCGAGATATGTGGTCTTAATTAAGAAGTGAAACAAATTCTAGAGGGTAACATCACTAAGGAATTAATCACACATGAGTGTTTAGCCTCTTCCATGAAAGGGTAATATGCCACTCTAATCCATTAATTCAAGGTAAAAGAATATTCACTTCACACCTATTCAATCCTAAAAATTACCACATCTCAAGAATCAAAATATCCATTTAAGAGCTAGGTAATTAAGTAACCTCAAACAAAACAAAACAAAGCAATTTTTTTTATATTTTTTTTTAATTTTTTTTCAAAACAAAACAAACAAAACAAAATGTTTATTTCTCTCCCCCTCACACTTAATCATGCATTGTCCTCAATGTATGTATAGACTAGTGATAAAATAAGGTGAGATCAATAATGAATGCATAACAAAAGTGTGGTTGCAGAATTTTTTTTTTCAAACTAAAACACAAAACAAAGAAGTCAAATAAAGCAAATAGACTCTAATTTTCCTACTAGGTTCATCTCCCCCACACTTGAACTATACCTATCATTAAATATATCAATTAAAGGAAAGTAAAAGCTCAAGGTTGGAGAGATACAACCTTATCATGGTGGTTCAAAAACATGTTGAGAGAAGTCCTCCTCCTTTTGAAGTGATTTGGCATCTTTGTAGAGCTTGCATAGGTGACCATTGATTTGCATGGTGGAACCCGTGGCTTTATTCAAGAGTTGCAAAACCCCATAGGAAAACACCTTGGTCACTAGATATGGTCCCTCCTACTTAGACTTCAACTTGGCATGCTTATGAATAAACCTTGTTTGGAACAAGAGGACTTGATCTCCTTCTTGGAACTTTTTCCTCAAGATTAGCTTGTCATGAAGGATCCTTGTTTTCTCCTTATAGATCCTAGAAGACTCATAGGCATCCAACCTAAGCTCCTCAAGTTCTTGCATTTGAAGAAATCTCTCCTTAGCCGAAAGATGGAAATCCAAGTTGAGTTTCTTGATGGCCCAATAGGCCCTATGCTCTATCTCCACAGGAGACATTTCCATATGGGAGACTTATAAGCGGGCCGATAAGCCCACAAAGCATCCTCTAAGTGTAAAGACCAATCCTTCCTATTTGTGTTCACCACCTTGGTTAGGATCTTCTTAACTTCTCTATTTGATACTTCGGCTTGGCCATTAGTTTGGGGATGATAGTGTAGAGATTTTGTGATGCACCCCATATTTAGCCAAGAGAGCCTTCATCATCTTATTGCAAAAGTGGGATCCTTGGTCACTTACCAAGGCCTTAGGAACTCCATACCTACAAAAAATATTAGATTTGAGAAACTTCAAAACAATCTTAGCATCACAAGTTCTAGTAGGAATGGCTTTAATCCACTTTGAAACATAATCAACACCAAGTAATATGTACTCAAAACTAAAGGATGGTGGAAAGGGACCCATGAAGTCAATGCCCCAAACATCAAAAATCTCACAAAATAAAATGGGTTGTTGAGGCATTTCATGTCTCTTACCCCAACTACTAACCTTTTGACATTTCAAGCATGCTTTACAAAATTTATAAGAGTCTTTAAACAAGCTAGGCCAATACAATCCACAATCTAAAACCTTCCTAGCTGTCTTATTTGAGCTAAAATGACCACCACATGCATGAGAGTGACAAAATTCAAGAATAGAAGGCACATCAACATCATCAACACACCTCCTAATCACTTTATCACTACAAATCTTCCACATCAAAGGTGGTTCCCAAATGTAAAATCTAGACTCTCTTTTTAATTTTTCAATGGCAAAACGTGAAGCACAAGGAGGCAAGACTCCACACTCAATATAGTTAGCAAAAGAGGCATACCATGGAGGCTTAGATGAAATGGCACACAATGCCTCATCAGAAATGAATCACAAGGAATAGTAGGGTTAGAGTTTACCATAGTAGCTTTTAAATGAGGTAGTCTAGACAAATGATCTGCTACTTGATTGGTAGAACCACTCCTATCCCTTATCTCCACATCAAATTCTTGCATCAAGATCACCCATCGAATCAAGCGAGGCTTAGAATCTGTCTTCTTAAACAAGTACCTCACAACAGCATGGTAGTGTACACAACAACTTTAGAGTTAAGAAGATATGATCTAAACTTATCAAGTGCAAAAACAATAGCAAAAACTCTTTCTCAGTTGTGGTGTAATTAACCTGAGCTGAATCTAGGGTCTTAGATGCATAAGCAATCACATATGATAACTTGCCCTCTCTTTGACCAAGCATAGCTCCCACAGCAAAATTAGAAGCATCACATGACAACTCAAAAGGCAAAGACCAATTTGGGGCTTTAAGAATGGGAGGGGAAATGAGCATGCTTTTCAAAAGTGTCAAAACTCCTTTTGCAAGCATCATCAAAAACAAAATCAACATCTTTTTGTAAGAGTTTAGACATAGGCAAAGCAATTTCACTAAACCCCTTTATAAATCTCCTATAAAAGCCTGCATGTCCCAAAAATGATCTCAAATCTTTCAAACAAACAGGATATGGCAAAGAAGCAATCACATCTACTTTGGCCTTATCCACCTCTATGCCATTGGAAAAATCAAATGGCCTAAAACAATTCCTTTATCTACCATGAAATGGCATTTTTCAAAGTTAAGCACAAGCTTCTTTTCAATGCACCTACCAAGCACTTTATCTAAAGAATGCAAGCATGAATCAAAGGACTCACCATACACAGTAAAATCATCCATAAAGACTTCCATGCAATGTTCAATAAAATCACAAAATATGGACATCATGCATCTTTGAAAAGTACCAGGTGCATTGCAAAGACCAAAAGGCATCCTCCTATAGGCAAATGTACCAAAGGGGCATGTAAAGGTAGTCTTATCTTGGTCACTAGGAGCTATGGGAATCTAAAAATACCCACTAAAACCCATCTAGGAAGCAATAATGGGACTTGGAAGCCAATCTCTCAAGCATTTGATCAATAAAAGGCAAAGGAAAATGGTCCTTCCTAGTCACATTATTGAGCTTCCTATAGTCTATGCACACTCTCCAAACATTTTTGAACTCTAGTTGGAACAAGCTCTCCTTTCTCATTTTTTACCACAGTAATCCCCCCTTTCTTAGGTACAACTTGGTTGGAGACACCCACTTACTGTCAGCTATAAGATAGATGATCCCAGCACTAAGTAGCTTAACAACCTCTTTCTTTACCACATCTAAAATCAATGAGTTAAGTCTCCTTTGTGGTTGCCTAATGGGCTTAGCATTGTCCTCAAGAAAAATTTTATGTGTGCATACAATAGGGTCAATACCAGGAATGTCAGCTAAAGTCCAACTAATAGCATGTATGTTCTTTCTCAACACATCAAGTAATGCATTTTCTTCCTCAAGAGATAAAGAGTTAGAAATTATTACCGGAAGCTTCTCATTCTCAATGAGATATGCATACTTGAGATTGGATGGTAAGGGCTTCAACTCCAAGGTAGGTAGCTCCACACAAGAGGGAATGAGCTTCTTCAAGTCTAATTTGGTGGAATATTCCATGGTACTATCTTGTCTTTTAGGCTTCTCACTTGTTTTTGATTTCTCCTCTTCTTTCTTTACAGCCTCCCCTTTTCTTGCAACTTGTCCTCAAGTGCTTGGACTTGAGCCACGGCCTCGACATGTGAAAGTGTAGAATTTTCCTCCAATAGCTTAGGAATCCTAAGAACATCAAGCTCGAGTGGAGAAAAACTCATAGATTCGACCTTAATGGCTTTAGTACCTACAACACAAGAAGATATACCCTTCTCAAGCATTTCAAGATCAAGCATAGGATATATTTTAAACAAATCATGAGAAGAAGTAGTTGCATCATTCAAGCATGCATCAATCTCTAAACAAATAGGACAACTACATCCATCAATACATGTAGTAGTAACAAGAGACAAATCATCATCATCATTCTATGTTTTACTTGATGATTGTCATTTGTATCACATCACCTCATCACATTGTTAAAAAAAATCATCATGTCATTATGTTTGTTATCTAATAGTCTTGCATTTAATCATATCTTGTCGTGTCAGGGACAATTAAGTTTTTTCATAGGTATTGTATGGCCGACCAAATTACATGTTCTATCTTTACTTGCTACTTATGTAAGAATTCAAAACAACACTTTTCATATACTTACATAAGAAACAAGTAAAGAAGGGCAACTGTGAACACTGTATTTTGTTCAGGCTTTTTTTTTAATTTAATAATAATAAATAACCAAAAAAATAATACAAATTTTTTTATAATAATAATAATAATAATTTAAATAAATAATAATCTTGCCTAAATCTTTATAATTTTTTTTTAAAATTATCACAACTATTCAATATATTAAGAACTAACTTTGAGAAGTCAACTCTTCTTGAATTCTTTTTCTTTCTTCAAACTTTGCTATCTTCCAAAAAAAATGTGTTTATTTAATTCAAAATTAGATTTTATTTTCTAATTTTTAAAATTAATAAAAATTTTTTTAAAAAGAGAGAGAGAGAGAATGAAGAATTATCATCATCATCATCATCATCATCATCATCATCATCATTATTTAAAAAAAAGGGGAGTAGGATAATGACCTAAACCGATAGGTTAAAAACTTAACCTATTGGTCTCAGCCAATTGTCATTGAAGACCCGCAAAAGACAAACAAAGAGAAGCAAATAGAAGAGATGGAAGAAAGGAAGATCAGAAGGAGAGCACATGCAAGGAAGAAGACTAGAGGCGTGAGCAAAAACGTGGAAGAACAGAGACAGAGGTTGAAAACCCTATATCTATATGTGTTAGACGAGTATATGAGAGTGTGGTTATGGGTTTGAATCATAATGTTTCTATTTTTTTTCATGCCCTTAACGATCAGATCATGCTTTCTTATTAATCATGAGAATTTGTTAATTTCATGGTAACCATTTTGGGTATGGTTGGATCATAATATTAATCCTTATTTATTTATTTATTTTTTGATTTATTGGCCATGTGAGATTTTTAAGAAATACGTAGAGGCATTTAAAATGATCATCACCGTGAAAATCAATAAGGTTTCACAGGTAGATAGATCCAACTTGTATATATAATGATATGGATTCCAATGATCCTCCATAATAATTAATTTTACTTATTTATTATTTTTTTTAACTTAAATCAATAAAATATCTAAGTTTCTTTTTCTTGTGTGAAAGTTCAAGGAATTTTCAGAGAGATTAAAATAATTGCATCATCATAATAAATCCTCACAGATAATGTGATTATCAATTTATATAAATTGATGTAAATAAAATAAAATAATAAACGTTTTTTTTATAAAATAAAATAAATTAATATATTTATATAATGACCTGAAAATCTTTTAGCCTTATGAGATTTCCTAATCTCTATAAATTGCTATAATAATCATTTTATCGTGAGTTGATAAGACTATTGTTATGATGATTATGAGTTTTTTTTATCTTACTCTATAAGTGATAAAAGCTCTTATTGGCATATCAAATAAATTTTCAATGTATAAAAGAACATATATAAAAAAAATGTTTTGTAAATAATCCAAGATTTTACATGGTAACACAATATGGAATTTTAAAAGGTCTTAAGGTCATTTTAATTATTTAAGTGTCCACGAGTGACAATAAGTCTCCGTAGACATATTGAATTTTTTTGTAAAAAAATATATATAACAATAATACTTTTCTATGTTGACAAAGTAAATTTTCAAAATAAAAAAAGTATAACAAAGAAAATAGCTTCAAAAAAATATAAATGGGAATAAGAAAATTATCTTTGCACAATAAATCATACCAACTCATAGTCTATAAAAATTATTTTGTTTGCGATTGATAAGTTATTCCTCTTTTTATGAAAATTCTAAATAAAGAAAACCATTGACAATTTTCTTAACCCGAACTACATGGATTTTGATCCCTATCACATGGTACGTAGGCTCAAAGTCAAATTCTAAGTCAAGTCCTCCCTTATAAATAAAAAATATTTCTCACTTAATTCTTATCATTTTTTTAATTAATTCTTATCATTTTTATATCAAACACATGAATATAAAAGGAATATTACAATAATTTTAAACCATATTATATAACACAGCAAACTTCCGGTAATCGTTCTGACGAATGGGTGTTGTGGGGTGCCTAACACCTCCTCCACACTCAACTGACTCCCGAACCTATTCTTTACTTTCGTAGACCACCCTTATCCTCCTTTAAATGGTTTTCCAAGTTTTTTCTCAAAATTTTAGTAGCGACTCCATTTCTTCGGTTTTCTTTTAAGACTGGAACCTCCGCTCTCGTGCCACCTGCGTCATTTTTTGAGTCCAAAAGATGAGGACGAGAATGTATATTCAGAGTTTATAAAGAGAGGCACGACATGCAAACATATTCAAGGCAAAGAAAACACAACAAATAAACAATTCATATATAACGAAAGGCTAGAAATTATGAATTAGGTTATGCTACATAAAGTTAGCCACAGCGGTCCCGCTAGTCGGTTAGCGAGTGAGGTCAAGGGGTAGCGATCCTTGTGGGGGGTGTAAGGGGCAATGCCTCCCAGAGCTTTCAAAAAGGTTATTCTCTTTGAATGAGTTGCTATCTCAGACCTTTTGGATTCATCAATCATATTGATAATCTAGCCTAAACCATATGAGAATGCAAATGAACAATAATGATATTGAGAACGCACATCATATGGATGAACGTTAATCATATTAAGAACGCGTATCATATAGCTAAATATTAACTATATTAATTTATTTAAATTTATATAAATTTGAATATATATAAAATGAGTTTATAGATATATATGTTTCGAAAACATCACATAAAAAACATATATATAGATTTTAAAAATATCACATATAAATTTTGAAAATCTTAAAGCAACATTTATCTAAAAAAGTTCATCACATGAAGATTTAAGAACGTAATCAACCAAAACCCAACTTAAACAAAAATTTAACTTGGCTCTAATACCATAGGGAGGCGCAGTGGAAGATTAAAATTTTAAAATCCCTATCCTAATATAGACCGAACGAACTTGTTTAAGTTAAGGTAGATAGAAGAGTTATCTTTTTAATTCTTTGAAGTTGGCACACGTTCTCTTTAAGAATCTGGATCTCAGGAGCTCATAACATAGATCTGCTCCCTTTACTAGTATCCATATGAATGGCTCTCTAACTCAAATAGTGCGCTAGCGCTCTCAACATCCGTTCTTCTTTAAATGTTAATTTTCCTTTCTATAGGGTGTTTCATGACTCTCAAAGTGTTTTTCCGTTAGAACTTTTCTAACTCTAACTTCCTTCACAAAGGATGTCCCTATCTATATATAGTATATAGATAAGGGTTTTTGTATTTTGCTTAAAAGCTCACAAAATTTTAATTAAATTTATCTCATAAATTTAGTCTATCATATAAAATGAAATTTAAAACTAACATAATACAATATAATATATCACATATATATATTATATATATACATAAATATATATATACATATATATTTTGAATATATGTATATATATATTATATTATCTATATTTAATTTTATATATCATATACATATATTATATATATGTATATCTGATATATATATATATATATATCTGATGTAGATACATATATGAATATATGTGTGTATCGAATATATATATATATATTATTATATTTTGAATTTTATATTTTATATAAATATATATAAATATTTATCAAATAAATATTCAAATATATATATATATATATAATTCATTCACCCTATATTACATTCATTGAATTTAGACATATTTCACATTCAATGAACTTGAACATTATAGCTCGAGTTAGGCAATTCTTGTGTGCGACCCTGTAGGCCCATATGAAATTGATAGTAGCCTAATTACGCTATCAGCCCACAAGTCACAAGTGACATCTAGCAAGACATTTTAACTACCTAATTCACATAGGGATCGATGATCCAATATAACCTATCATGCAACCATATTACATCCCTTTTGTCACACAATATTTTAGTCAAGTATGAGACATGGAATTGTCATTCTCCTTTACGTGACCATTACTTTCTTGATCTCTGAGTAGAATGATAGTAGCAATAGAAAAACCCTTTCCATTGTAGTATGGCTATACATTTTCTCAGTCTTACTCATCGAGGGGCCCAGTAATATTTTTCACTTAATGTGAGGGACAAATTTCATCTTGACCACTCATATTCCTCTGCATGAATATTACTAAACTCAATCATAGCCTTTATGATCACCCAATCAAAGGTGACTTTTAACTAAGTCAAATTTTAGTGGTCATCATGTAGGAATCCATGATGATCTCAGGTCAAAGGGCTTAGTAATATAGTTACATATGAGATAAGTTTATGACTTGTACCATGCAACTTTCTCATAGCGGGTCGGTCTAGTACCTTATACTCTTTCAAGTGGTATGACTTTAATTTGTGTCTTTATAATTAATCAAAGTCATACTAGTCTTGTTTCATCTATGATCCCTTAAATATGACCGATCAGGGACATTTAGGACAATCACTATAGTTTGTCTAGGGATACAGTTATCATATTGAACATGTAATTTTTATGATAAAAAAAGAAAAATTTATTAAATAAAAATATGCACAGTACAATGATTGGCCTTAGGGCATAATTTCCAATAGATGCATCATATATCTCTTTTATATGTATTAAGACTCATCTAAGTATGTTAAAACTTGCAAACTTTAGCCTTCTTATCTATGGTTTTTCATAGAAAAAGTTTGCATAATGAAAAGGAAGAATCATGTGTGATTCTACAAATTATTCATGATTTTTTGCATATTAAGCACACTGATTGCTAGATTATGCCAATTTGAAGAAGTACTTCATGCGTGATTAAGTACTTGTGTGGTATGTTGTCTTATGCTTTGTCTCTACATGCAAAACCATAAGTGAAAGGCTTCAATGTTCACGCAAGTTTTAGCACCTGAGCTTTATTGAAATATAACTAAGTGCAAAACCACGTGTGAGACACTAATGATATCACACATGATTTGTCACTTGCTAGACATTCACACATTATTTTTGCTGAGTCTTAAAATCTCTCAAGCCAAGCTAAAATTATATACTTGTATGATCATTGATTCACAAATTCATATCTCTTGATCATGCAAAATCTTACTTAAGTTGTGCTGAGTTCTACATGTGAATATGCATCAAATAAGTTTATATATCAACACTTGCAATTTCACATGTGATATGGATCTAGTTCCACGCAAGTTTTGATCGCATTAAATGGCCTTGGCATTCTGCTAGCCATTTCACGCAAGAGAATGTAAAGGTTCCACATGTGATTTGTCACACAGAACTGATGATAGTTCTTGACGTGCAAAACCACACATGAGAACAAGTGGTGCACTCGCAAGTTTTATCACTTTATTATGACAGTATATTCATAAGTGCAAAACCACGTGAGAGAGCAACATGGTACCACGCTTGATTAAGCACACATAATTGAATGATTATTTATGAGTGCAAAACTATGCAAGAGAGCAACATGGTACCACGTGTGATTAAGCACACAGAACTGAATGATCTTTCAAAAGTGCAAAACCATGTATAAAAAACAAGGTGTTCACGCATTATTTGTCACGTTCAACTTTGTGAAACTCCCTTAGTGTAAAAAAACATCTGATTGTGCCAGTCACTCATAAGAAAATGTACCAACGGATAGAATCACTGTTCAAACGGTCTATCAACTTCTAAAAACTATATAAGTGATTCATTTTAAACCAGAATTAAGGTTAATGATCTTTGAGTGAACATAATATCATCTGTGCATTAAAAGAGCTTATTATGATTTCATATTTTGCATTCATTTATTATTCTTGAAAAGAATTGTGAAAAGCTCTCAAAATTTTATAAGCTTTCATTTGTATTCACATCTACTCTTTTAGAGAGTTTACTATAAAAATCTTCTGTCATCATCTCAGAAATTTTAAAAAAGGATTTTTCAAGCATTGTAATAACTTGCTGGATTGTAGTAAGGTGTGTTAAGTAATTCAAGACAAGGTTAGTCTTAAGTGTTGTATTGTGGTGGCAAGCACCCATAGAAACTTGTGTTTTAGTTGAAAATCTCAAGTAAAATCTTGAGGACTAGATGTAGGCCAAGTTTGTGGCTAAACTAGTATAAATCTTGAGTGTGTCATCTTCTTCCTTCACTCTTTAACTCTTCACTCTCTTCTAGTTTCAAAAAGTTTTAAGTGTTACCCAATTCATCCTTCCTCTTAGGTGCTAACTTATCCTAACACAAACCAATTACAAAACCTTAGTTTCGCACTCGAGACCCCTTTCCAAACTTTTTTCTTAAAGTTTAACTCCTTAAACTTTCTAATTTAATTTTTCTACTAATTAAACTTAGAGAAATTAGGGTAAGAATGTAGTATAGGGCTCTACGAAACTTACCTGATAAGTCACTGGCCAAAGCAAACTCCCAAACTCTTGAAAATTGAAGCCCTAGCAGAGATGAGCATTCTCCCTTCTCCTTGGTACATTTTTCCTTTTTTCTTTCTTCTAAATCACTTATTCAAATTCTTGCCATGCGCCGCAATACATGTAACACATGTCATGATAGGTGTCACAGTGAGTCAAATCACTCGCACATTATATTTCGATTCACAGTTCTACCACCTAACCCTATTAACATACCAACCAAACAACACAAATATCAATCCATCGTTCACAACTGTATTTTATCCACTAATTGCTAATTTACCTCTAATTAGCAGCTTGTTCCTTAGATTGAAATTCAAGATGTTATAAGAAAGGTGTAATCAAGGAGTTTCAAGCTAGAATGGGGAGCAAAGACAAAAAATCCTCAAGTTTCTAGGCTTGAATGAATATGGCTTATCCCTCACAATAGAAATTAGATCAAAATCAACAAGCAAAATAACACATTACATAGACAATCAAGTGAAATGAACAAAAAGATAAGAAATAAAACGCAAATTAAAGGACCAAACACTTACTCAAAATGGTAAAATGCATAAGAGAGGCAAGGGCATCAAGATTCTACAGTAGTAAAGGACAAGAAGTATGAAGAATAGCAAAACCCGAGGAAGTTTCAAACCCTAGAAATCCTAGAAACCCTAAAAAACACCACAAAAAGGAGCAAGTTTGAGTAGCTTACCTCTCAAATTCAAATGAAAAAGCCATAACAAACAAATGCCTGAAAGGGAAAAGAGAGCAAAAGATAAATGACAAAGGAAGAGAATTAAGCAAGGGGTTAAATGAGCTTCAGAAGACAAAATGGTTAGCTAGTCATGCCAAATGTGCAAAAGATGCTTCACTAACATGCACACATATTGGCCTCAATGGAGTAAAAACTAACACATGGCGGAAATAGGTAGAACTCAAAATTGCATACAACTCTTCTCTCTTTCCAACAAAAGTAAGCAAAAGATAAATGATAAATGAAGATAATTGAGCAAGGGTTTAAATGAGCTTCAGAAGGCAAAATGGTTAGCTAGTCATGCCTGTGCAAAAGGTGCTTCATATGTACATGTATCAAGGCTCATATTTCATAAATTTAAATGCTTAACTAGTAGCTACTTAATTCTTTAGAAAATTGGGTAGCATTTTCTCTTGAAAATTGGCGATCTAAAAACTACATCAAGCTTGAAATCAAGCTACCATTCATTAGTAATCAATAAGTAACATATCTATGATAATTTCTAAGACATTTTATATCATTTGATCATCAAAATATCAATCCTTAGTATCTCTAGAAAAATAGGACAGCATCTCATCATCATAAAAACTCAAGTAAAAATTATGAAAAATAGCTCAAAAAGAGGCTCTTCCATATCTCGTGTCAATGCACTAACTTATTCTTGCTTTCTTCACTACTTCCTCCATCTATGTCACTTCAAACTCATCCTCTTAAAAAACTAAAACCATAGAAACTAACATGCACACATATTGGCCTCAATGGAGTAAAAACTAACATATGGCGAAAATAGGTAGAACTCAAAATTGCATACAACTCTTCTCTCTCTCCAACAAAGGTTGCACATATAGGGCAATTGTTTTGACTAAAAACAAATCATTGGGCTAAACTAACTAAGTAATAGGCCCAAAATGTGAAGACCTTATGAATAGCCCAGCCTAATAGCTCCAAAGGGGTCGAACCTCCAACATATTAATAGAATACCATGTTTAGGTGGAGCTGCAACTAAGTCCAAGGCCATAACTCCACTATCTGAAGAAACTCGGAGCACTTACTAGAGCACTGTACCTTACCATGGAGCACCTCACCCCTACAACTAGCTTGAATAATTATGGTCCCTGTAGGCAGGCAAGATTCAAATTCAAAATAGAGCACCATTGCTTTGCCATATAAAAAGTAAAGGACACACAACGTTGGTCTCTCTTTGAACACCTAACACTCCAAACATCAAATCAATTAAGCAAACTAGCTAACTCTTAGTCAAGTCAAACCAATTATAATTAAATTAGTATATTTTAATTATGTACCAACTATTTTAAATAAGAAAGATAAAAATAATAACAAAATATATAAAAATTATTTCAAATAAAAAATAAAACTAAATTAAAAGTATTAAAGTGAGTAAGAGTAAGAAGTTAAAATAAAATTTAAAAAATCAATAAATATTTTATAATTTTAAAAATATAGTGAATAAATATTTACAAGATGAAATAATATATATATAAGTGAAAGTGACAATAAAATCCCTTCAAATTGTCATTTACATAATTCGAAAGGATATTATTGTCATTTTCCTTATATAATATAACAGAAAATGACAATAAAATCCCTTTAAATTATGTAAATGACTATTTGGTCTTTTAGAATGTTATAATAACAATGAAGTCCTTAAGCACCTCTTTGTCAATAACTTTTTTTAGAAAAAAGATCATTTTACCCTTATTAAAAATAACAAGACCCAATCACAACTTTTATTTAAGGAATCACAACTTTTAATTTGTAACTCGCAAGAGTTGAACAAAAAAACACAACTTGTTTAGTGTAATTTTTGTAACTAAAAAACAAACTCCAATCACAATTTTTATTTAAGAAATAATAACTTTTATTCTATGAATCACAAAAATTGAAGAAAAAATACAATTTGTCAGATGTAATTTCTATTATTAAAAAAATAAGTTATCAAAATAACAAATTTCATTCACAACTTTTGTTTAAGAATCACAACTTTTTTTCAAAAAATTATAAGAATTTAACAAGAAATTATAATTTATCAATAAGGGTAAAATAATCTTTTCTCTAAAAAAGTTATTGACAAAGATGTCTCCAGGGACTTCATTGATATTATGAAATTTTGAGGGACCAACTTATCACTACTACAAAAAAGGGAATAAATGACAGTTATTTTAGTCCATAAATGATGGTTAATAAGTGTCATTTATTCGGCTGACATTTAAAGACCCCCAATAAATGACGATTATAAAACCGTCATTTAAAATAAAATTTTTACAAAGGGAGAAGCAAATTGAGAATTTAAATGACGGGTAAATGAAATACACGTCATTTATACTGCCTTTAAATGACGGGTATTTCATTTACCCGTCATTTAAAGTATGGTAACAATTATGACCATATTTTAAATGACGGGTAAATGAGATACCCGTCATTTAAAGTCAGTATAAATGACGGACATTTTTTTTAACCGTCATTTATTTCAGTATAAATAACGATTATTTATATAACCGTTATTTTTTATATAATTTTTTTAATTCGTGAGCTGTTTTTATACCAGCCCCCCTGCAAAAAGAAATCAAAATAGTAGCAGCCAACCATTCCAGATTTTAATACCAACGAAATTTATTGTATTCAATTTCAAAATTAATCAATAAACAAATGTAATTACATAAAGTAACTTTTTTTAAAAAATAAACTGCCTATTAAAAAAAATTCCTAGCTACTTCTTTAAGGTAGTTCTATTAATCTTCTTTATATGAAGTCCACAGTTGGAAAATATATTAACACCATTCTTCAATTACCTCATTTATTTCTGCATCCCCGAATTCTTCAACATAAGAATCATCATAGTACTGCAATATATAAATGATTCAACATATATTAATATAATTTTAATACATTGTATATTTTTGTAATTTAAAAGTTAATATTTTTGACATACCATCTCGAGAATTATGCTCTCGTTATGGATAATGATGTCCTTCATGAACCTCATGATGCAATAGCCACAATCCAAGCTATTTTTCTTTTGTCTTGGACACTAAAAATTAAAGAATATATAAATATGTATTAATGCATTAAATTTTAATTTAATAAATGATTTCATTACCTTAATTATATTCCAAGTGTAGGCCACATCAAAATTTGTAAAGAACTTTGGAATTGATTGTTTTGTGTTAGTGCGGTATAACACAATCGCCCTAATGAAACAATAAAAAATATATTAGTATGAAATTTAAATAATTAAATAAATATGTAAAATACTTTATATATGCACTTACGTATTAATAACTCTAATAAAATTTGTCTCCTCCCTGGTTCCCCTCCAAGAGAATCGAGATAATATATTTTTGGAGTGTTGCCAAATGGTTCAACGGCGATCAACATCCAATGGTCCCTAATAGTATTAACAAGTGTGGCAAAATTAAATCTATTAAATTAAAAATAAAAAAATTATTAAGATAAGTGAGAATTTCATTACCCTTGACAGTATGGTATTATGAATAATGTTCCCTTTCGAGCCCTTGCTTTGAAATTTTTGCTTAATGCCTTTGCTTGTTCTAAAATTTTGTTGCTTTTAATTAAGGCATGTGCACCCACTTCATGAGGACTAACAAAGATGAACTTCATTTGTAGATCAAAAGGGACAACAAATTTGTCATACAAGTACCTATTATAAATACAAGAAATAGATTAGTTTATATTTAAAATATTAACTATTCATATATGGAAAAAAATTACTGTATGTAGAAGCTGAGAATAGTGAGACTGGTCATATTATGTTGAAGCACTTCATCAACAACATCAAGTGAAAGCATATCATATTGATCTTCGCCATATATACCAGCCTCAAATGGGATTTGCATATGCTTGGAGCAAATTTCTATGTTGGCTTGGCAATTGAGGCTCTTGTTCAAGCATAGCTTTATGGGAGACTGCCTTTTTAGAGGAGAGCCTAGATCAGGGTATCATCTTTTTTTTATTGTGCATCTTTGCTAGTTTTTTTTGGACTTGGCATCTTAACTTGACTAGCTTGCCATCCAACAAAACTACCCATCGCCTCTCCAACAATCCCTGCATCCTCGGTGGGAATAGGTAGCAGATAGTTCAAATTCTTCGGCACATCAATAGCAACACGTACATAGGACGCAGGGA
The DNA here is from genome assembly GCF_029017545.1 of Prosopis cineraria. Lineage (NCBI taxonomy): Eukaryota > Viridiplantae > Streptophyta > Magnoliopsida > Fabales > Fabaceae > Prosopis > Prosopis cineraria. Next base: position 12,132,829 of record NW_026555336.1, on the reverse strand, counting down.
GTGGCATATTATGTAACATGTCTCCTGGCAAATTGAACACCTGACCAATAGCAACCACATGACGATTCAGGCTATTTGCCAACAACTCACATAGGTTCTCGCCCCATATTAATAAGTAATATACTATATTAAAGTTATGGGAAATAGAAATAGTGAAATATAAGTGAAATAAGTTAATAATGTTTTACCTCAGGGATATTTTTAATAGGCTGCATGACACTGTAACTACCTTTCCCGCTAGGACTAATATGAAACTCTGCCTCCCACCTCTCCTTGTCCTTTAGTAAAGCTTCAATCATGTCCCGTTGCCTAGATAGCTCCTCTTTCAGGGTGGCAATCTCAGCCCTTGCACCCACATCCTCTGTTGACCTTGCTTTCTTCTGTGACCTGAATATTTGTTTTTTTGAGACACCAAAGCCATATCCCCTAACTCGACCAGGGTGTTCGGGATTACCTAACGTCTTGCCCAAAACATCATCATCAGGCATGCCATTTTCTCAATCTCAGCCTATGCAATATATAGTAAGAAAATTAAATTAGTTGATTGAGTATAAAAAAAGTGTTAAGTTAATGTACTTACACACTTGTCCGCAAGCTCCTGAACACGTTCATCAACAATGTTTCCTTCTTTATTAGTTCGACCTTTTATGAATAGTCTGTGACGTGAAACTGAGCTTGCCCCTGAACCCTCTCGCTCGATCTACGAATTTAAGTAAATTTAAATGTGAGTATAATGCATATATCCATGAAATAAGATAAAATTATATAGTATAAATATTAACTTACCATTTGTTACTCAATTCCTGCATATCTTATACGCCCCTTCTTGTAAGGGTATAAATCTTTCTCATGCAACTCTTTCTTTTTGTGGTTCAACTCCTGTGCAAAACATAAAAATCATATTAATAAAATTAAATATATCAAAAATAATAAAAAAATTAATTCATCTCATTATTCTTACTGGAAATTGTCCCTCGAGACGTTGAGCAACAAATTCATCCCACTGTTCTTGTGAAACTAATGGCCTTATCAAGTCGGGGACCTTAGCAGTAATGTTTCCCCTTGATTTTTTAATGTATTTTGCTCCCACGAAATACCGAAATGTTCGCATTGCCTTTCCAGCTTGTTGGATGACAAATTTCATCCGACTAGCATCAATTGCAAATGCTGACTGCAAACAAAAACAATTAATTAGATTTTCAGTCAAGTAATTTCAATTAATTACAACGATGTGAGTAAAGTATTTTACCTCTATTTACTCCCAAATATAATTTTTAGTAGCTGGACTAACATCATTCCAGTGCCTAATTATAATTGGCACATTTGCTTTCACCACAACCCCTATGTAGCTGATGAATTTATTTCTGTTGGTCTTAATAGGTTGACCTTTGAAATTTCATTCAACTTCATATTTCTATCCAGCAGCCCTTCTTCTATTCACCTCGGTCATCAATGTCAATTCTCTAGTTATTTGATTGGCTTCTTGCTGAATTTGTTAGTAATTCATCTCAACGCTAGGATCAGCACTATTAGGTCCACTGAGACCAGCACTCCTTTGAGAAGCCATTTACCTACAAAAGTAGAAAATATAAAAAAATAAAGCACATAATAAGTAATTTTCAAGTTTAATGTAAATCACACATTACAAAACAATAAGTAATTTTCAGACATCTTACTCAACAAACTAATTCTAACTATATACAATCACAAAACCAATGAAATTCTCACAAAATAGCATTTTCAAATTAATTCTAATTATCATAAAATTATATATAAAATTCGTTCAAAATTTATAGAAAAAAGAAAAACACTATAAACATCATTTTGAATCAATGTTTTCTATCTCATTGATCATTCTAAGATTACACATATCCTATATTAGCAATCTCAAGCCAAGAACAAATCATTATTTACCAAATGTAAAAATTTCAATAAAATAGCACTGATTTTTACAGAAACGCGCGTTAGTTTTCGTCACTAAAATAAACTCTAATTGTAATAAAAACTGGTACACTAGTACATTTCAATATGTAGTTTTGAACGATAAAACTACTCTGATCAAACAATGCACAAAATTTAAATTAAAAATTATTGAAATAAATCAGTCAAAATTCATAGAAAAATACAATCATCACAAATATCCCATTTTGATCACTAATTTTCATCTTAATAATCATCCTAAGGCAAAGCAAATCATCTACAATCATTCTCAAGTCAATAAAACACCAAACATTAGCAATTTTCAACAACCCACAATATTAAAATGGGCAAAACATGAGGAGATATTTAAACAACAAAAATCAACCAATAAAACAATCCATTATCTCAAATAAATCAATTCCATAATCTAGAAATCTAAGCATATTGGAAGAAAATGAAGAAAAACCATAGAAATCACAAACCCATGTACCTTAGAGAAGAGAGGATGAAACACAAAGAGGAAGCTAATGAGAGAGGAACCGGACGGTGTAGGAGGAGTACTTTCACGCTGGCGAGGAACTACGTGGTCGACGGCAAGAATGAAGGCTGATTGTGAGATTTCTATCGATTTCTTGTAGAAGAAGAGAAGAGAGAAAACAGGGACGACGAACTGGCGGGAATGAAAAAATGAACCTGAAAATAGAAATAAAAAGGGAATAAATGATGGGCATTTATATACTCGTCATTTATTCCATAATATATGACGGGTGTTTTAACACTCGTCATATTTATAGAAGGCTTTAAATGACGGTTGTTTTAAACAACCGTCATTTAAAGCCTAACGTTTTTTTATTTTTTTTAAATGAGAAAAATCAAATGTTGGCCACTAATATATGACGGGCGTTTGAAAACCCCGTCATATATAGTTCAAGACTTTAAATGACGGGTGTTTTAAACACCCGTCATTTAAAGTTTTAAAACATTTTATTTTTTTATTTTAAAAATCTGAAACAGCGGGCACAAATATATGACAATTTTTTATATAACCGTCATATATTGTTTAAACTTTATATGACGGGTTTTTAAAATACCCGTCATTTAAAGTTTAAATTTATTTTTTATTTTTTTCTTCCAGTAAATGAAATGTTTGGCTGAAATAAATGACAAGATTTTTTAATACCCATCATTTAAAGTCTTGTAATATATGACGGTTTTTTTAAGGCCTGTTATTTATTTGGTCACCATCACCCGCCTATCTCATATATGACGTGTTTTTATTTGACCGTTATTTTTTATGACGTCTTATATTTACGTTTTTGTAGAAGTGATTTTCGCTATATATAATGTATATATACTTATTTTATAATTTGCAGACTTTTCGAACATGTACATGCACATGTCTTGCATATTTTCTGATTATTCTTCTTTTAATTTTCCCATGCTTATTAGGTGTTTGATATGCACATATAACAACTTAGAAATATTAATTAAATTTATAAAAAATTTAACAAAAATGATGGGTTTGACTAGTTGACCCTCTCATTTTGATTTTGACGAGTTTTTGACTAATCGGATGTTCCCCTAATTTGGATAATATTGAACTAGACTCGTGACCAGTTCTGGTGATATTTGTTTAGTGTATCAGGGGTTTAACAAATTAAAAAACCTATCAGGCCAGCAAATATTTTAAGCAGCGGTTGCATTGAACTAGTGTAATGTTTTATGTTTATTACCAAAACATTTTAAAAACCTTAAAGTACAATAAAAATTTATTTCTAAGTAGTTACGTTGGCCATTTAATTTTTTTAATTTGCATAAAAAATTGCTACTATATACAGCCACCTGAAATAACTCAGATGATAATGGGGTGATACAAGAAGTAGATACTAAAACTAAGACGAATGGAATCTTTTAATAAAACGAAACATTGTCATAATTTTCCTTATATAATCATTGCTTAAAGTTCATAAGTTCAACTGGATTTGAGATTAAATCATAAAGATAGGTTTGCAATAAAATCTTCCCCTCGAATGCAGCCAATATAGCTCCATGAGATATGAGATTCTCTAGCAACCTTGATGCTCTGATTAAGGTTGCAGCATATATGCAAATGTTTCCCAGATGTAGACATTTCGCACAGGATAATTCATGAGACGATAACAAGATACTTAAGTTATATATACATATATAATTTCTCTTTTTGAGACCATAAATCATTTCTGTGGCTGCGGATAGCTTTGTAGCTAGGTTTAGAATCTAGTAGCTTTACCTCTGACCATGCACATAATAATTTTAGAATCTATAATAATATTCCTTGTCACTTGTATATGTAGCTAAAACTAATAGTGGGAGACATAATCATCTGAAATTATTTCTAACAAAAGTTTAAGTGCCCCTACAATTCCCTCATGCAATGATTGCTTTCTTATAATTATACTTTGTCGGGTGAGCTTAATCATCAAAACCCAAAGGAAGACTAACTCATGTACTTAAGTATGTTTAATTAACTATATAGACATGTTTTCTTATACTTTGTTGGGTGAGTTTAATCATCAAAACCCAAACGAAGACTAACTCATGTAGTTAATTATGTTTAATCAACTATACAGAAATGTTTTCTTGTAAGAAATAAGCTATAGTTTTCATTTCTTTTTTGGAATATACAAAGCTACAAACAAGTCATGCAAAGAGAAGGCAAAAAGACGATTACTTTTCAGAACTTCTACTTTTCAGAACTTCTAAAGAATGTGAAATGTTATAGATTTTATTACATACGTTAGTATATATTGATGACATTGCAATGATTAATTATAAAATAATAATAATAACAATATATATATAAGATGTGTATAAGATTTTTCTTTTTTTAAAAAAATTTACCTTCTATTTGGTTTTGTCCGTGCAGGAAATATTGTTAATGATATTATAAGATTACCCAAAAAAAATGATATTATAAGAAATGTTTTGTTTCCAAATTATTACAATGAGCATGACAAATATGGCCTCCTAAAAATAGCCGACACACCAACTCATTCACTTCTTCCCACCTTTTCATAATTGGTTAGTGGCCATTTTCTCTTATCACTTCTTGAATTTAAGTTATTTGAGTGGACGGATTTGGACAATTAAAAGGTGACAGATTTAAAAAAGCCCAGAAAACAACACTGATATAGAAAGCCGTCATATTGGGTAAAGTGGACTGACCACATCTAGATAAGAAGCATCTTTAATAATTTTTCTCTTAAATCTATACAATATTCTCTTTTATTTTTATTTTTATAAATTCATGGCATTTTCCTTTATTCGTTTGCATTAATATATAATCATGGTTTTGTTAAAGTTGCACACTTTTATGATTTCGACTTGAGTGTTATTAAGCATTATATATTGAAAAATGTTTACATACATACATATGGGATATATCGAGGGTTTATTGCTATGTTTATTACGTGATTAAATGATTATTCATCATAGGAAAAGTGTAAGTGAGCTTGAAAGAGAAAAGTTATGGTTTTACATTAAAAAAATATGTATTTTGACTTGATTTCCAATGTTTTGTGAATACACCACAATGTTTAACGTTACACAAGAGGTTCACGGAAGAGGAATAATATGATGAAGCATGTTATTTTAGAAGCTCGAGAAAATGCCTAAAAGCATGTAAAATTATTACAGCTTCCAAATCTGTGTCCAAACTCAAGAGTTTTCAATATATCGCGGTTTCAAATGAAAATTGAGACTCTAGGATGCTAGAGTTTGGTGAAAGTTCAAAAGAAATTTTGGCCCGTTTGATTTGCCTGTTTTCATAAAAGTAGTTTTCTGTTTTGATTTGAAAATGTGTTTTCTTTTATCTATTTTGAAAAACCAAAAAAAAAAAGTTAAAAGTTGTTCGGAAAAATTATAGAAAAGACATTGTTGACAATATCCTGACAATTTTGTTAATAAAATAACTAATTATATCACTTTTTATTTCACCACTTGACATATTTTTTTTTATAAAAACAATTCAAATAGATTCTTTTCATTTTTTGTTTTAAAATCTTGTTTTAAAAAACTACTCAATAAAATTGTTTTGAGAACATTAAAATATAAAACAGAATTATCAAATAAGCCCTTCAACTCTAATGGATAATTTTCTCTTTATTTTCTCTTTTGTTCATATATTTTATTTTGTGGATGGTTTTGTACAGATTGCCTTGGATGTTATAGATTGTATACGGATTGTCGTAGATTAACAAATGATGACTTAGCAAAAGAATCAGAGAAATGAATTACTAAGTGGATGACTAAGAGCAGTTCTTGGAAAGTGAGTCACTAAGTAAAAATTTTCATGCAAAATAATAATAGTAGTAGTAGTAATAATAATGATAATGATAATAATAATAAACACAAATTTTGAATAATTATCATAGAAGTGCATCATTAGAGGTTGGAAAAAAAATCAATAAATAGAGAAAGAGTCAAAACCGGGAAAAAGAAATGAGTTTGATATATGCGCATGAATCTAATTAGTCTTAAGAAAGGGAATTGGCCGAAATTAAATAATAAAATAAGTGATTGTTTTTTGGTATTCTTCAAATACATGGCTTTCCCATGGAAGTATGTATACTTTATTACAAGTCTATTCTCATTTTCTTTAAAGTAACTACTTTGGCCCTCTATTTATTAAGGAAATGTATGTTGGAAATTCATGAATTTTATGAAGTTTATCTTTTCTTAAAAAAGACAGTATTTTATGTTTTATAAAAAATAATAAAAAGAGGAATAATATATATATATATATATATATGTAAAGAAAACATCAAAGATATCAATTTGAGAGGATTGATCTAGCCAAAACAAAAAAACAAAAATAGAGGGTCTACTCTCGTTTATCTAAGCCAATTTGTATAGCCTCGCTTCATTTTCCTCATCCTATTGACCAACAGCTTGTGAATAAGCAACTATGATCCAAGTAGCAGCCAAGCCCGGTTATCATTGTTTTCTTTAGTCTTTTTTGGCTTGTTATAGTTTTTCTTTGTTTATTTTTTTAAAAAGAAAAAAGCTTAATGAGGTGAGTTGGGTTCTGGAGGATCACTAAGGCCAGGGCATATTTATAGACTCAAAAAATGTTTAAAGAAAAGTACTTATAGATTGTTCAACAATAAAGTTCTCACATTAATAGCAAGATTTGAACTCAAGGCTTTGCATGTGGGCTATAAGTCAAATCTTTTTTAACTATTGATAGACCAACCTTTATTGGTGTGGCTTGTTATATTCTGTCAAAAGCAAGGCTAGAAGTCTCAAAATAACCTTGCACTACTAAAAAATAATGTATATAATGTCCTCTATATAATGGTTATTTCAAAAACCAATATATAGATGAGGCATTATTGGCTTCAAGAGACTATATATAGTAGTTAAAATGACAAAAAATGTCATTAACCACTATATAGTCACATATAGTTTGCTGAGTAAACCTATAAAAATGATCAAAATTGGGTCTAATTGTACAATAGTTCCTTTGAAATAACTATTTCTTATTTGGAAACTATATAATGATTATTTTCAAAAAAATTGTTCTCTAGTTGATTGAATGGTTCATGAAAACCAAAACTAGAACAATCTATGCAACAGTTGTTTTTAAGTAACCGTTATATACACATAAACTATATAGACTATATAGCACCAAATATACAGTGGTTAAAAACCATTATCTATTAGCAAAAATAACTACTATCTATAGGTGAAGCAACATGAGGAAGGGAAAAGGGAGAAGATAAGGGAAAAGAATAGATAAAGAGAGTAGAGGGAATATAAAGAAAAGAGAAATTTTGATGAGCGGCAAAGTAATGACATTTCTTATTCAATCAAATGTACATCTATAAAATAAATGAGTTAAGGTGCTATTTAATTATAATCCTTAACCTAACCCTATAATTAAATGCATAAAAATTTTAGAAACCTTAAAATTAAATAAAAATATAACAACAAATAAAAAGATAACAATAATACAAATATTATCCCAATTAAAATAAAATATTTCTAATTAATAAGACAAAATGTCTTTAATCTTCAAATCTTCAATATCTTTAATCAATTTTTTTCTTTCCATCATTTCTTATTCCCATCATTTCTCCTTTTGGAGATAAATCCATGGGTATGCTCAGAAAGTATGATAGGATTAAGAGACTCCAAATTGTGTCTCTAGCAAATGGATATGAAACAATTGGACCATGCAGAAGCACAACATATAAATTTGGAAATCCTTTCCAATGAACAAGATAATATTGGAGGGGACAATAGTTCAAAAACAATTTGTTCTTCTAAAGTTGCAATAACATCAGCATCGTAGATGAATGAGGTAGAATAAAAGCAGGATGAAAAAATGAATATCATCATTGATGGTATTAGTGTAACATTTAAAAACATCAAATCTGGAAAAATTAACTAATTAAGTGATAAATTAGTTAAAAAAAGATGATTAATTTATTTAATTATATCTAACTGTAAACTGAGTTATGATGGAAGTCGGATCAAGTCAGGAGGCATTGGGGGGAGCAAAATTGACATTTTGCTCACTGCATCATGAGCTGCAGCTTGTGTGGTGTGTGCTGCGGTGCACGGCACAACAGGCAACTTAAAGTTTGAAAAATCATTAGAAAATGACAGTTTTTATGGTGGGAAACCTAGAACACGAAGGGGGATCATTTTAGGAGGATTTTAAAGATAAATTGAGCCTTCAAACTCTTAGGTAAGTTTCTTACCTTTCTCCTCTACCTTTTCATCTCATTTTTCATGGGATTTGAAAGTGGGAGAATTTGCTCTAAATGGATTAAGCTATGAGTCTATGTTTGAAGGTTTTTATTGACTCTAAAGATTTGATTGAGGTTTACTAATCTTGGATATATAGTAATATGAAGCTACTTTGTTGTTTGGTGAAAGTTGGATCAAGCCGTAACTTGATCATGGGGTTTTGAAGTGTGATAAGTTGAGATATTAAGTGTTATGTTGTGATAGAGTTAGAGGGAGGCTTGAAGGGATTGTGTGAACAAATTGTAATCTTAACAAGCCTCTTTGTTGAGAATATGAGTGAGAAGTGGGAAAATTAGAATCTTATTGGTAGCTAATAGTGCTTGTGTTAATTGAAAATTAACATATAGTACTTGTTGATGTAGATTGTGGTGTGGGAAGATTTGTCTTGACACAAGAAGAGATTTAGTACTACGGGTAACCCTTTTAGTAACAAAAGGATTGAGGTAACCAGATAATTTACATTATTTATTACCTTGTATAAGTTATTCTCAAGTTGTTCTTGTATGATTTGTTATATATATATATATATGTATGAATTTTGTAAAAGTTAACTATTTTAGAAAATGAATTAAGTATTAATTTGCAAAATGTCAAAGTTTTTGAAGTAAGTAGTAATATTCATTATATTGGTTTAGAAAGTGGTTTATGCATGGTCAAGTGAAGATATGTAGTGAAATGTGGCATATTAGAGGGTAGGAGGTCACCCTAGTAGAGTTAGTAAAGATTAAATCCATATGGCACTACTAGTACCTCAGGACACCAGGTGCTGCACTTACTCTCCTTAGTGCCTAAAAATGGGTACAGTGTTGGAGACTTATGTAACACTTGCCCTGAGTGTTATCCAAAAATCACACAATTTAAATAAACTGAGTGTGGTTAAAGATCCTAAAACCAACTTATGAAAGAAATTATTTAAATCAATAAAAAAAATACACCATCTTAAAATAAATATTTAAAGCCATTAGAAAAATTTATAGGTTCTACCTATAGCATGGAAGCAAGCTAGACAAAAGTAGGATAAAAAGATGCTGTCATGATAGTATTAAATTATTTTCATGACAGCCCTCTCGGGCTAACTTTCGACAGATGTCATTCTGCCATTTGACCTCCAATCAAAGTGATTTTAAAGTTCACATGTCATTTTTAATGATTACTAGTAGTGTACCAAATTACAAAACAATCTAATAGTCGGATTAGAATTTGAACACTCTAAAAGATTGGATAAAGTTGCTATCATGACAGCATCTTTTTATCCCACTTTCGTCTAACTTGCTTCCGTGCACTATAAGTAGAACCTATAAATTTTTCTAAAGGCTTTAAATGTTTATTTTGTGATGGTGTATTTGTTTATTGATTTAATTCTTTCCTAAGTTAGTTTTAGAATCAACTCCTTAACCACACTTAGTTTATTTGAATTATGTGATTTTTAGATAACACTCAGGCCAAGTGTTACATTTCATATCAGTTTTAGGTTTATGATTCCTCTTGAATTAATTTGTGGTGGTTTTTATTAATGATACACTGATCTACTCTAAAGATGAGAAGCAGTATACCAGACACTTGAGGATTGTCTTAAGGTTTATGTGAGATCATAAGCTATATGCCAAGTTTAGTAAGCGTGAATTTTAGATGAGAGACGTTAGGTTCTTGGGACATATCATGTCGGCAAATGGTATTATGGTTGGTCCATATAAGGTGGAAGCGGTATTGCAATGGGAGAGACCAAGATCGATTACAGAGATTCATAGTTTCTTGGGGTTAGCAGGTTACTACCAGCGTTTTATCAAAGGTTTCTCTCAATTTTTTATGCCTTTGACTAGGCTCACAAGGAAGGATAGGCTATTTATTTGGGACGATAGGTACAAGATAGCTTTTCTTGAGTTGAAAGAAAGGTTAACGATAGCTCTAGTATTGGTGATTTCAAGTCCTCAAAAGCCTTATGACATGTATATTGATACCTCTCACAAGAGTCTTGGTTGTGTTCTAATGCAAAATGAGAGGGTAGTGGCATATGCGTCTCGACAACTTAAACCATATGAGGAGAATTATCCGACGCATGATCTTGAGTTAGCTACAGTGATCTTTGCATTAAAGATCTAGCATCATTATCTTTATGCAACAGAGTTCAGGGTCTTGAGTGACCATAAAAGTATCAAAAAGAGCTAAACATGAGATAGAGACATTGCATGGAGTTTCTTAAAGATTATAGTTTTGAATTGAAGTATCATCCGGTGAAAGCAAATGCTCTTAGTTGCAAGACCTTACATGTAGCCTATTTAATAGTTTGGGAGCATAGATTGATGGAGTCTTTGGTTGAGACTTCTTTGGGTACGATTGAGTTCTCCTTGAATGGTCTTAAGACTATAGTTATTTCCAATGAATTTTTGAAAGAGATATGGGATGCTCAGCTTCAAGATCTAATTTTGTTAAAAATAAGCTAAGACATCGAGAATGGTGAGACAATAGACTACTGGTTTAGTGATGATGGCTATATGGTTTTTAAGGATAGGGTGTATGTTCCCAACAATAAGTCTATTCGGAAGCGATTGGTGAATGAGGCACATCGTAGTAGCTACACCCTTCATCCCAATGCTACTAAAATGTATCATGACGTGCAGTGTCACTGGTGGTGGCTAGATATGAAAAAAGGATGTTACGAAGTATGTAAGTTTTTTAACCTGTTAGAAGGTTAAGGTAGAGCACCAAAAGCCATCAGGTTGTTACAGCATTTGGAGATTCTTAAATGGAAATATGACAGTATTTTAATGGATTTTATATCTAGTCTGCTGAGAACCCATGCTAGTTTTGACTCTATCTGGGTAATTGTAGATTGTTTGACTAAGTCAGCACACTTCTTACCTATCAAAACCACCTATATGGTTGATAAGTATGCCAAGATCTACATTAAGGAGATTGTACGATTACATAGGGTACCAAGGGATATTTTTTCAAACTGTGATCCGCGATTTACATCGAATTTATGGTAGGCTATGCAAAGGGCTATGGGCACAGATCTAAAGTTTAGTACGTCCTATCATCCATAGATGGATGGACAAACTGAGTGGACGATCCAGACATTAGAGGATATGTTGAGGTCATATGCTCTAGAGCTTCAAGGAAGATGGGATAAGCATTTGCCTCTGGCAGAGTTTGCTTATAATAATAGTTATCATGCCAGTATTCAGATGGCTCCTTATGAAACACTATATAGAAGACAGTGAAGATCACCTCTTTATTGCTATGAATTAAGTGAGAGGACAATGATGGAACTGGATGTGGTAGATGAGACCATGGAGAAAGTTAAATTTTCTAATAAAAGGTTCTTATGGCACAGAGTAGATAGAAATGTTATGCAGATAATCGCGGTAAGGACCTGACTTTTAAGGTTGGGGATCATGTGTTTCTCAAGGTTTCCCCATTGACGGGTGTTGGATGCTCAATTCGAGCTAAGAAGTTGTCTCCTTAATATATAGGTCCTTTTAAGGTTTTGAAGAAAGTTGGGCCAATGGCTTATCAGTTGGCATTGCTGCATTAGTTAGCGGGTTTACACAACGTATTTCATGTGTCACAGCTGAAGAAGTACCAGCTAAACCCGCTGCATGTGATAGAACCTAAGGAGGTTGAAATTCAGGAGAATTTAACCTATCGAACTGAACCAAATCACATTGTGGATGCTAAGGATAAGCAATTTAGAAATAATACAATCCAGTTGGTAAAAGTGATCTGGAAAGGGATGGCTCTGGGAGATGCAACCTGGGAGACTGAGAATCAAATGAGGAAGGAGTATTCACAGTTGTTTTCTTAGGTATTTTTCTCTCTTTGATTCATGAATTAGCTTGGATTTTAGGGACAAAATCCTTTTTAAAAGAGGAGAGAATGTAACATCCCAAAAATTTTAAGACTTGAATTTATTTTAAAAAATAAAATATCTATAATTAAATTAAAATTAAGAATAATTTGATAGAGGTCTAGAGTTTAAATTTTACTCAGCAAAAGTTTAGTTTTATTTTATTTTTAACTATGAAAAAATTATCAAAGTTGACCCAGGCTTTTGTGCTATAATAAAAAAATGTTGGGCCCTTTCTTGCAATATTTCCCAAAGTATTTGATCTGCTTTTTAAAGAGAAACACACATAGAAATGAACAAGGAAAGAAGGAAATGAAACGCACGAGAGAGAAGAGAGGAGGAAGAGAGGGAGTTAGGCTTGAATTTAGGAGACTTTATGGTCGTTGCGAGCTCGGCTACACAATAGGTAAATTCCCTACTTCAATCCTCTTCATTCCCTCTTGGTTTTCTTCAATTTTTAAAAGAAAAAATTTCTAAAATTTGATCCAAATGGCTTTATTTTTGTAAGCTTTAGTTTCTTTGGGTCCTTGGGAGGTTGTTTTGAGTTTCTATATGGTGCCCTAATATTTTGAACGGGTAATTGGATGAAAAATGGGGTTTTAGGATAAAATTCAAACCCCAAGAGTTTGGGTTTTTCTCCTCAATAATTTAAGCCTATTGATTTAGTTATAATTTTGCTATTTGAGCCCAATAAGATTTAAATTAAGGTTTGGTTTTCATTGTAAGAGCTAATGGTGAAAGTTGGTAACACTAAGTGAATGTTTTTAATTGATTAAAAATTTTATGAGTTAGAAATTAGCCTAGTGGTGGCTAGTAAATGATTTTGGTGGTCAAGTGATACTATGTGAATGGTTGGTTTAATGTATGGACTATTAGGATAGATTATGGCTTATTGACCCAAGTTGTGTGATATGAGTTATAGTCTTCATTAATGCTATTTGTCATGAAAAGTGATATGAATCACTTATATGTTGTAGGGAATTATTGGTGGAACTTAATTAGAGGATAAAGAACAAGCTAAGTTTCATTCTATACAAGGGGAAATCCTTTTGGTATAAAGGGTTGATGTAAAAGGGAATTTATATTTCTTATTGCTTTGTTTAGCTATTTTTGAATAAATATTACTAGCTATCATGCATTACATGTTTTAAATAATTAAATGCAATTAATTGTGTTTTATAAAGACTTATAGGGTATTACTTGGATAATAGTACATATAAGTTTTCTATTCATTTAACAATAATGTTTTTATAGAAATGAGATTGTTTGCATGCATTGTAATTATAGAGAATGGAATTGCACTCAAGGAAGTGTAATTAGGTTATGCACCTTAGAGAGGCTAAGGAACTACTTAAGGGAGGAGTGATATTTGTTATACTACTTTAGAATATTAAAGTGATCAATACTCAGGAAAGGTAGACAAGAGTGAAAGGCATGATCTTAGTGGGAGTTCACCAATGGGTAGATGTGAACTTGTGATATTCTATGGCATACTACCAGTACTTAGTGTTGCCTTTCATATTGTGGGCTCAGTGCACTAAAGTGGTTAGTAGATTAAGTGTTTGACACCTCTTAATGGGGGAAGAAATCTGACATATGAAGTGTGAGTTGAGTGCCTAGGCCAAGGTAGCCCTCACATGGAGAGTAAGCTGAGCTGGATCTGAGAGGGAGTTAGCTTTGATTGATCAGGATTTACGTCGAAGGGGCACAAACAGTTTGGTGGATTTGATCATGCCTTAGATTATGTTTTGTGCCTATGGAGGTACAAGTACGTATAAGGTATACCTGCGAGCTAAAGAGTGCCAGGGGCATTTTGTTGGTTAGAAAAGGCCATACTGGCCTATGTCATGCATTCATATATTTGAAATGACTAAATTATATACTATGTTGAATCTATTATTCGTTTATTTGATTATAGCTTACTTGGTAATAATTAATTTAGATTTTTCTATTACTGAGACTGTAGTTGTCTTACCCTTTCTTTCAATATTTCTAGGTCCAGGCGAAGGAACCAGTGGTGGATGGGTAAAGGAGCAGAGCTAGGGGTTGTTTGTGAATCGTAAAGAACTACAACTCCTTTCTTTTGATGGTGTGTGGTTTTGATGAATTTATTTAGTAGACCAAGTTTCTACTACAAGCAAATATTTATTTTGATATATATGTCATTCTACAAGCAAATGCGAAGTAGTTGCATTGCAAATGATGTGCTATGGGCAAACATTCACCTTGGATAGAGAGAATAGGTGCATGGCCCCATAAAGATCTCTAAGCCAAGTGAAAATATTTAGCGTGTGCATTTATATAAATACATGGTATTTGGATTTATTTTTAACCACTCTTGTATGATTTGCTAATTTTGGGGGTTTAAGGTCCATTTTGGAAAATGACACTCGGGTGGTCAAATTTTAATGTATAGGGGTTTTCTATCACTTGAATGTTCTATTAGGTACTCTTAGTCCTATTTGATGTGTCTAAAGTGTTACCATATGTTTATGACCCTCAGGATGAGATTTGTATAATTTTGAAAATTGTTTTTACCAAAAAAAACTGTACTTTTGCATTCGGGTGTCCAAATCTCAATCTGACCATTGGATTTCTCTAAAATTTGGCTCACAAGTAAAAATTTTTATAAGCTTTGTGTGGGCTTTGGAATCATGTCGATCGAACACCAAACAGAAAAGCGGCACACTTTGGAATTTGGTCTGAAGGAGCTATCATGACAACAACAGTATTGATGTTGCAACAAGCATGAATTTCAATCTATCCATTGGATCTTTTCAAAATTTGGTATGCAAATAGTACTCTTTAAAAGTGACATGTGGGCTTTAGAATTTCTCTGGTCGGAGGTCAGATGATGAAATTGTGCACTCTGGAAGTTGGTCTAAAAGTGCTGTCATGACAGCAACTTTATCCAATATTTTAAAGTGTCCAAATTCTAATCTGACCGTTAGATAATTTTGTAATTTGGTACACTACTAGTAATAATTAAAAATGACATGTAAACTTTAAAATTACTTTGATTGAAGATCAAATGGCAGAACGATGCCTCTCGAAAGTTGGCCCGAGAGGGCTATCATGATAGCAATTTAATATTGTCATGACAGCATCTTTTTATCCCACTTTCATCTAGCTTGCTTCCGTGCGCTATAGGTAGAACCTATAAATTTTTCTAAAGGCTTTAAATGTTTATTTTGTGATGGTATATTTGTTTATTGATTTAAATAATTTCTTTCCTAAGTTAGTTTTAGGATCAACTCCTTAACCACACTTAGTTTATTTGAATTGTGTGATTTTTGGATAACACTCAGAGCAAGTGTTACAACTTACTCTCCTTAGTACCCAAAGGTGTGAGGAGTTGGAGAATATGCTCCTTAGCATCCATAGGATGTGGTATTAGAGTAACGACACCCCAATTAGTTGTTATAGGGGGAACCAGTAGTCTAGAAGTGGTTTAGGACACCTTGGCTGGGTAGTCCTACCATAGATAGTGAGCTTGGAGACCATACATTTGGTTTAGTTTTGTGAAATAGCCTACCAATTCGATCGGGAGTATTGGAGGACCAGATGGTTAAGGTGGTATGGAAAGGAATGGCTCCTGGTGATACTACCTGGGAGACAGAGGACAAAATGAAGCAGTAATATCCTAATCTATTTTCTTAGGTATGTGTTGTGGTTTTTGTTAAATTTTGAGGGCAAAGTTCCTTTAAAGGAGGGGAGAACTATAACATTTGAAAACTTCAAATTTGGAAAAATTGACTAATTAAGGGATAAATTAGTTAAAAAAAGATAATTAATTTATTTAATTATGCTTTTGGGTTGCTAATTTGCTTTTTGGGTCATATTTGGCTCTAAATTTAGTTAGGATGGAAGTTAGATTAAGTCAGGATATCAAGGGGAAGCAAAATTGACATTTTGCTCGTTACGTCGTGAGCCGCAGCTCATGTGGCATACGCTGTGGTGCATGACACATTAGATAACTTAGATTTTCAAAAATCATCAGAAAATGACAGTTTTTATGGTGAAAACCCTAAAACATGAAGGGGCAAGCTTTGGGCACTGCTAGGGCATCATTTTAGGAGGATTTTGAAGATAAATTGAGCCTTTAAACTCTTGAGTAAGTTTCCTATCTTTCTCCTCTACCTTTTCATCTCATTTTCCATGGGATTTAAAAGTGGGAGAATTTTTTCTGAATAGATTAAGCTATGAGTCTATGTTTTGAAGGTTTCTATTGACTCTAAAGGTTTGATTTAGGTTTATTAATCTTGGATATATGGTCATATGAAGGTACTTTATTGTTTGGTGAAAGTTAGATCAAGCCCTAACTTGATCATGGGGTTTTAAAGTGTGATAAGTTGAGATATTAAGTGTTATGTTGTGATAGAGTTAAAGGGAGGCTTGAAGGGATTGTGTGAACAAATTGTAATCTGCCTCTTTCTTGAGAATATGAGTGAGAAGTGGGAGAATTGGAATGTTATTGGTAGCTAATAGTGCTTATGTTAATTGAAAATTAACATATAGTACTTGTTAATGTAGATTGTGGTGTGGGAAGATTTGCCTTAACACAAGAAGAGATTTAGTACTAGGGGTAACCCTTTTAATAACAAGAGGGTTGAGGTACTAGATAATTTGTATTATTTATTATAGTGTATAAGTTATTCTCAAGTTGTTCTTGCATGATTTGGTATGTATATATGTATGAATTTTGTAAAAGTAAACTATTTTAGAAAATGAGTGGAGTATTGATTCGTAAAATGTCAAGTTTTTAAAGTAAGTAGTAATATTCATTATATTGGTTTAGAAAGTGGTTTATACATGGTCAAGTGGAGATATGTAGTAAAATGTGGCATATTAGAGGATGGGAGGTTACCTTATTGGAGTTAGTGAAGATTAAGTCCATACGGCACTGCTGGTACCTCGGGATGCCAGGTGAGCACTTACTCTCCTTAATGGCCGAAAATGAGTATGGTGTTGTAGACTTACTCTCCTCAATACCCAAAAGGGTGTGGAGTTGGAGAATATGCTCTTTGGCATCTATAGGATGTGGTGTTGGAGTAATAACACTCCAATTACCTATAATAGGGGGAACTAGTAGTGCAGAAGTGGTTTAGGACACCTTGGCTGGGTAGTCCTATCATGGATGGTGAGCTTGGAGACCATACATCTGATTTGGTTCTGTGAAGTAGCCTACCGGTTCGATCGGGAGTATTAAAGGACTAAATAGTTAGGGATCATGCATGTAACTTATAGTGATTTTATATGGTCTGTTTATTTTACTTGATTTAAGGCTTGTTTATAATTTGGCATGTTAATCAATAATGTAGATTATCTTAGCTACTGAGATTTTTATCTCACCCCGTAGTTATTATTTTACAAGTTCTACCGCTGAGACTAAGCAAGGGAAAGAATTGGGTAAGGGCTAGCATACTTGCTACATTCTTATTGTAATACCTGATTTTATTTTGAGTCATGTACATAAACTTATATGGATGATATTATATGTTGCCAACTAGGAATGCATACCATTTTGATTGGTTGCACTTGTTTCATATTATGTTATTTGGTATTTTAGTCTAATATTGTATATGATGTGAATATGTGGCAATTTTTATGGTAATGGGCTAAAATACTAATACAAGTGTAAGGAATGTTTTATCTATGTGGTGATAATGTATATGTAGTGTATTATGTGGCAATAGAGGCCAAATAGTATCTGGTGTTAATTTTGTATTTTGGCCATATACGGTGAAATTGGTATTAAGTGGCCAAATTTTGTGTTTGGTATGTTTTTGTGTATTTGAATGCTCAATCAAGTGTATTTTGTTCCATTGGACTTGGTTCAAGCTTTAAATGGATTAATGGTATAAGCTTTGAGTTTTGGATACTTAGATGCTTGAAAATTGCTTTAAAAACTGACTTTTGCATCCTAGTATCTAAAATTATCATATGGTTTTAGATTGTAACAAAACTTATACCATTAGTTAGCTTATTGAATAAGCTTCGCATTGGCGCTTGAATCACTCCAATCAAATATCAGATGCAAAAATGGCGTGCGTTTGAAGTTTGTCCAGAAAAGCTATCATGACAGCATTGCTGTCATGGACACGTGCGTCACGACACATTTTGCACAAGCCATGCGCATGATATAGCAAGCAAACTTGCCTTTCTGTGCCACATGCTATGGCGCATGGACCACGAGCCGCGGCACATGGACCAAAATACTTAAAAATGACATTTTTGGCCCTGTTTTGAAGTGTTTTGCTTCCTAAAACTTTTTCATGCTTCCAATACCTTTATAAATCATTAAGTTTGAGCTCAAATTACAAATTTGAATGGTTTTTATGGGATCCCAAATTTTCCAAAATTATTTCTAAAACGTTATTAGTTTTAACCCTTATATAGATAATGTGAGCTTAGAAGCAATCTTTGCTCCTAATTATATTTGTTTGTTGTGATTGTGTGGTGAATTTTGATAATGTCAAGGTGGACATTACAATTAGAAGTCAAAATGACCATGGGTAGAATTTGTTTCCATGATTGCTCTTCTTTGTAAATTTCAGCTTCGTCTTAGCCATGCTTATATCTAGGGTAAGAGCAAAAACTTCAATATGGTTTGACTGGACTTCTTGAATTGTTTCTACATTGTTACATGGCTCATCAATTTTAGAATCA
This sequence comes from Prosopis cineraria, assembly GCF_029017545.1. NCBI lineage: Eukaryota > Viridiplantae > Streptophyta > Magnoliopsida > Fabales > Fabaceae > Prosopis > Prosopis cineraria. Next base: position 12,113,598 of record NW_026555336.1, on the reverse strand, counting down.
TCAATGCTGTTGCTCTCTAACACCACTGATATAGGTAAAAGATCTTTGTTAGGCAAATTGTCTCCTTCAAAAGCCAAAATAATAGGGCTTTAAGAGGTTTTAAGATACTATTGGAAGGACTAGAAGCTTTTTTTCCTTTCAATATGATTTCTCTTTCTCAATGTGATGGCCATGCACATTTAAGATACTATTTAGAGGATTACAAGTTTTCTCCTTTTGATAAAGTTGATCAAAGGGAGCTTTAGAATTCATTGATTTTATCTCTCACAAGTTCAAGACACATGAACATATAAAATCTAAGTCTCATTGATCAACCCAATCATACTAATAGTAACATTGATGATAATTGACATAATCATAACAGTGATGATTAACATGATCATATTAACAATGATAATTGTAACATCCCAAATTCTTATGCTTACAATTAATTAATTTAATAATATTTTAACATAGTTTATGGGTATTTAAATATATTAAAAATGATTTATAATCAATTAGGGCTTGGAAGAAAACAAGAAATGAGTTGCCTTTGTAATCAAAGATTTTCAAATGGCAAATAATAATATTTTTGAGTAATTTTTTTGTATTAAAAAGTAGACATCTCAAGCTTTTTACAAAGTTGTAATTTGCAATTTTCAAAGATATGTAGAATTAATCATGAAATTTTGAATCTGGGTCAATGACATTTCTCATTCAATTAAGTGCACCTCTACAAAGCAAATGAGTTAAGATACTATTTATAAGCTTCAAGAAATAAATGTGTGAAAATTTTAGAAATCCTAAAATTAAATGAAAAGATAACAATAAATAAAAGGATAATAATAATTCAAATATTATGACAATTAAGAAAAAATATCTTCAATCTTCAAATCTTCTCAAAATATTCAATATCTTCAATTATTTCTTTTCTTTTCATCATTTCTTATTCCCGTCAATAGGCTTTTTTAAGTAGCGTTGCTTTCTCACTTGTCACTAATCAACTTGGCTCTAGTACAGGGTAAAATGTTGAAAGTAAGTTGTGCTTTGTTCGTATTCAACAGGATGAGATGTCCTGATGAATACAATGAATAACAATAATCACAACAAACATGTAATAGCTCAACCTAAACAAAATGAGAAATCATATATATTTAATAAGAAACCACAAAACAATAGTTATATCGACAGTAATCAAATTATAATTAATTAATTACATTAACATTGAAAATTGTGTATACCAAACATAAGTTGAACTTTTTTTTTTTTTTTACCAAGTTGAAGGTTTAGTTGCAAGGAAGAAAGGGAACAAGAAAGCATCCCATGACAAAAGTGCTTAGAAAAACTGTGTGTTGCCACTAAGTGCTTTGTCAATAGGCTAAGGGTTCGAGTAACTTCAAAATCAGCAATAAGTGGTCCTCCAAGTGTGTTTCGCCATTGATTTCACTCCACAAGCTCTTTTAGTTTTTAAAGTATAATCATCATTGTTCGTTCTTATTTTATATCTTTTTACGTACGATTCCTCCTCAATCACTTCCCTAAACTCATCCTTTCCTTTAATGGGAATGAATTATATTGTCTATAATGATGAAAAAGCAACTTCTAACTTTTAATCCTTCCCACCGTCAATTGTTTTTTAATGTTTTCCAAAATGTCGTTCATGACATGATTCGGTTTGATGATAGATACCAAGAAAGTTTAACCTTGGATAACTTTTCTTTGTTTTAAAAAATTATCTTTTAAAAAATCATTCACACTAATCTACGCTGCAATAAAAATATGAGTAAATGAATAAATTATCTTTTTAACTTTAAATTAAATAATACCATGGATCTTGTTATTTATTGTGCAAATTATTTCCTTAACTATTAAATGTGATGCAATCTGGTTTGATTAAAAAATGATAAAAAAGGATATCAAAAGCTATATTTTTTGTCCTTTTCTGTAATTGTTGATATCCTTATTTGTAATTTGTTGGTTTTTTTATTGTAATTTTCAATCTATTTCTATAATTATTGATATCTTTTTTGTTATTTTTTAGTCAACTAATTATTGAAGTTAACTTTTTATTAATGATAAGGGTCAGATTTCAACATTATTTCAAAATTTAAGAGAACAATTTGCATAATAAACAAATTCAAAATATATGATACTACTTAACATAAAGTTAAAGTTTTGAGGATAAATTTCTCACGCATTCATAAAACTGTTTATAATGAGATGGCAGTTCTTTCTTGCAATTTTTACGTATTTTAATCAAAATTATTTGGATTTCTTTTTTCTTTAACAAAAATTCTTTGGACTTTGCTTACATAAAATATCATATATATCAAGTATGTATTTGATCAATATTAAATAATTAAAATGTTAAATTCAAAATAAAAATTTGGAAAAAGTATCCTTTTTATTCTTTAATTTTGTACTAGTTTCACGTTCATCATTTATGGTTATTAATTTTTTAATCCTTTAATTAACTTTGAAAATAAAGCGAAAAACTATCCCTATTTTAATATTGCTTAACAGAAAATACTTACACGAAATGGAATTAACTTATATGTGTATATATATATATATATATTTGTAATAATTTCAATTAATTCATCATGTCGATGAGACAATGAAGAATAAAAAAAATCAAGTATAATATTATTTGAAAATTATTATTTATCCAAAAAAAATTTTACTTTAAAAGATCTCCAAAGCTCCAAGATCTGATTAATATTATTTTCCGGTTTCCAAACTGACTGAAAATAATTATGAAATAAACTTATTTATATAGTAATATTAAAATTTTAAATATATATGTTGACAAAAAAATATATGTCAAACGTACATGACTAAAAATTTAATGAATTAGAAAATTTCTTTCAAAAAAAATAAACGAATTAAAATTTTAATAAAATGAGAGATAATTAATTAATATAAATTATATTTATTTTAAATTTTTACATAATTTTAACACTTTGTAAAATCTTTTTGTAAATATAACTGCAAATTATTTAAAATGAAAGGAGTGAGAAGACAATTAGATTATCGGGGAAAATTAATAATTAATTTTTAAATATTAACGCTATTTTAATAAATGTAATAAAAATTATAATCTTAAATAGAATATTTTTAAGGGTGTTAAAAATAGATTAAAGTATAGGTTTGGAAAATAGGGAGGAATCACTCTAATTTTAACAAATTTAAAGAAACGGCATTATGTTTCACTCTAAAATTAAATTACTGTAAGTAATATTTTGCCCAAAATTTCTAATCATTAACAAAAATAAAATAACATAAGATAAAAAAATTTAATTTTCACATAAATTATATATTTAATAAAAAAATATTATTCATTCGTATTTGAAGGTTTTTTGTAGTCCCCATATATCTATAACATATGTTTGTATAATTTTACAATAAAAAAGTTTGTAATATTTTGGGATTTCTCAATGGATAAAAAGTTATTTTACATTTTTAAACATTTATTAAAAAAGTTTTCTATTAAAGATATTGTATTTTCGCTTATATAAAAAGAAAAGATATTGTATTTTCCTTTTCAATTCAACTATATATACTTGAGTTTATATAAGATTCTATAATAGGTGCCTTTGTAGTGTTTCCTTTGGTGGTGGGTAGAAAATGAAAGTATAGCCCTTCATTTAATCAAAATAGGCATTATACATTACCTTTTAAATGTTGAGTGATCTTTCTAAATACATGCATGCATGAAGTTGGTCAAAAAAATATGTACATGTAGATTGTGATCTTAATTATCTAGCAATATATATCTAATATAGTTTTATTTATAAGTTACTTTTATCATGTTTTATTTCAAAATTTAAAAAATTTTAAATTTTATTAACTTTATCTAAAAAGTTAACAAGTTTTTAATTTTACCTTCATTAAATTTACATGCTTTAAAAATAAAATATTCTATCATTTAATAACTTTCTCCAAAATTAATAATATGGGCAAAATGATAAAAAATGAATATAATAATCATTGAGTTGCTCTAAAAATAGAATTAAAATAAGTATTTTATATCTCTATTCTATAAATATGAGCATGAGTATAACATAAAGCTTCTCTTTTTTTTTTTCACAACGTAAGTATTAGAATCTTAAAAAACGCTAATGCCTAATGGAGTCGGTATTCCCTACAACAATGGGGTGGCGATATGTATAATTGCACCACTGCAAAAAATGGTGGGAAAATGACAAGGACCTTGTAAAAAAGTTAATATCAAATTAAAAATTTCAGTATTGAATCATTAGTGATCCACACGTGATTTATCACTTGTATTTGTGTGATACCTTAATGAAGCTTCTATGTTGTAATCCACACAAGCTACCCTTTTGGTCACATGCTTGAATTGTTATCTTGTGTTCCTTTACATATTGCGAAGTGTCATTTCATACCTGAATGGGAGTGTATTCACACGTGTATTATCACTTAGTCTTTTGAACACATTTTAGCTAAGTGAGTCTTAAGCCATTTCAAGCCTGATTCATCTTGTACACTTGCATGATTTGTCATCCAGTGTTCTGAGTCTTTTCAGTATGCAATTCATGCTTGGATGCACATGAGTTCCACACGTAATATGTTTTTCCAAGATGGCTTAGTTTTATTGCTAGCCATTGCACATGTGAGTGTTAGAGTATTCCATGCATGATCTATCTTTCATAATGGTTAGGGTTCTACAACCAGCCATTCCACACACGATATTGTGTTAGTCCCATGTATGATTCATCACAAAGAATGACTTTGGCGTTTTGCCAGCTATTTCATGCGTGAAAGCCTTAGGGTCACACTCTTTTTTTGTCACACAAAATGGTTTGCATATTCATATCCTCCAAAACACACATGAGTCACCTTGGTGTTCACACTTAAATTGTCACATATCCTTGATTGGAACTTGGCTAGCTCCATTTCATGTGTGAATCATTTGGTTCCACATAAGAAATGTCACCAACGGCTATATATATTGTTCTAACAATTTGTTAACTATCAAAACTATATATGTGATGCAATTCAAGTTTAAAACAAGAATTCTGATCCTTGAGTAGTCTTTTGAGCATTCTAAAAATCTTTCATTTGTGCATTAAAGTCTTGCATTCATTTATTTATCATTCTTGATAAAGTTTATTAAAAAGCTCTCACAAATTTCTAAGCTTTCAATTGTAATCAATCAACTCTTTAAGATAGTTATACTTTAAAAGTTTTATACTTTAGCTGAAATTTTGAAAAGGTGTTTTTCAAGTAATTTGTAATAACTTGGTAGTTGTAGCAAGATTTGTTGTTGAATCAAGACAAGTTAAGTCTTGGAAGTTATATTGTGGTTGCAAGCACCTATTGAAGCTTGTGAGTTTAGTTGAAAATATCTAAGGCAATATTGAGGACTAGACATAAGCCAAATTTTTAGCTAAACTAAGATAAATCACTTGTGTCAAATCTCTTTATTCCTTGCATCTATGTTCCTCACTTATAATTTCTCTAAAAAAAAATTAAGTTTCACCTAATTCACCACTTCTTGGGTGCTAATCTATCCAACATTTGATATCAGAACTTAGACTCTTGATCAAGGACTTAACAGTCTAAGAGGATTCTATGGCTAGTTTTGGTGATAGTCTTCTCCCTAAAGGTGTCAAGATCAATACGCATCCAAGATTCAATGGTGAAAACTACACCTTCTAGAAGAGCAAAATGAGAGTGTTCTTTGAGGCATCAGATCTTAATCTTTGGAAAATTATTGAGAATGGTCCCTATATTCCTATAAGAATAGTTGATGGAGTGCTAGTGAGAAAATTAAGGAGTCAATTCACAGAGAAGGAAGAGAAGTTGGTGCTTCTAAATTCCAAGGCAAAACTAATTATAGCAAGTGTCTTGTGTCAACAAGAATATTTTCGTGTCAGTAATCTTGAGATAGCAAAAGAAATATGGGATGCTCTTGAGATGGCTCATGAAGGCATAAAAGGAGTGTAGGAAAACAAAATGAGTACATTAACTTAAGAGTGTGAGCTTTTCAAGATGAAGCCTTGAGAAAGTATCAAAGAAATGCAAGTAAGATATACACATGTGATGAATGAACTTATAGCACTTGGAAAGACTTACACATAAAAGGAGCAAGTCAAAAAAATTATGAGAGGGCTCCTTGCTGAATGGCAACCAAAAATTACCATCATTAAGGAAGCAAAAAGTGATTATATGAGATTAGTGGTAGCATTGTTTGGAATCCCTATTGAACATGAAGGAAGATTATTAATGTAAAAAGGGGATGTTAAGAAGAAGAAGAAATCACTGGCATTGAAAATAGCACAAGAAAATTTTAATTTTGAGACCAGTGATAGTGAAGATTCTAATGAAAAAATGGCCATATTTGTCAAGAAATTTAGCAAATTCTTTGGAAAGAAGAAGTTCAAGAAGAAATTCTTAAGGAAGAAATACAAGGAGATTATATGCTTTAAGTGCAAAAAGCCAGGCCACATCAAAGGAAATTGAAATTCTCTTATGACATTACCATTCCTTCCACTACAATTAATCTAATCTCTTCGAATATACTTGGTTTAAAAACATTAAAAGCCTTGGGATCTCAATAAAAATAATTTTAAATCATTTTATAAATTACTCGGGTTATAAAACCCATACACAAATACACACAGCAAAAGCATTTAAACTTGGTTCATTAAAGATCAAGAAAACATGTGCATCTTAACAAAATTAAGTAAAATTTGGCATCGTGTGCCGTGGCTCATGCTACATGTGCCGCGGCATGTGGCACAGGGGTCACAGTCGCTTGTTCTATGCCATGCATCACAAAATGCTGGTACATGCACCACAGCGCATGTTGGAAATTGTGCCTTAGGGCTAATCATTGTACTGTGCACATTGTTATTTAATGAATTTCTCTTTTGTTATCATAACAATTGTATGTTCAATATGATAACTGTATCCTTGGACAAACTATAGTGATTGTCTTACATGTCCCTGGTCGATTATCTATAAGGGATCATAGATGAAACAAGACTAGTATGACTTTGATTAATTATAGAGATACAAATCAAAGTCATAGGCACTTGAAAGAGTACAAGGTGCTAGACTGACCCATTATGAGAAAGCTGCATGGTAAAAGTCATAAGTTTATCTTATATGTAACTATATCAGTAAGCTCTTTGACCTGAAATCATCATGGGTTCCTACATGATGACCACTGAACTTTGACCTAATCAAAAGTCACCTTTGACCGGGTGATTATAAAGGCTATGATTGAGTTTAGTGATATTCATGTAGAGAAATATGAGTGGTTAAGATGGAATTTGTCCCTCACATTAAGTGAGAGATATTACCAGGCCCCTTAATAAGTAAGATTGAGAAAATATATCGCCATACTATAATAAAGTGTTCTGCTATTGCTATTGTTAGTGCACTCAGAGATCGAAGAAAGTAACAGTAAGGTAAGGGAGAATGACAATTCCATGTCTCATACTTAACTAAAATATCACGTGACAAAAAGGATATGATATGGTTGCATGATATGTTACATCGGATCATCAATCCCTATATGAATTGAGTAGTTGCAATGTCTTATTGGAGGCCACTTATGACTTATGGGTCAATTGTATAATTAGCCTACTACCAATTTCATATGGGCTTACAAGGTCGCACACAAGAACAGCCCAACTCGAGCTATAATGTCTAAGTTCATTGAATCTGGAATATGTCTAGATTTAATGAATGTAATATAGGGTAATGAATTATATATATATATATATATATATTGAATATTTATTTAATAAATATATATATATTCGTGTATATATAATATAATATGTATACATGATACATATTATATTATTATATTATGTTATGTTAGTTTTAAATTTAATTTTATATGATAGATTAAATTTAATAACTAACATGATATGAGAGAATATTATGTCAGTTTTACAATTTGAATTTATAAGATAAATTAGAATTATATGTGATATCATAGATTAAATTTATGAGATAAATTTAATTATATTTTCATGAGCCTTTTAAGTAGAAGACAGAAACCCTTATCTATATACTATATATAGATAGAGACGTCTTTTATGAAGGATGAGAGAGTTAGAAAAGTTTTGAAGGTAAAAACACTTTATGAGTCACAAAACACAGAGAAAAGAAAAATAACATTCAAAGAAGAACGGATGCTGGGAGCACTAACACGCTGTTTGAGTTAGAGAGCTGTTTGTGTGGATACCAGTAAAGGGAGCACATCAATGTTGTCAGCTCCTGAGATCTAAACTCTTAAGAGAATGTGCCTCAAGTTCAAAGAATTAAAAGGTAACTCTTCTATCTACCTTGACTTAAACGAGTTCGTTCGGTCCATATCAAGATAGAGACTTTAAAATTTTAATATTCCATTGTGCCTCCCTATCTAACAGTGCACATACTTGAATTTGCAGTCAAATAGCAGTTTTTTGATATAAAATTTAGATGCATGCTATTTTCACCTATGATGTCTAATTGAAATGGTTCAAGAGCCCACACGAAACTTTTTTCAAAATCTAACTAATGACCTGATTTTATTTCAATCTGATATCTCTATAAAAAATTGGATACTAAAGTGCAATTTGACCATTTTTGGGAAAAATTTTGTCACCTAAGTATCTCAATTTGAAACCAATCATCATTAGCCACTTTTTAGACCTTGACCATGTCCAAATGGACAATATACACTTGATAAACAACACATATGCACAATATATCATATATATACATAATTGGCCTATAAACCGCCCATTATACTCTTCAGGCCAAAATATCATTTTCACTCTATATTCTCATACATGGCTAAATCACTACATATACTCTTCAACCAACCCATATTCACATACACATGCATTCATATACTAGCCCACCCATTCATGTTATCTTTTAACTACGCCATTCTCAATTCTTTTCAAAAATCACTACTGATTAAAATAGTATAGGCACCAACAAAGCTTTCAATAGTGCATCTTGTTGAGAATCAATGAAAGACTCTATTAGATTATGCTCTCGAACTATGAAACTAGCTATCTGTAGCATCTTCTTGCTTAATGCATCAGCCATCACATTAGCCTTTCCCGAATGTTATTTCAACTCAAAGTTATAATCCTTGAGCAACTTCATCCATCTTTTCTGCCTCATGTTCAATTCCTTCTAATCCATCAGATACTTTAAACTCTTATAGTCACTGAACACACTAAACACTGAACCATATAGGTAATGATGCCATATCTTTAGCGTAAAAACCACTATTGCAAGTTCTAGGTCATGAACCGGGTAATTCTCTTCATGTGGCCTAAGTTGTCTTAACGCATACCTCCTTGACCGAAAAGGAGTGTGTTAGTTTGGCTCTGAGAGGTCTGAACTTCAATATGAGAGAGAAGTTTGAAGGGCAAGAATTCACCGATCTGTTTCACCTGGTCACTAGAGCCGCTAGTTATGAGCGATTGTTGAAGGAAAAGAAACAGAGAAGGACTTCATCCAAGGGCACTTACTATAAGGATCAAGTCTAGAAATAGCTGTGGTCGAGTATGATTCGACCTCTGAATCTAAGACGAAGAGGTATGTGTGGCTGAACTTGTGCAAGGGAAGCCCTATGAGTGCCCAGTGTTAACCAAACCCAAGGAGAAGAGTGATCGGCCACAGAAAATAAGAACAAAAAGTATGGCCGAGGTTGAAAGGAGTATAGGATCACGGCTGCATTTAAGAGTGATCTTTCCCTCTTTAAAAGCCGTGGTGATCTCACTTTCAAAGAGAGTCTCGATGTGCGGTGTACACGTAGCGCCTATAGCATACAGCCTGAAACTGCCTTCGAATCTGCATTCGCATCTCTCTCCTTCGACTTTTGCTTGAGTTCTGTTCCTTCCTTTAAGATTTTTGCCTGCGGATCTCTTTCCTCTATTTCTTAATGGACTAATCTCGAAAATCAGGGTGAGTTTACGAAAGGAAGTAAGACTCTGGTACTAAAGGGGCTGTCTAGCTATAGAAGAAGAAGTAGGCCACCGAAAGGTGCGATATTTGCCTTAGCACGATAAGCGAACTTTGCTACAAAAAGGGGCCGGCTACACTTCATAATACGTTTAAGCTGGTCTTTGAGTATTGAATATATGGATGTGGACATGTCATGGAGTCCGGGTAGATCCCCCTATTCTTCCAAGTTAGAAGGTACTCTTAAAGAGATAGGAAGCAGAAGAGAAGCTAACTCGGGAGTAAAGGATGACAATTTAGGGAGGGGGACTGAGTGAAACTCCGGGTCTTGATGCCCTAAGGGATAAAAAAAGATACCCTACCGAACCTGAAGAGAGAGGGGTGAGTTTACGAGCGGCATTCGATCCTTAAGTAGGGAAGGTTAGGAGTGAAGCTCGACTATGAACAAGCAGATAGGATAAGTTTTTCTAAGAGTAATAAGCAATCTCTAGCTTTTAAATGAAGACAATGAGTTCTCGAATGGCATAAACCAAAGCTAAGGTTATTTATAAAGGGAGTTTCAAACAGCTTCACGCCTTCCCTTAAGAACCTCAATTTCAATCAAGCTACTTGCATCAAAGCCCATCATCAACATCACTAGGAAGAGATTGGAGAGAATGTTGCCTGAACCATTTCCTTTCTTATGAGGTTTTGGGTTGGTTTAAGTAAGTTTTCTTCTGGAAAGAGAGGATCTCTAAGAGAAGCTAATAGCTCTAAGTCGTTCGCTTAAGCGAGTTCAGTGGGCGTAAAGAAAAGATTGGCTACTTTCGGTAGATGACATCTTAGATAGGGCACTCTCTTATTATCCAACCCATTTTCTATCTTTCTATTCAGCAACCTTCTCACTCAGAAGAGAAGCCTAATCCAATTCTTCTTGTCCAATCGCTAGTACGATCGATCTGAATCACCACCCACCCTCCTTTTAATTCAGTGATTTACTGAGCGTAGCATGGAAGCGATAGTAAAGAGCAGGAGGTTAGTATGAAGTGGTTTTCGATAAAGCAAAGTATCATTGATTGTGGTTCACCTAAGTGGCGAGTCAGTCCAAGAAAGGGATATATATTCCCCCGATAGCCTGTGAGTAGGATTCCTTCTTCAGAGAAGACTGATTCCACTTCTTTCGAAGTTCGATATAGCTTTGCACATGTCATCTTTGATTCGCTCAGTCCTAAAGTCAAGAAATCTTGAGCTGAGTAAGGAGAGAGCCCTTTTCTATAGAAATAAAGTAAGTGAAGGAGTGGGATAGGCACGACTGAAGAGAGACTCAAATGACTTGTATCGAGGATCGCAAGAGTTGAAAGACAATAAGCCAATAGTTAAGTAGATGTAGCGGAGGACGTTGGAGCGGATCCCATTCTGTTGATGAGTGGAAAGAATCCCCTACCTAGATAGGAGAGAAGATGTTGCCAATCTGGATTAGACCTTTGGCAAGGTAGGACACAGAAGCTCTTGGAGAGGAAAGCCTAACCCATGAGCTGAAGGCTGATCAGTTCCCAGTTCCGATCGATTGGTCCGAAGATAGGAAGAAGTTCCTAACCTTAACAGAATAAGTCGAAACTAGAGAAGGATAAGAAGAAAGGGCATAAAGCTAAGTAAAAGAGAGTAACGAATCAAAGACCGAGATAAGGAATTCTTCTGACAAAATCGGCCACGTAATGTTAGGTTCTGTCTTATAGAATTGCTCATGGAACTTGCTTTCCAGATCGTACCAACTGTTAATAGAGTTTGGGGGATGTTCATATACCAGGAGAAGGCCGATTTAGTAAGAGAGTTGGCAAAGAGCCTCAACTTGAGGTAGTCCTTGGACCTAGCTTCCCCGCACTGGACTGAGAATCGAGCTATATGCTTAACAGTCTACTTCTCCTCACCAAAAAAGAAACAAACTAAGGCACCTTATACCTCGAAACTGATGAACTCGGTCGATCCAATCAGGGTATGGTTTCCTAGACGTCGGCCTCATTAAGGGCCTGACGTCAATTCCAAGCTGCTGTAGCGCCTCGACCATGTAATTTCTTTCCAGATCCTATAATGCCTGTGGAACTGTTGTGGTGGGGAATGTCCCTAGTTGTGATGCTTGCTGCTCTAGTTTCCTTTCACCCGTCGACCGTCGTACACCTGATTGAGACTCCGAACCTTGCTCGCTTCCTTGTTGACCGACAGGCATTCCTCCTACTTGACTCAGAAGCAAGTGCGTGTAAACATGCCCCCAGCCTGGGCATTTCCTATACTAGTAGCTGGATCGGCCCCAGCATTGCTCTAATTTGAGCTCTGAGCTGGAGCAGTCTTGCTTTGGCTCCCCTGACCGACCTCAGGCCTCCTGATCAAGTGCACATCCCCATACTTATGGATGGGCATGAGTTAGTTGAGGGGAAAGCTCATTGAACTTGATACCTTTTTCTTTATCATGAGACTGAGGCCTCCCTTCCATCAAGCTTATTAACTTCTCATGGGCCTTTAGTTAGTGTTGACTTGACAATTGGCTTAAGACTCGTGATAGTCTCTACCATTGGGCTAAGAACAATAGCCACCTTTTGTATCATCCTCAGCATCATATCGTGATTCTCTTTTCCCACTTGTTGCCTAATCATAGCCACCTCTTGATTGGTTGGTAATTCTTTCGAGTGCCACAGCAGGAAGGGGGTTGGCTAGCGGAGCCACGACAGTGAGATTGGCCTCTACGGCTATATGCGAAGATCCTTCAGCAGGAGGGTGTCTGGTCCCTTCCTTCTAGTCACAGCTAGTAGGATAACATCTATTAGTCCCTTCTCTTCCTTCTCCTTTTGCTTTCTTTCTGTCCTCTGGTTTAAGGTTCATAAGGGGAGTGCTCGCTACTATAAGATAGCTCCACATTCCTTCGAGGCAATCGTAGCCAAGCTCTTCCCTTCTTAAAGTACTTTGCCTTAGGCATCTTACTTGAATTAGAGAATGTATTAAGCATAGGATCATCCAGAGTCTGTAAAGTCTACCTCGCTTAGCTCAACCTTTCCCCCTTCTTAGTCAAGCTTGGACGCCCAATCCTTTATGCTGGACTTTACATGCAATTGCTCTACTGGATGGGAGTAGGAAAGGTAGAAGTCTTGGAGAACTTATTGTGAATGGAGGGTTTAATAGTCAGTTGACAAGACTACTTTCGAGTGAGTAGGTTTATTAGTGACTCTCAGTCAATCATTACTAAGGCGCAGGGATTGCTCTTGGATTGATTGCACTTTTTATAGCTAAGCTAGACAATTCCAGATTGATTCTGATTCCATTGATAAAACCCTACTAGTTCAATCCTCACTTTCCATTCCTAGGGTTATTGAAGACTTTACTTGCTTGCTATTGCTAGTTCAATCGTCAGCTCTTGCTTAGTCATTGGACTATATCTATTTAAGGGAAACTTTCTAAACACTACTGTATTTCAGAATTCATCCTTTCCTTCGCCCGGTTCTCTCCCTCGTCCTAACGGTTCCTCATCTCTCATGTGGATTGGATTTGGCAACTGCTCTATCTATAGTTAGGGATGAGTTGACGACCATGCTATACCCGTGGGTCTACTTTGAGAATGGCCTACTGAGCGCCTGCCTTGAGTATAATTCCCCGTCAGGTTGGAGAAAGTACGACGTGTGTCTCAATCTTGACAACTGAATCATGACCGGACGCTATATTGAATCCAGGGTCTCGTTCATGTGGTGATGAAATTGAAAGACCAATGAAGAATCCCAACCCACCAGATTCGTTATAAAACTTTTTATGCCCCGGTTGGGCGAATCCACCGACTCACGTCGAATAAGAACGCCTCTCTCGACAAACTAGCCCACGTCTTTCTATCGAACTAGACCTTTAGAAGTAGCTTGTTCCGTGATACAAAACCCCATAAGTTGCCACCATGTGAGAGTCGGTGCGTAATGGATCTACGCCTACCTTCGAAAGCTCCATTCCTTTTTACCAGGATCCTGGAACCATTCCTTGATTGATTGAAAATCACGAGTCAAATTTTGCTTTACCTATTCGACTATCAAGCTCTTGACACCCTTTTTAGCATAACGCCCTCCTTTTCTTTTGTTTGCTTTGCTCTCCTCCAGCCTGAAAAGAAAAAGATTTCAGTTTAAACCTAAAGCACTACTATGGGCTTGAAAGAGCTCACTAAATTGATCGCAAGCAAAAGAAACATTCAAACTCGCATTCACATGTTGGTTCTTCTTCACTAAACATCGAGGTTTCAGGTGAAAGTGAAGGTTCGGACTATAGTCTCGGCCTACGTCTCTTCAGGTCTGGTTTTTATTAAAGGGCCACTACTCACCTATCTTATATCAGCACATAACCCAAACCTCTTAGAGAAGCATCTGTGTACACTTCATATGGTAGTTTTAGATTCAGGATTATTAACAATGGTGCAGTAGTCAACTTCTCTTTCAGCTTTTGAAATGCAGTCTCACACATGTCATTCCAAACAAACTGTTGATCTTTCCGGGTCAATTTCATCAATAGGGAAGTAATTTGAGAGAAACCATAGATAAACCTTCAGTAATATCCAGCTAATCCTAAAAAGCTTCAAATCTTCGTAACTGAACTAGGTCATTCCCATTTCAATACAGCATCAACTTTAAGAATCTAACTTTCCTCAGTCAAAACTCATACTTACAAAGCTTGGCATAGAGCTTGTTCTCCTGAAGAATCTGGAAGACAATCTGGAGATGTTTGGCATGTTGTTCCTCGTCTTCTGAATAAACCAGAATGTCATTTGTAGTCTTCACCTTGACATTACCAAAATTCACCACTCAATCACAACAACCAATCATAATTAGGAGCAAGGATTTGCTCCTAATCTCACATTATATATAAAAGGGTTAAAACTAATAATCTTTTAAAATAATTGAAATAATTGAGATCTCATAAAAAAACTCTTTAAATTGATAGTGTGAACTCAAACTTAAGGTTTTAAATAGGCATTGGAAGCATAGAAAGGTTTTGGGAATCAAACCACTTCAAAACAAGGCCAAAAATGTCATCTTTGAGTGTTTTGGTCCGTGCGCCGTGGCTCGTGGTACAAAATGCCAAGTTTCCTCACTGTACCATACGCCGTGGCTTACGCAAAATGTGTCGCGGCGCATGTGTCCATGACAATAATGCTGTCATGATAGCTTTTTTGGATGAACTTTGAATGCGTGCCATATTAACATACAATGTCCGATTAGAGTAATTCATGCACCCGCGCGAAGCTTATTCAATAAGCTAACTAATGGTATAAGTTTCGTTACGATCCGACACCGTATGAGAATTTGACACTCAGATGCAAAAGTCAATTGTTTAAAGAAATTTTCAACCATCCAAGTACCTAAAACTCATAACTTATACCATTAATCCATTACGAGGCTTGAACCAAGTTCAATAGACCAAAATACACTTGAGTGACCAATCAGACACACAAAATCACACCAAATACAAATTTTAACCACTAAATGGCCATTTTGCCCAAAATGGCCAAAATACCAAATTAACATCATATATGCTATTTGGCCTCTATTGCCACATAATACACTACAATTACATTGTCACCACATAGATAAAACATTCCTTGCACTTGTATTAGCAATTTAGCATATCACCATAAAAATTACCACATAGTCACCTTATATACAATATTAGGCTAAAATACACAACAACATAATATGAAATAAGTGCAACCAATCAAAATGATATGCATTCCTAGTTGGCAACATATAATATCATATAACAAGTTTATATACACTACTCAAACCAAAATCAAGCTTTACAAAGAGTGTAGCAGATATGCTAGCCCCTGCCAGATTCTCTCCCTGGCTCAGTCTCACTGGTAGCACCTGTAAAATGATAATCCACGGGGTGAGATAAAAATCTCAGTAACTAAGATAATCTACACTACTGATTAACAAGTCAAGTTATAAACAAGTATTAAAATGATTAACTTAATCACATCGTGTAATATCACCACAAATTTGCATGCATAATCCCTAACCATCCGATCCTCCAATACTCCCAACTGAACCAGTAGGCTATTTTACAGAACCAAACCATATGTATGGTCCCCAAGCTCACCATCCATGGTAGGACTACTCAGCCAAGGTATCCTAAACCACTCTGGACTACTGTTTCCCCCTATTACAAGTAATTGGGGTGTCGTTACTCTAACACCGCATTCTACGGATGCTAAGGAGCATAGTCTCCAACTCCACACCTTTTTTAGGCACTAAGGAGAGTAAATGCTACACCTGGCGTCCCGAGGTGCTAGCAATGCCATATGAACTTAATCTTCACTATCTCCACTAGGGTGACCTCCCACCCTCTAATATGCCACATTTCACTACATATCTCTACTTCACTATGCATAAACAACTTTTCAAGCAAGTATAACAAAATCTTTCCATTTACTTCAAAAATATAAAATTTTACAAAACCAATACTCTACTTATTCTAAAATAGATAACCTTTAAAGAATTTATGCATATATACTCAATAAATCATAGAAAAGCACTTGAGAATAACTTATACAAGGTAATAAACAATGCAAATTATCCAGTTACCTCGACCCTTTTGTTACTAAAAGGGTCACCCATGCTACTAATTCTCTTCTTGTGTCAATATAAGTCTTCCCACACCACAATCTACATCAACAAGTACTATATGTTAATTTTCAATTAGCACAAGCACCATTAACTAATAATAACCTCCCAATTCTCCCACTTCTCATTCAAATTCTCAACAAATAGACTTGTCAAGATTAGAATTTGTTCACTTCATCCCTTCAAGTCTCTTTCTAACTCTATCACCGCATAAAACTCAATATCTCAACTTATCACACTTCCACAACCTATGATCAAGATAAAGCTTGATCCAACTCCCACTAAACAACAAAGTAGCTTCATATTACCACATATTCAAGATAAATAAACCTAAATTAAACTTTAGAGTCAATAGAAACCTTTAAAACATTAACCCATGGCTTAATCCCATCAGACTAAAATCTCACTCTTCCAAATCCCATGGAAAATGAGATGAAAAGGTAGAGGAGAAGGGTAAGAATCTTACCCAAGAGTTTGAAAGCTCAAATGATCTTCAAAAACCTTTTAAATTAATGCCCTAGCATGCCTAAAGTCGCCCCTTCGTGCTCTAGGTTTCCCAACACAAAATTTGATTTTTTCTGCTGATTCCTGAAAATTTAAGTTGCCTGCTGTGTCGTGCGCTGCAACGCACGCCGCACAAGCCGCAGCTCATGGTACAGCGAGCAACAACTTAATTTTGCTCCCCCCGATGCCTCTCGACTTGATCCGATTTTCATCCTATCTCAATTTAGAGCCAAATATGACCCAAAAATCCAATTAGCCACCCAAAAACATAATTAAATAATTTAATCATATTTTTAACTAATTTATCCCTTAATTAATCCATTTTTCTAGATTTTAAGTTTTAGGATGTTACAGTTCTCCCCTCCTTTAAAGGAATTTTGTCCCCAAAATTTAAGAACAACCATAACACATACCTAGGGAAACAGATAAGGATATTGTTACTTCATTTTGTCCTCTGTTTCCCAAGTAGCATCACCTGGAGCCATTCCTTTCCACACCACCTTAACCAGTCGAATAGTCTTGTTCTGCAATTACTTATCTTTAACATCCACTATTTGTTCTGGCTCTGCTCGATATGTCATATTCTCTTGCAGCTTTACCTCTTCGGTTTCAATCACATGAGATAGATCAGGTTGATATTTCTTCAGTTGAGAAACATGAAAAACATCATGAATCCCAAATAATTGTGGTGGCAAGGCGATTTGGTAGGCAACCGGCCCAACTTTCTTAAGAATCTCAAATGGACCCATGAATCGAGGAGATAATTTCTCTACTCTGATTGACCTCCCGATTCCCGTCACAGGTGAAACTCTTAGAAAAATATGGTCACCAACCATAAACTCCAACGGCCTTCGTTGTTTATCCACATAACTTTTTTGCCTACTCTAAGCCGTTAGAAGTTTCTATCTTATCATTTGAATCTTTTGCGTCGTTTGATCCACAATATCAGGACCCATAATGCTTCTCTCACTCAGTTCAGCCCAACAGAGAGGAGATTGACATTTTCTTCCATATAGTGCCTCGTAGGGAACCATCCCTATACTGGAGTAAAAACTATTATTGTAGGCAAACTCAGCCAAAGGAAGATGGCTATCCTAATTGCCTCTCAGTTCTAAGGCACAAGCTCTCAACATGTCCTCTAGAGTCTGTATAGTCCTTTCTGTCTGTCCATCAGTCTGTGGATGATACGCTGTACTAAATCTTAATTCAGTACCTATTGCTCTCTACAACGCTTTCCAAAAGTTCGAGGTGAACCTCGGGTCACGATCAGAGACAATGTCATTTGGCACCCCATGCAATCTCACAACTTCCCAAATGTAGATCTTTGCCAACTTCTCTAATGAATTACTTATTTGCACTACCAAGAAATGGGTTGACTTTGTCAGCCTATCAACAATCACCTAGATAGAATCATGACTAGATTGGGTTCTCGGTAATCCTAAAATAAAATCCATAGATATACTATCCTACTTCCACTTCGGTATCTCTAGTGGTTGTAAAGTTTCTGCTGGTCTTTGATGCTCGATTTTAACCTTTTGACAAATTAAACACCGAGACACAAAATCTGTAACATCTCTTTTCATTCCAGGCCACTACTAATACCGCTTCATATCCTGGTACATCTTAATTGCTCCAGGGTGAATTATATATCTACTCTTATGTGCCTCATTCAAAATTTTCTTTCTCAAATCACCCTCATCTGGTACACAAACCCGATCTTGATATACAAAATATCCATCATCGCTGAAACCAAAGTCTGTGGTTTGCCTTTCCTTCACATCTTCTCGAATTTTCAACAGATACTCATCCTTAAGCTATGCTATCCTTAACTCTCTTCAAAACTCATTGGTAATCTCTGTGGAATGTAGGTTACACAAAGTAAATTTCGGTGAGTCATACTGAATATCCAAGTAGGATTCCAGCAATTTATGCTCTTGCACCATTAGATAAGCGACATGCAATGACTTTCGACTTAAGGCATCGGCAACCACATTTGCTTTCCCCGGATGGTATTTAATTTTAAAGCTATAGTCTTTTAAGAACCCCATCCACCTTCTCTGCCTCATATTAAGTTCCTTTTGATCCACTAAATATTTCAACCTCTTATGATCACTGAAAACACTGAACACTACTCCATACAAATAATGCCGCCAAATCTTTAGTGCAAACACAACTACAGCAAGCTTTAAGTCGTGAGTAGGGTAATTTTCTTCATGTGGCCTAAGCTTTCTAGAGGCATAAGCCACTAACCGCTCATCTTGCATCAAAACACATCTCAAACCCTTTAGAGATGTATCTATATATACTTCATATGGCAATCGTGGATTAGGAATAATTAACACCGATACTGTAGTCAGTTTCTCCTTCAACTTTTGAAATGCGATCTCGCATTTGTCATCCCAAATAAATGGCTGATCTTTTTGGTTCAACCTAGTCAATGATGAAGCTATTTGGGAGAATCCCTGGATAAATCTTCAATAATATCCAGCCAATCCCAGAAAACTCCGTATTTCAGTTACGGAACTAGGTCTTTCCCATTTCAACACCGCATCCACTTTATGCAGATCTACTACAATCCCTTCCGCCGACACAACATGTCCTAGAAATTGGACCTCTTGTAGCCAGAACTCATACTTACTAAGCTTAGCATAGAGCTTGTTGTCCTTCAAAATTTATAGCACAATTCTCAAATGCTTCGCATGCTGCTCCTCATTTTCAGAATATATTAGAAAGTCATCATTGAATACCACAACAAACTAATCCAGGTAAGGCCTAAATATGCGGTTCATGTAGTCTATGAAAACCGCAGGTGCATTTGTTAACCCAAATGGCATGACTAGGAACTCATAATGCCTATATCTGGTACGAAAAGCTGTCTTGGGCACATCCTCCAAGTGCACTCTCAATTGATGGTATCCTGACCTCAGGTCAATTTTTGAGAAAACTAAAGCTCCCACCAATTGATCTAATAAATCATCAATCCTTGATAGAGGATACTTGTTCTTTACCGTCACCTTATTCAACTGTCTATAATCAATATAGAGCAGTAAGCTACCATCCTTCTTCTTAACAAATAGCACAGGTGATACGCAAGGTGACACACTAGGTCTAATAAATTCCTTTTCAAGTAACTCCTCTATCTACTTCTTCAACTCAGCTAACTCCATTGGTGACATCCAGTATGATGCCTTTGAGATTAGTTCAGTTCCTGGCACTAGGTCTATGGTGAACTCCACCTCCCTTTCTAGAGGCAAACCGGACATATCATCCGTAAATACCTCAAGGAATTCATTTACTACCCCAATCTTATCAATATTTCCATCCTAGACCCCATACATTGAGAAGAAAACCATAAAAGCCATACACCCTTATTGCATCAATCTCTCTACTTGTACCACTAATAAAAGTTTAGACTCGCTAGAAATATTAGCCGGTATAGTATGTACTGGTAACAAAACTATCTTCGTAGCACAGTCCAAGGTGGCATTATTTGCCATCAACTAATCCATACTGATAATCACGTCCAAACCCTTCAAATCTAGAATGGTCGAATGATTTTCAAACCTCACTTTTACATTCAAACATGCTTTACTGGTCATATCAGATGACCCAGATGGCGTAGACACTTTAATCACATAAGGCAATTCATGCAAAGGAAGTCTCAACCTCTCTACACATTCATATGAAATAAACAAATGTGTAGCACCCGAATCAAATAATGCTTCAATTTTTTGCTCACAGATAGAAATAATACCTTTTATCAAATTCACTATATAAGCATCACACCCTTGCTTGATCAGCTTATCATCTTGCACAACTGATAGGAATCTAAGCTACTTGATAAAATTAATTCTTGCCCATAACATTGGCAAAGATACTAGATTCCTGGCATAGTCTGGCATAGCATTATTAGCTGCTAGCCAATCCATGCCAACTATCACGTCAATCCCCTTCATGGGAATGAAAATTAGATTGATCACAGATACTCAACCCTCAAATACAATCTCTACTCTCTGACATACTCAGCTAGTAATACTTAAAGACCCAGAAAGTGTCGTTACTTTAATTAATATAGGTAACTCTTTCAACTCTAGCTTCAACTTATTTACAAATTCTTCCGAAATAAAGGAATATGTAGCTCTATAATCAAATAATACTTCTATTCTATTACCATGGATAGAAATAATTCCTTTAATCAGGTTCAGAGACACCTTAGCCTCTTCCTATGTCACAGCAAATACTCTTCCTGGAACTGTCAATCGCTACATTATCATCTCAAATCCACCTTCAAGACAATACTTAATAACATGGCCTAGCTTCCCACACTTGAAATAGGACCAACATCTCCCTGCATGGAATCTACTATAAATACTACACTAAAGCAACCTTTCAGTACTGAAAGTAGGAGTTGGTGTGTTCGAGGCTTGCCTTGAAGGTTGTTGAAGCCTAATTTTGATCCCAGTACTCCTCTATATAGACCTTCTCTGAACTAATCAAGTTTGAGAACCTCTACCAAAACTCCTCTTCCCAGAAGCTCTAGAACTGCTCGAGCTATACACAGGCTTCTTTGATACACCACCCGATGGACTTAGAGAAGGTGTAAATCTCCCCATGCTGTCCCTCTTCTTCTCAGCTTCTACTTCCCTGACTCCCTTTATAACTATTCTCAGCTTATGACATATATCCTCGTAAGTAGTGATGTCAAGTAAAGTAATCTGTTATTTGTACTATAGACACATCTTCTCTAGAAATTGCTCTGCCTTCTATTTGGTGTCATTGTGGTGTTGCAGGTACATGGAATAGACTGATAAGTCATTGAATCTCTTGATGAATTCCTCTTCATCCAAGTCCCTTTGCTTGAATGTGTAAATTCTTCCTCTTTCTCTGTATGAAAGGATGCCGGGAAGTAGTAGCAAAGAATATCTTCTTGAACTCTTCCTAAGCATACCTCGTGCCACCAGATGGCCTCACTAAATCCCTCCATCTCACCAAATGGCCTCACTGAATCCCTCCATCTCTTAGCTGCTCCAACCAACTAGACCGTGGTTAAGGTTACTCTGTGCTTTGAAATCTAATTAATGACACTTATTTTATTTCAATCAGATATTTCTATCAAAAATTAAATACCCAGGTGCATTTTGACTATTTTCTACCAAAACTTTGCTACTCAAGTGTTTCAATTCAAAACCAAATACCATTAGCCACTTTTTGGGCCCTAACCACATCCAAATGGACAATACACACTTGATTGACCATACACATGCACAATATATCACACATCTACATATTTGGCTTGTAAACTGCCTATTTCACACTTTTTGGGCTAAATTTCATTTCCCATTCTTTAATTATACATGGCCAAATTATCACACATACTCTTCAAACATCTCACAATAACACACATATACATTCATTCGCTACCCCATCCATTCATTTCACCATTCACACATATATAAAGGGCTAGGAAGTTTAAAATCATCAATCATACCACAAACATACTTTATGTACAAGTACTGAATCCTATGACAACTTATACACATTCTTAGCTAACAATCTACAAAGTCATTACACCATTTCTTACAAAGACTTAGGCGAGAGATGCCAACTCAGCCTATATCCTTTTCCTTTGACACATTAATACTGGAACATGAAAATGTCAATAACCAAGGGTGAGATAAAAATTTCAGTAACCAATATGGTTCATTTAATGCATATTACTGTAAATAACCATGCTAAAGTAACGAAAACCATAATGTAGTATTTATATATAGTATAAGAAAGCTAAAGCATCATTTTCACATATAAATCATTTTCAAATACTTTTACACCTTAGCATGATCATCTATCTACCAATCCTCCAAAACTCCCTGACATGAAACCATAAGCTCTCCTAGATCAACCATTTGCTGTCCCAAACACACTTTTGGTGGCAGAAAAACTCGGCCAAAGGTAATTTAACCTACCTATAGACTATGGTTTCCCTCTTCATACACTTGTGATAAAGGCATCACTGACTCCTAATCGCACCCTAATGGGCACTGGGGAGTTATCAGATTGCTTGGATGTCCCATGATAACAGTCCCATAATATGCTATACCGGATTACCTATAGTACCAGCCCATATAATGCTACACCGAATGTCCTATAGTGCTTGCCTAGCCATATGGATTTTTGACTCATTTCTTCACACAAACACACACACACATCTCCATATACCTTAGGTAAACTCTCACCTCCTATGATCATGCTTTTTTCATAATTTTCACTACTCATTCACATTTTAATAGCATATAATATCATATTATATATATAGATATATCAATTGAAATTTATAACCTTTCATATTTCACCTAAAAATCTAATGTCCATGCTAAAACCATTTTCAATAACAAATCATGCATAAAACTCATAAAACAATAATTTCTCATTGTGCATTTACTTTTACACAGTTATAATAGTTAATAAACATAATAAACTATATGGTTACCTCAAACCTTTTGTCTAATAGAAAGGGTACCCGTGTAACTTCCTTACTCAATTCTCTTTCTGTTTATTTACTTATCACACACTGAATCTACATAAAATTGGCATTCAAAACCAATTTCATTATTGACA
Organism: Prosopis cineraria; assembly: GCF_029017545.1. Lineage (NCBI taxonomy): Eukaryota > Viridiplantae > Streptophyta > Magnoliopsida > Fabales > Fabaceae > Prosopis > Prosopis cineraria. The sequence goes on along the minus strand of NW_026555336.1, from coordinate 12,089,935 downwards.
AAAAGTGCCAATTATAGCAATTAAGCACCTAATCACTATCAGTTCCACAATTTACACTTAATTACGCACATTGCCACTTATTACCTCTCACTACAAGCTTTAATCTTAACTAGCCAACTTTTTCTCACTATACTCTCTATATATTAGGGCAAATCATGATTATAGTTTCAAAGCTTTATCTTTCTAACCTAATTAACCAGTCACAAAGTACTAGTTTAGTTTTGGAGAATCTTTCTATTACTACAAGGTAAGAAATCAACTCCTTAAAACTCCCGAATTCAATTTCTCACTAGTTAAAACTAAGAGAAAATAGAATAGAATTGGAGGTCAAGGCAGTATGAGACTTACCTAATAAATAACAAGTTAGAAATGTTGTCCTTGCTCTTGATTTTGCTTGCCCTAGTAAATGTCCTTCTCTTCGCTATGTTTGAACCACTCCCTCTTGTTCTCCCTTCTATCTTTCATGAGCTAGACACATCCCACTTATCAGAGTTCTACACCATGTGTCGCGGCGCATATATCCCCAGTCACAACATGTGGCATTGTGAGGGAAAATCCTCACTATACTCACTCGCTCTGCTTCATGATATCACTCTGCTACTCATATCTATTTATATTACATCCTAATAGGTCAAAATAATACTTCACCACTCAAAACCCTAATCCTATATTAAATTATTAATTCATCCACTAATCAACCATTAATGTAGGATTAGAAATTTAGGATGTTATACAAACCATCTAAGAGGAGAAAAAATCCAAGGATCATGAGGGAGCCTACAACAACATTAAAAACCTGCTTCATCGAGTCAGCAAGAAGATGTGTTGACAAGGTTAGAGAGAGAATTGTCTAAGGATGGCAGTAATGTGCCTCTTAGTGACATTTCTAAAGCAAGTTTAAGAGAAGGGAAGCTACTCAGGTCAGAATATCAATCTTGTTACAACCAATATTTCTCTTCCGGAGTGGTGGTGATTGAAAATTTCACCAAGTATGATTCATTTATTAAAGGTCACAACTTTAATATTGATAAATACTTAAGTGATTACAAAGGATTGCTAGAGTTGAACATATGCTACTCTCTAGAGGTCACCAAGGCATTCTATGTGAGTTTTTGGTTAGGACAAAACCAAGAGCTTGGCATATATATTGGGAATTGAAGTAAGAGGCTTAGAGCTGTAAGAGTATGACAGAACAAACTCAGAAAAATGCTCTAAGATTCCATTCTATGGAGGATAAGTATAAGCCAATCATGATGATTGGGGATGTGTTTGGAGAAGTGTTCAAGCCTAGATTCTCCTTCAGACTAATAAATTTCTCCTTCAAGCACCAGATGCTAGCTTATATTGTGGGGAGAAACGAGAGGACAACTTTCAACACAGGCAATGAGTTTGAATCAGAAATGTTGACAAGGCTAATAAAGAAGCAAAAGATCAATATGTGCCACTACATATTGATAAAGATGCTCTATGTGTCCAAAATGGACTCAAAGAAGAAGAAGAAGAAGAAGAAGAAGAAGAAGAAGAAGAAGAAGAAGAAGAAGAAGAAGAAGGATAGAAATCTCTACTTCCCTAATGTCATCTCAGTAATTCTAAGGAGATTTTGGATCAATCACATTGAAGGAGTTGCTGTGGAGCCAGAAGAATTCAAGGACACTACTCTTTTCAAGATGAAGTTTAAACTCATTGGAAATGATTTTGTCCTAAGAGAAGAAGATGAGCTTGTTGATGTGGTAGCAACAAGGAAGAGAAGAAAAATGAAGAAGAAACCTGAAGTTATTAAAGCCTCTACCTCTCAAGCCTTTCTACAGATGTATACCCCTCCAAGTGATATGTCCACTACCTTCCTATATGAAATTCTTAATGGAATCAAGGGCAAGTTGGATCAAGCTGTAGTATATTTGAAGAATTCTCAATGGCAAATTAGATAGAATCATGGATCACCTTAGCATGTCTGAGGTTTAAGGAGGAGAAATAAGGAGGCAAGAAAATGAAGCTGGTCCTTCTAGATTTAGAAGAAGTTTCTGTGCACACTATTAATTCTTTCTCAATATCTAGAACTAAGTTTGTCACACCACCCATACCCTTCCATTTGCCTTTACCACATAACCCTTCTTTACAAGAACAAGAAAATCTCTTTTTCTAATGAGACCAAGAGTTTTCCATTCACCATCAACCCAAAACCCAACCACAAGACTCAATTTATCATGTTGAGTCTTAAATAGAATTCCAAAGCCATTAAGGCACTTTTAAGCCTATTCATCCTTTTAATGGCCTACCTCTTCTTGAACTTCCATCTCCATCAAAATCTATATAAACTCTAACATTTAAAGAGCCATATGAAGATATAGCTAATTTGGGTATTACCAAACTTATTAGTAAACTCATCACCAATGTTGGAGAGCTAGCCATGTTGGACAAGGAGGCGTAGTGGAAGATTAAAATTTTAAAGTCCCTATCCTGATATGGACTAAACGAACTCGTTTAAGTCAAGGTAAATAAAACAGTTACCTTTTAATTCTCTGAAGTTGGCAAACATTCTCTTCAAGAATTTAGATATCAGGAGCTAACAATGTAGATTTGTTCCCTCTATCAATATCCACACAAATAATTCTATAACTCGAACAGCGTGCTAGCGCTCTCAACGTCCGTTCTTCTTTGAACATTAATTTTCCTTTCTATAGGGTATTTTGTGACTCTTCGAGAGTTTTTGCCATTAGAACCTTTCTAACTCTCTCTTCCTTCATAAAGGACGTCCCTATCTATACATAGTATATAAATAAGGGTTTTTGTCTTTCACTTAAAAGCCTACGAAAATTTAATTAAATTTATCTCATAAATTTAATCCATAATATCATATCTAATTTGAATTTATCTTATAAATTCAAATTATAAAATTGAATGATATTCTCTCATATCATGTTAGTTATTAAATTTAATCTATCATATAAAATTAAATTGAAAACTAACATAATACAATATAATATAATATATCACATATATATGTTATATTATATATATACATGAATATATATATATACATATATATTTCAAATATATATATATAATTCATTCACCCTATATTATATTCATTGAATCTAGACATATTCCAGATTCAATGAACTTGAACATTATAGCTCGAGTTGGGCTATTCTTGTGTGCGACCCTATAGGCCCATATGAAATTGATAATAGGCTAATTACGCTATCAGCCCACAACTCACAAGTGGCCTCTAGCAAGATATTGCAACTACCTAATTCACATAGGAATCGATGATCTGATGTAACCTATCATGCAACCATATCACATCCCTTTTGTCAGGTGATATTTTGGTCAAGTATGAGACATGAAATTGTCATTCTCCTTTACCTAACTGTTACTTTCTCGATCTTTGAGTAGACTAACAGTAGCGATGGAAAAACCCTTTCCATTGTAGTATGGCTATATATTTTCTTAGTCTTCCTCATTGAGGGCCCCAGTAATATCTCTCACTTAATATGAGGGACAAATTCCATCTTGACTACTTATATTCCTTTGCATGAATATCACTAAACTCAATCATAGCCTTTATGATCACCCGATCAAAGATGACTCTTGACTAGGTCAAAGTTCAGTGGTCATCATGTAGGAGTCCATGATGATATCAAGTCAAAGGGCTTAGTGATATAGTTACATATGAGATAAGCTTATGACTTGTACCATGTAGCTTTCTCATAACAAATCGTCCAGCACCTTGTACTCTTTCAAATGCTTATGACTTTAATTTGTATCTCTATAATTAATTAAAGTTATACTAGTCTTTTTTCATCTTTGATCCCTCAAAGATGATCGACTAGGGACATTTAGGACAATCATTATAGTTTGTCCAGAGATACAGTTATCATATTGAATATGCACTTGTTATGATAACAAAAAAGAAATTCATTAAATAACAATGTGCATAGTACAATGATTGGCTCTAGGGCACAATTTCCAACAAGCCACTCCCTCTTCCATCCAAATGGCTATGACCTCACTTGCTCTTTCCTCTACTTAATCCATCACTAAAATCTTCCAAAGAAAGAAATCCATCCCTAAACACAAGCATGCCAAGCCTTTCCTTTACCTTGAACATTTGCTTGTTGATGAGACTATAGTTGAAGAACCTAAGGATCAAGCTATTGAAGGGCAATAGCAAACCCAAGAGAATTTGACCACTAATGGTCAAACTGTAGAGCAAGTCCTAAAGATCCAACTTCAAGATGTTAGAGGTACTAATGGCTCAAAATCTGCATTGGATCCCATTCCTCCTATGGATCAAAATAATTCTTCCACACCGGCTATGGTTCTTTTAGCACAATACTACAATCTAGATTCTTTATCTGATAGAGAAGACTTGGAAGCCCATCTTAAACATAGAGTTCATTCTCTCCTATGAAGGCCTATATCTTTTTAATGATGCCAAAAGGAGAGAAAATACTAGAGATAGGCTTAAAGGGAAATTGTAATAGGATTTCATAATTTATAGGGAGAATTTTCTTAAGTTTTTGGAGGAATAAATCAAAGGTTTTGTATATTCATTGATAAATTGTACTGACACTTATTGTATTTTATCATTTATCAATAAAATATTTTGTTCTATTCATTCATGTCTCTTCAACCTTAAATTTTGAGTTTATAATTCTACACTTATAATTTTTTTAAGCTCTCATATCTGATTAGGGGGAGTATTGTATTGAACAGAACTAAGAACCTTGATCTTAAGGTTTTGTCATCATCAAAAAGGGGGAGAATATTGAATCATATGTTTTGATGATTACAAAACTAAGAGAAGAGGTGTTTGCTATGTGTGCAGATACATAAAGAATCATAGATGAAGACAAAACTTTAAGAGCATGAAGAATCAAGAAAAGATGAATATTTATATGATAAGGTATTTAATTGTCTTAGATTCAATGTAAAAACTTTGAGGGCTCAATCACATGTTATCATCTTTAGCTCATAAGTCTCATTTGTGCATCTTAGGACTTATCTTAGTTAATTTAAGCTTGAGTTATGTCATTTTAGCTTGAATTAGATCATAAAAGTTGAACTTTTCTCTGCATAATGTTTCACACATCATTCAATATGGTCCCATGTGTGATTTGTCATTCTAGGCACACCAACTGATGTTTCACACCTGAATCAGTAGTGATCCATGCATGATTTTTCACTTATGTTTGTGTGATGCCTTGATGAAGCTTTTGTGCTCTAATCCACACAAGCTACCTTTGTGGTTGCATGCTTGAATTGTCATCTGGTGTTCCTTTGCATATTGTGAAGTGTCATTTCACACCTGAATGACAGTGTGTTCACACATGTTTTATCACTTAGTCTTTTGAACACATTTTAGTTTTGCAACTAGCAATTTCATGCGTGAGTGTTAGAGTGTTTAGTTGGAAATTATGCCCTAGAGCCAATCATTATACTATAAACATTGTTATTTAATGGATTTCTTTTTGTTATCATATCAATTACGTATTCACTGTGATAACTATATCTTTGGATGAACTACAATGATTGTCCTAAACATCTCCGATTGGTCATCTATGATCCTTCATAGATAAAACAAGACTTGTGTGACTTTGATTAATTATAGAGATATAAATTAAAGTCATAGGAACTTGAAAGAGTATAAGGTGTAGGACTAACTTCATATAAGAAAGATGCATGGTACAACTCATAAGCTTATCTCATATGTAACCATATTACTAAGCCTTTTGACTTGAGATCATTATGGATTCCTACGCGATGACCACTAAATTTGATCTAGTTAAAAGTCACTTTTAATCAAGTGATCGTAAAGACTATGATTGAGTTTAGTGATATTCATGCAAAGGAATGTGAGTGGTCAAGATGAAATTTGTCTCTCATATTAATTGAGAGATATTAGTAGCGCTCTTAATGAGTAAGACTGAAAAAATATATAATCATATTAAAATAGAAAGGGTTTTTCCATTATTATAATCAGTTCACTTAGTGATTGAGAAAGTAACGGTCAGTAAAGGAGAATGACAATTTCATGTCTTACACTTAATCAAAATATCATGTGACAAATGGGATGTGATATAGTTATATGATAGATTACATTAGATTATCGATCCTCATGTGAATCGAGTAGTTGTAATGTCTTGCTAGAGGCTGCTTTTGACTTGTGGGCTAGTAGCGAAATTAGCTTACTGCTAACTTCATATGGGCCTATAGGGTCGCACGCAAGAACAACCCAACTCGAGCTATAATGTCTAAGTTTATTAAATTTGGAATGTGTCTAGATTCAATGAATGTAATGCTTTTCTAGGATAAATGAATTATATATATCTATTTGAATATTTATTTTATATATATATATATATATCTATATGAAATATAAAATTCAAAATATAATTATATATATATTTGAAATATATATACATATATGTGTATTTTTGTGTATACATATGCATATATATAATATAATATGTATATATGATATGTATATGTATATGTATATGTATATTGTATTGTATTATATTGTGTTAGTCTTAAATTTAATTTTATATGATAGATTAAATTTAATAACTAGATTGATATGAGGGAATACCATATTAGTTTTATAATTTGAACTTATGAGATAAATTTGAATTGGATATGATATTATAGATTTTATTTATGAGATAAATTTAATCTAATTATTTTCGTTAGCTCTTTAAGAGAAAAGCAAAAAGCCTAATATATATATATATATATATATTTATAGATTGGGGACGTGCTAGGTTAAGTAAAAGAGAGTTAGAAAAGTTCTAACAATCAAAACACTTTGAGAGCCACGAAACATCTAAAAGAAAAGAAAACTAACATTCAAAGGCAAACGAATGATGGGACCGCTAGCACATTGTTCGAGTTATAATGTTGTTCGTATGGATACTGATAAAGAGAGCAGATCTACATTGTCGACTCTTGAGATCTAAACTCTTGAAGAGAATATATGTGAAGCATGAGACAAAAAAGTAACTCTTCTTTCCACCTTGACATAAACGAGTTTGTTTGGTCCATATGGGATAGGGATTTAAAATTTTAATCTTTTGCTGCACCTCCTTATCCAATAGGTTCCACGCATGATCTGTCTTTTAGAATGTTTGGGTTCTACAACCAGCCATTCCACGTGTGATATTGTGTTAGTCCTACACATGATTTGTCACAAAAAATGGCTTTGGCATTCTGCCAGCTATTTCACACAGGAGAGCCTTAGGGTCACATGCTTGTTTTGGCACACAGAATGATTTGCATATTCATGTCCTCTAAACACATGTGAGTCACCTTGGTGTTTATGTTTGAATTGTCACATAAGCTTGACTGGAACTTGGCTAGCTCTATTTCACGTGTGAATAGCTTGGTTGCATGCAAGAAATGTCACCAACAACTATATACACTGTTCTAATAGTTTGTTAACTGTCAAAACTATATATGTGATGCAATTCAAGTCTAGAACAAGAATTATGATCGTTGAGTGAACTATTCATCTTTTGAGCATTCTAAAAAGCTTTTATTTGTGCATTAACAGCTTGCATTCATTTATTTATTATTCTTGATAAAGTTTGTGAAAAAGCTCTTACAAATTTCTAAGCTTTCAATTGTAACCAATTGACTCTTTCAAGAGAGTTCTTCTTTGAAAGTTTTATACTTTAGCTGAAATATTGAAAAGGTATTTTTCAAGATTTTTGCAACAACTCGCTAGTTGTAGCAAGGATTGTTGAACTAAGACAAGTTAAGTCTTGGGAGTTGTACTATAGTTGCAAGCACCCATTGAAGCTTGTGAATTTAGTTGAAAAATCTCAAGGGTAATGTTCAGGATTGGACATAGGCCAAGTTTTGGGCTAAACTAGGATAAATCACTTGTATCAAATCTTTTCATTTCTTGCATCTATCTTCCTCACTTTTAATTTCTCTAGAAAATTAAATATCACCCAATTCACCCCCTCTTGGATATCATCCTATCCAACAATTGCTAGAAATGCATATACCTATTTTAAAAAAACTTGGTCATAATATTAAATAGTTATTTGATAAAACCATTTAATATTGTGACCAAATTTACCATGCAAGCATATTCAATGGTTCTCTGCCAACAGTTATATGAATATTCATGGTTTTTCACCATAACCATTGAATATTTACAATATATTCAATAGTTCTAGGAAGAGAACCATTGAATATTTTGTTTCCCAATCAACAACATTTAAACCTTGAACAAATATTAAACAGTTTTTGGTTCAGAATCATTGAATATTGTTAGAATATTCAACAGTTAAAACCATTGAATATAGGTTCATGAAGTATTCAGCGTCAAATTACTCAACAGTTCATAACCGTTGAATATTTGGAAAAGTAATTGTTTTTTATATGTTTTTTGTAGTAGTGCTTGTCTTCCCCTCTTATGTATAATGCATATTCACTATATGGTAATTAAGTGATTATGCACAGATGATATAACGGTTTGAGCCTCTTGAATATTATTTTAGAGTTTGATTCTTGAAATTGTGTATGAAAAAACATCACTTAGAAAAAGATAACCCTCCATAGATTTTTTAAAGGATTAATCTCATGACTCCAACTATAGGGATATATAGCTTAGGTAACCAATAACGTTCACTGTGCTGTCATCACAAGCCTCATTTAATGCTTCAAAATCATTTAACCCTTCACGAGCTTTCCTGTTTGAATCTTTGTAGTTTGGAATACAAGAAATGTTGTTTAAAATTAACACAACAATAATTTTAGTTAAGTTTAATATTTGAGTTGTTGGAAGAACAATAAGTTAGTATTAGTAAAGGTTTTGTTAAAAATCGTATATTTTAATTTTTTTATGATAATATTTTTATCTTTTTTATAAGCTATTCCAAATAGCTTCTTAAAATAATTTTTCTAATATATCCCTTATATGTTTAGCTTAAATTCTTTTTAACATTTTTCTCACACTTCTAACAATTTGTTTTATGTTTACTTCTATTATGTTCTATTTATAGGGCAGAGAGGAAAAATTTATGTTGGTTCTATTTATAGGATATCCTTATAATTATTGTGTCCATGTTTATTCTTTTGCCCGTGTTAAATGCTGATAACGTCGCTAAATGCCAGAATATTTTATTGTAAAGTGTATATATTAATAGGAATAAAGTTATAAACTTGTTAAATTTTCAAATAGAGAGTTAATGAGGTTTAACATTTTTATTGGTTTTAGTGCACATGTTAAAAATGACTTATAAATGGGACAAGAGGAAGTATGTCTCTTGTACTATCTAGTGTGTGGTTAGATGAGAGTTCGTATTGTATAAAAAAAAAAAAGATACGAGTTTGTAAGTTGGTAGAATTAATTTTGGGTAGAAATTAATATTTTTGCAACGTAATTTATGGTTAGAATTTGTTTCCTCAAGAGTGATTTAACTAAAATGAAAAATCTCTGAATGATTTTAATAAAAGCAGTTTTAGAGGCGTGATTACTAAAAGAACCGTAAGCTTTTTTAATAAATTATTTGACGGCTGATTAAACTAGATTTGATATAAGTTTGGTGGGTGTTCAATCACCCTAGCACATTTTTTAGGATTTAGCTTTGATACACTCACTTAATGAGTGTTCCAATTATAATTATTAGATTTTATCAACATTTAAAAATTATTAAAATAAATTGTTTTAAAAAATTTAAAATAATTTTCATGATCAGAACAATTGTCACGTGTACGTTATCTTCTCTAAAAAGTGAGTAGATTTGTGTTACTTTCAAGTTACAGTTTTCATTATCAAATACAGAAAAACAACCCAGATGCTATTTCTGCATTTTGATTAAAAATATATGTGGTTGATACCGCAAACATACTTATAATTTAGTCTTTTTAATAAATAACTAAAATACACATATTAGTGTATAAATAGAAATTAAAATTTGAGAGAGTTTACTGCTTATTTTTTACACAAAATTTCTTGCTTGTTTAGTTGTTGGAAAGAAATAGAATGAAATAGAATACATTGATAAGAAATAAAATGGATTAAAATAAAATTATAAACTGATACCGGGGTGAATGACATATAAATTCCCCTAAAATAAAAAAAATGATAATTTGGTCCTACAAAATGTGATAATAGCAATGAGATTTCAAGGGTCTTGCTTGAGATTAAATTTATGTGATGTGAAATTACTTTAGTACCTATCTGCAACTAATTTTATATAGTTCATAAGGTTGATATAAATATTTATAAGTTTGGTTCTCCCAATGACTACAATCATTTAGGAAATCACAATTTTTGATCAGCAATTTTCTTTATGTAGCAAAGTCCAACTAATTTTATGTGATTCAAAAGTTTGGTATAAGTATCTATAAGTTTAGTTTCATTAATGACTAAAATGATTTAAAAAATCACAATTTTCTAAATCCCAAAACGGTGCTAAAGTAATTTCACAATAAATTTAATTTTAAAGAAGTTATAGGGATCTCCTTGTCATTGTTATATCTAATGAGACTAAATTTTTATTTTTTCTATTTTAAAGAGATTTATCGATCATTTTCCCTTGATAAAGATGTGAGAGTGAGCATAAAGAGGCGAGAATAGAAATTGATATGAATAAGGGCTTGTTGGTTTTGTTCTCATTTCTTTTTTAGAAACCATTTCATGAACAATTTTTAAAAACTAATTTTTCAAAAGCAAAACAAAATGAAAATTTGTTTGATGATTATGTTAATTCAAAATAATTTTGGAATTAAAAAATGGCTGATAATGGTGGTCACTAGACTTAGTTAATATAATTTATAATAGTAAGATGCAGTGTGTTTTAACATTAAAAAAAAGGAAACCAACTCTAAAATTGTTTTCCTTTTTTTCAAAAAAAAACCAAGTCTCAAGCATTGTTTTAAAAATCGGACCGGATCGGCCAGTTGGATTGGTTGAACTGTTGACCGGTCTAGTTCAAAGAAAAAAAAACCATTTTAGAGTTGAGCCGGTTTGAGCTGTTTCGAACCGGCAGTCGGATCGAGAACCGAAATCAAGCTGGAAACCGGATCCAGTTTTCAAAAACCGGACTGTTCAAAATTTTTTTTTTATTTTTTATCAAATCTTTTTTAAAAAAATGACTAATTTTTTTAATCATTTGATATTATATTGTATCATATGGCTTGTTAAGTCATGATAAACTTAAAATATTTGATTTTTTTAAGTTAAATAGCAATTTCATATGTATTTCTTATATTTAAATTATTATATACATATATAATTTTTTTAATTTAATTATTACGTCACCGGTTGCACCATTGGTCCAACCGGTTGAACTATGCAAACCGTAAACCGCTGACTTTTCCGGTTCAATGTCTGGTTCGGTTCTGAAAACATTGGTCTCAAGTTTATCAATTCCCATTCTCACATCTCAATCAACCCAGCGCTCTTCTTCGTTTATCATTTACACATTTCTATCCATCTGTGACCATATTTTAATTTATTTCATTCTATTAACATATTTCATTCCATTTTTTACGGCAACTAGACAGAGCATTACAACCATATCTATGCACGTGGTTGGGCAAATATCAAAACCAGCATCTTTTTTTTGTTTTCGTTTTTTGGGTGGGGTGTGGGGGGGGAAGCAGCATCATATCTGCTTTGGGAAATATATATATATATATATATATATTTATATAAACGTGGTTTTGGGCTTACACGAATATCTGAGCATATAAATGATGTGAATTTCATAATCTCACTCTCTTTTTCAAGAATTTTGGCTCTTCCATTATTAAAAGTTGAAAGATCCATATACAACTGCACAACACTAGGGGCGATGCTCTTAAAGTCATAGAATCATAATATTATGTGAATATAGCGAAAAATATAGTGTTGAAAGCAAGTCAATTTAAAACCAATGAATGGCCCAAATTATCCGTCCAATGAGTGTCATATGTGACATAACATAAGATTGGTTCAATTTAATCAAACGATTGTAATAGATTTTTTTATATAGTATTGAAAAAAGTAATAAATTTCAAATTTTTTGAGAGGGTAACAGATAAAAGAAGTGCTATGATCATGAGAATTGTTTGAAAATTTTGGAAGAAAATATATTTGGATAATTTTCAAGTATTGATAAATCTAATAGCTATAATTAATATACTAATTGAGCAAATAAACTTAAGCCACTTATTAAATTGGATTTGGATTTATTGAATGTCCTAAATATACTCGCTCAATGAATGTTTCAATTATTATCATTTTATCAATACTAAAAAGTTATCAATATAAGAAATCAATATCCTTTGCCTGCAAGAAACAAAATGGCGTGGAGAAGAAACTAAGGATATTCAAGGTTTCAAACTTTGGTATACAGGAAAAGTAAGTGCACGCAATGGAGTAGGCATCATTATAAATAAGGAGTGGAAGAAGAACGTTGTAGAAGTTAGCAGAATTGGAGACAGAATTATTCCTTAAAAAATGATAATTGGACGTGAGACTGTTAATATTGTTAGCACTTATCTTATGCCCGCAAGTCGAGACAGAAGCTAGTCTTAAGGAATTATTTTGGGAGGATTTGGAGGGCTCGATTCGACACATACCACAGAGTGAAAAGATTTTTATTGGGAGGAGACTTTAATGGGCATGTCGGAGGGAAGCTGATCAGTATGCGAGGGTGCATGGTTTTGGTTTTAGAGAGCTAAACAATGAAAAACAAACTCTTCTTGATTTTTCATTGGTGTATGATTTTAAGATTGCCAATACTTATTTCAAGAAGAGAGATGAGCATCTCATCACTTACAAACGTGGGGCCTCAAGGTCACAGATTGATTTTCTTTTGATTAGGAACACAGATAGAAGACTTTGTAAAAATTGCAAGGTGATCCCTGGAGATGCTGTAACGACACAACATAGGGTCCTAGTCCTTGATATGTGTACTATGAGTAAAATCCAAAAACGTCGATAAGTAGTAGCACCAAGGATTAGATGGTGGTAATTAAAAGGTGAGAAGTAAGATATTTTCAAGCGAAATCTTTTGGATAAAGGAATTTGAGAATTTCAGGGAAGTGCTAACATCATGTGGGAGGATATGGCTAAAAAGATACGAGAGGTTGCAAAAGTAGTTTTGAGAGAATCAAAAGATTCTGGTCCGAGAGATAAGGAGTCTTGGTGGTGGAATAATAGTGTACAGGACAAAATAAAGTATAAGAAGAACTGTTTTAAAGCCATACATTTGTGTCACAATGAGGAAAATTGGGAGAGGTACCGTATGGCTAAGAAGGAAACTAAGAGAGCTGTGGGTGAAGCTCGTTCTAAAGCTTTTGAAGAATTTTATAAGAGCCTTGAGACAAAGGAAGGAGAGCGAAATATTTATAAGATTGCCAAGAGTAGGAAAAGAAAATCAAGAGATCTGGAACAGGTAAGGTGTATTAAGGATGACGAGGGAAGAACTTTAGTTACAGATGATGAAATTAAAAATAGATGGGAGACTTACTTTTCTAACTTTTCAATGATGGAGAGGGTTCATCTAGTAACTTAGAGGATTTAGTAACTGGTGAAGGAGAACAAAATTTGTCATTTTATCGAATAATACATGATAAGGAGGTAAAGGAAGCTCTTAAGAAAATGACAAATGGTAGAGCCAACGGACCTGATTGTATATCTATCGAAGCGTGGAAATGTTTAGGTGAAGAAGGGGTGAGATGGTTAACTAAGTTATTTAATGTGATTTTACAGTCCAAGAAATGCCTGATGAGTGAAGGAGAAGTACATTAATTCCTATTTATAAAAATAAAGGAGATATTCAGAATTGTACTAACTATAGAGGGATTAAACTCATGAGCCACACAATAAAATTGTGGGAGAAAGTAATTGAGCATAGATTGAGATGGAGACAAGTATTTCTGAGAATCGGTTTGGTTTTATGCCAGGTAGATCAACTACAGAGGCAATTTATCTACTAAGGGGATTAATGTAAAAGTATCGTTGTAAAGATAAAAATCTATACATGGTTTTTATTGATTTGGAAAAGCTATGACCGTATACCAAGAGAAGTGCTTTGGGAAAGCATTAGAAAAAAAAGGAGTATGGATTGCTTATATAAAGAAAGCATACAAGATATGTATGAAGGGGTAAAAACTAGTATAAGAACGCCTAGTAGTCAAACAAAGGATTTTTCTATAAAGATTAGAACATCAGGGATCATCTCTGAGTCCTTATTTGTTCAACTTGATCATAAATGTTTTGACGGAACATATTCAAGAGGAATTCTGAAATGTATGCTCTTCGCGGATGATATAGTTCTTATAGCAGAGACAAGAGAAGAGGTTAATTGCAAACTTGAGTTATGGAGGAGGACATTGGAGTCAAAGGTTTTCATCTGAGTAGAAGTAGACGGAATATTTATATTGGAAATTTGGTAAAGGACTATTCGACAATAAGTTGGAAGTAAAATTGGGAGATCAGATTATACCTCAAGTGGAAAAGTTTTGATATTTGGGAGCCATTATTCAAAATGATGGCGAAATCAGTGGGATATTTCACATAGAATTCAAGCTGAGTGGTTTAATTGGAGAAAAGCTAAAGGAGTTTTTTGCGACCGTAAGGTGGCCTAATAAAATTAAAGGAAAGTTTTATCGTACTGCTATCAGACCGGCAATGATATATAGTAGTGAATGCTGGCTCTAACGGGACAGCAAGAGCATAAAGTTGGAGTAGGCAGAGATGAGAATGTTATGATGGATGTGCGACATACACGTAAAGATAAAATTCGAAATGAG
>NW_026555336.1:12035992-12075072 GCF_029017545.1 Prosopis cineraria | reverse complement strand
AATTCAAATTATAAAATTGAATGATATTCTCTCATATCATGTTAGTTATTAAATTTAATCTATCATATAAAATTAAATGAAAACTAACATAATACAATATAATATAATATATCACATATATATGTTATTAGTATAATATACATGAATATATATATATATACATATATATTTCAAATATATATATATAATTCATTCACCCTATATTATATTCATTGAATCTAGACATATTCCAGATTCAATGAACTTGAACATTATAGCTCGAGTTGGGCTATTCGTATGTGCGACCCTATAGGCCCATATGAAATTGATAATAGGCTAATTACGCTATCAGCCCACAACTCACAAGTGGCCTCTAGCAAGATATTTGCAACTACCAAATTCACATAGGAATCGATGATCTGATGTAACCTATCATGCAACCATATCACATCCCTTTGTCAGGTGATATTTTGGTCAAGTGAGACATGAAATTGTCATTCTCCTTTACCTAACTGTTACTTTCTCGATCTTTGAGTAGACTAACAGTAGCGATGGAAAAACCTTTCCATTGTAGTATGGCTATATATTTTCTTAGTCTTTCCTCATTGAGGGCCCCAGTAATATCTCTCACTTAATATGAGGGACAAATTCCATCTTGACTACTTATATTCCTTTGCATGAATCACTAAACTCAATCATAGCCTTTATGATCACCCGATCAAAGATGACTCTTGACTAGGTCAAAGTTCAGTGATCATCATGTAGGAGTCCATGATGATATCAAGTCAAAGGGCTTAGTGATATAGTTACATATGAGATAAGCTTATGACTTGTACCATGTAGCTTTCTCATACAAATCGTCCAGCACCTTGTACTCTTTCAAATGCTTATGACTTTAATTTGTATCTCTATAATTAATTAAAGTTATACTAGTCTTTTTTCATCTTTGATCCCTCAAAGATGATCGACTAGGGACATTTAGGACAATCATTATAGTTTTCCAGAGATACAGTTATCATATTGAATATGCACTTGTTATGATAACAAAAAAGAAATTCATTAAATAACAATGTGCATAGTACAATGATTGGCTCTAGGGCACAATTTCCAACAAGCCACTCCCTCTTCCATCCAAATGGCTATGACCTCACTTGCTCTTTCCTCTACTTAATCCATCACTAAAATCTTCCAAAGAAAGAAATCCATCCCTAAACACAAGCATGCCAAGCCTTTCCTTTACCTTGAACATTTGCTTGTTGATGAGACTATAGTTGAAGAACCTAAGGATCAAGCTATTGAAGGGCAATAGCAAACCCAAGAGAATTTGACCACTAATGGTCAAACTGTAGAGCAAGTCCTAAAGATCCAACTTCAAGATGTTAGAGGTACTAATGGCTCAAAATCTGCATTGGATCCCATTCCTCCTATGGATCAAAATAATTCTTCCACACCGGCTATGGTTCTTTTAGCACAATACTACAATCTAGATTCTTTATCTGATAGAGAAGACTTGGAAGCCCATCTTAAACATAGAGTTCATTCTCTCCTATGAAGGCCTATATCTTTTTAATGATGCCAAAAGGAGAGAAAATACTAGAGATAGGCTTAAAGGGAAATTGTAATAGGATTTCATAATTTATAGGGAGAATTTTCTTAAGTTTTTGGAGGAATAAATCAAAGGTTTTGTATATTCATTGATAAATTGTACTGACACTTATTGTATTTTATCATTTATCAATAAAATATTTTGTTCTATTCATTCATGTCTCTTCAACCTTAAATTTTGAGTTTATAATTCTACACTTATAATTTTTTTAAGCTCTCATATCTGATTAGGGGGAGTATTGTATTGAACAGAACTAAGAACCTTGATCTTAAGGTTTTGTCATCATCAAAAAGGGGGAGAATATTGAATCATATGTTTTGATGATTACAAAACTAAGAGAAGAGGTGTTTGCTATGTGTGCAGATACATAAAGAATCATAGATGAAGACAAAACTTTAAGAGCATGAAGAATCAAGAAAAGATGAATATTTATATGATAAGGTATTTAATTGTCTTAGATTCAATGTAAAAACTTTGAGGGCTCAATCACATGTTATCATCTTTAGCTCATAAGTCTCATTTGTGCATCTTAGGACTTATCTTAGTTAATTTAAGCTTGAGTTATGTCATTTTAGCTTGAATTAGATCATAAAAGTTGAACTTTTCTCTGCATAATGTTTCACACATCATTCAATATGGTCCCATGTGTGATTTGTCATTCTAGGCACACCAACTGATGTTTCACACCTGAATCAGTAGTGATCCATGCATGATTTTTCACTTATGTTTGTGTGATGCCTTGATGAAGCTTTTGTGCTCTAATCCACACAAGCTACCTTTGTGGTTGCATGCTTGAATTGTCATCTGGTGTTCCTTTGCATATTGTGAAGTGTCATTTCACACCTGAATGACAGTGTGTTCACACATGTTTTATCACTTAGTCTTTTGAACACATTTTAGTTTTGCAACTAGCAATTTCATGCGTGAGTGTTAGAGTGTTTAGTTGGAAATTATGCCCTAGAGCCAATCATTATACTATAAACATTGTTATTTAATGGATTTCTTTTTGTTATCATATCAATTACGTATTCACTGTGATAACTATATCTTTGGATGAACTACAATGATTGTCCTAAACATCTCCGATTGGTCATCTATGATCCTTCATAGATAAAACAAGACTTGTGTGACTTTGATTAATTATAGAGATATAAATTAAAGTCATAGGAACTTGAAAGAGTATAAGGTGTAGGACTAACTTCATATAAGAAAGATGCATGGTACAACTCATAAGCTTATCTCATATGTAACCATATTACTAAGCCTTTTGACTTGAGATCATTATGGATTCCTACGCGATGACCACTAAATTTGATCTAGTTAAAAGTCACTTTTAATCAAGTGATCGTAAAGACTATGATTGAGTTTAGTGATATTCATGCAAAGGAATGTGAGTGGTCAAGATGAAATTTGTCTCTCATATTAATTGAGAGATATTAGTAGCGCTCTTAATGAGTAAGACTGAAAAAATATATAATCATATTAAAATAGAAAGGGTTTTTCCATTATTATAATCAGTTCACTTAGTGATTGAGAAAGTAACGGTCAGTAAAGGAGAATGACAATTTCATGTCTTACACTTAATCAAAATATCATGTGACAAATGGGATGTGATATAGTTATATGATAGATTACATTAGATTATCGATCCTCATGTGAATCGAGTAGTTGTAATGTCTTGCTAGAGGCTGCTTTTGACTTGTGGGCTAGTAGCGAAATTAGCTTACTGCTAACTTCATATGGGCCTATAGGGTCGCACGCAAGAACAACCCAACTCGAGCTATAATGTCTAAGTTTATTAAATTTGGAATGTGTCTAGATTCAATGAATGTAATGCTTTTCTAGGATAAATGAATTATATATATCTATTTGAATATTTATTTTATATATATATATATATATCTATATGAAATATAAAATTCAAAATATAATTATATATATATTTGAAATATATATACATATATGTGTATTTTTGTGTATACATATGCATATATATAATATAATATGTATATATGATATGTATATGTATATGTATATGTATATTGTATTGTATTATATTGTGTTAGTCTTAAATTTAATTTTATATGATAGATTAAATTTAATAACTAGATTGATATGAGGGAATACCATATTAGTTTTATAATTTGAACTTATGAGATAAATTTGAATTGGATATGATATTATAGATTTTATTTATGAGATAAATTTAATCTAATTATTTTCGTTAGCTCTTTAAGAGAAAAGCAAAAAGCCTAATATATATATATATATATATATTATAGATTGGGGACGTGCTAGGTTAAGTAAAAGAGAGTTAGAAAAGTTCTAACAATCAAAACACTTTGAGAGCCACGAAACATCTAAAAGAAAAGAAAACTAACATTCAAAGGCAAACGAATGATGGGACCGCTAGCACATTGTTCGAGTTATAATGTTGTTCGTATGGATACTGATAAAGAGAGCAGATCTACATTGTCGACTCTTGAGATCTAAACTCTTGAAGAGAATATATGTGAAGCATGAGACAAAAAAGTAACTCTTCTTTCCACCTTGACATAAACGAGTTTGTTTGGTCCATATGGGATAGGGATTTAAAATTTTAATCTTTTGCTGCACCTCCTTATCCAATAGGTTCCACGCATGATCTGTCTTTTAGAATGGTTTGGGTTCTACAACCAGCCATTCCACGTGTGATATTGTGTTAGTCCTACACATGATTTGTCACAAAAAATGGCTTTGGCATTCTGCCAGCTATTTCACACAGGAGAGCCTTAGGGTCACATGCTTGTTTTGGCACACAGAATGATTTGCATATTCATGTCCTCTAAAACACATGTGAGTCACCTTGGTGTTTATGTTTGAATTGTCACATAAGCTTGACTGGAACTTGGCTAGCTCTATTTCACGTGTGAATAGCTTGGTTGCATGCAAGAAATGTCACCAACAACTATATACACTGTTCTAATAGTTTGTTAACTGTCAAAACTATATATGTGATGCAATTCAAGTCTAGAACAAGAATTATGATCGTTGAGTGAACTATTCATCTTTTGAGCATTCTAAAAAGCTTTTATTTGTGCATTAACAGCTTGCATTCATTTATTTATTATTCTTGATAAAGTTTGTGAAAAAGCTCTTACAAATTTCTAAGCTTTCAATTGTAACCAATTGACTCTTTCAAGAGAGTTCTTCTTTGAAAGTTTTATACTTTAGCTGAAATATTGAAAAGGTATTTTTCAAGATTTTTGCAACAACTCGCTAGTTGTAGCAAGGATTGTTGAACTAAGACAAGTTAAGTCTTGGGAGTTGTACTATAGTTGCAAGCACCCATTGAAGCTTGTGAATTTAGTTGAAAAATCTCAAGGGTAATGTTCAGGATTGGACATAGGCCAAGTTTTGGGCTAAACTAGGATAAATCACTTGTATCAAATCTTTTCATTTCTTGCATCTATCTTCCTCACTTTTAATTTCTCTAGAAAATTAAATATCACCCAATTCACCCCCTCTTGGATATCATCCTATCCAACAATTGCTAGAAATGCATATACCTATTTTAAAAAACTTGGTCATAATATTAAATAGTTATTTGATAAAACCATTTAATATTGTGACCAAATTTACCATGCAAGCATATTCAATGGTTCTCTGCCAACAGTTATATGAATATTCATGGTTTTTCACCATAACCATTGAATATTTACAATATATTCAATAGTTCTAGGAAGAGAACCATTGAATATTTTGTTTCCCAATCAACAACATTTAAACCTTGAACAAATATTAAACAGTTTTTGGTTCAGAATCATTGAATATTGTTAGAATATTCAACAGTTAAAACCATTGAATATAGGTTCATGAAGTATTCAGCGTCAAATTACTCAACAGTTCATAACCGTTGAATATTTGGAAAAGTAATTGTTTTTTATATGTTTTTTGTAGTAGTGCTTGTCTTCCCCTCTTATGTATAATGCATATTCACTATATGGTAATTAAGTGATTATGCACAGATGATATAACGGTTTGAGCCTCTTGAATATTATTTTAGAGTTTGATTCTTGAAATTGTGTATGAAAAAACATCACTTAGAAAAAGATAACCCTCCATAGATTTTTTAAAGGATTAATCTCATGACTCCAACTATAGGGATATATAGCTTAGGTAACCAATAACGTTCACTGTGCTGTCATCACAAGCCTCATTTAATGCTTCAAAATCATTTAACCCTTCACGAGCTTTCCTGTTTGAATCTTTGTAGTTTGGAATACAAGAAATGTTGTTTAAAATTAACACAACAATAATTTTAGTTAAGTTTAATATTTGAGTTGTTGGAAGAACAATAAGTTAGTATTAGTAAAGGTTTTGTTAAAAATCGTATATTTTAATTTTTTTATGATAATATTTTTATCTTTTTTATAAGCTATTCCAAATAGCTTCTTAAAATAATTTTTCTAATATATCCCTTATATGTTTAGCTTAAATTCTTTTTAACATTTTTCTCACACTTCTAACAATTTGTTTTATGTTTACTTCTATTATGTTCTATTTATAGGGCAGAGAGGAAAAATTTATGTTGGTTCTATTTATAGGATATCCTTATAATTATTGTGTCCATGTTTATTCTTTTGCCCGTGTTAAATGCTGATAACGTCGCTAAATGCCAGAATATTTTATTGTAAAGTGTATATATTTAATAGGAATAAAGTTATAAACTTGTTAAATTTTCAAATAGAGAGTTAATGAGGTTTAACATTTTTATTGGTTTTAGTGCACATGTTAAAAATGACTTATAAATGGGACAAGAGGAAGTATGTCTCTTGTACTATCTAGTGTGTGGTTAGATGAGAGTTCGTATTGTATAAAAAAAAAAAAGATACGAGTTTGTAAGTTGGTAGAATTAATTTTGGGTAGAAATTAATATTTTTGCAACGTAATTTATGGTTAGAATTTGTTTCCTCAAGAGTGATTTAACTAAAATGAAAAATCTCTGAATGATTTTAATAAAAGCAGTTTTAGAGGCGTGATTACTAAAAGAACCGTAAGCTTTTTTAATAAATTATTTGACGGCTGATTAAACTAGATTTGATATAAGTTTGGTGGGTGTTCAATCACCCTAGCACATTTTTTAGGATTTAGCTTTGATACACTCACTTAATGAGTGTTCCAATTATAATTATTAGATTTTATCAACATTTAAAAATTATTAAAATAAATTGTTTTAAAAAATTTAAAATAATTTTCATGATCAGAACAATTGTCACGTGTACGTTATCTTCTCTAAAAAGTGAGTAGATTTGTGTTACTTTCAAGTTACAGTTTTCATTATCAAATACAGAAAAACAACCCAGATGCTATTTCTGCATTTTGATTAAAAATATATGTGGTTGATACCGCAAACATACTTATAATTTAGTCTTTTTAATAAATAACTAAAATACACATATTAGTGTATAAATAGAAATTAAAATTTGAGAGAGTTTACTGCTTATTTTTTACCAAAATTTCTTGCTTGTTTAGTTGTTGGAAAGAAATAGAATGAAATAGAATACATTGATAAGAAATAAAATGGATTAAAATAAAATTATAAACTGATACCGGGGTGAATGACATATAAATTCCCCTAAAATAAAAAAAATGATAATTTGGTCCTACAAAATGTGATAATAGCAATGAGATTTCAAGGGTCTTGCTTGAGATTAAATTTATGTGATGTGAAATTACTTTAGTACCTATCTGCAACTAATTTTATATAGTTCATAAGGTTGATATAAATATTTATAAGTTTGGTTCTCCCAATGACTACAATCATTTAGGAAATCACAATTTTTGATCAGCAATTTTCTTTATGTAGCAAAGTCCAACTAATTTTATGTGATTCAAAAGTTTGGTATAAGTATCTATAAGTTTAGTTTCATTAATGACTAAAATGATTTAAAAAATCACAATTTTCTAAATCCCAAAACGGTGCTAAAGTAATTTCACAATAAATTTAATTTTAAAGAAGTTATAGGGATCTCCTTGTCATTGTTATATCTAATGAGACTAAATTTTTATTTTTTCTATTTTAAAGAGATTTATCGATCATTTTCCCTTGATAAAGATGTGAGAGTGAGCATAAAGAGGCGAGAATAGAAATTGATATGAATAAGGGCTTGTTTGGTTTTGTTCTCATTTCTTTTTTAGAAACCATTTCATGAACAATTTTTAAAAACTAATTTTTCAAAAGCAAAACAAAATGAAAATTTGTTTGATGATTATGTTAATTCAAAATAATTTTGGAATTAAAAAATGGCTGATAATGGTGGTCACTAGACTTAGTTAATATAATTTATAATAGTAAGATGCAGTGTGTTTTAACATTAAAAAAAAGGAAACCAACTCTAAAATTGTTTTCCTTTTTTTCAAAATAAAAACCAAGTCTCAAGCATTGTTTTAAAAATCGGACCGGATCGGCCAGTTGGATTGGTTGAACTGTTGACCGGTCTAGTTCAAAGAAAAAAAACCATTTTAAGAGTTGAGCCGGTTTGAGCTGTTTCGAACCGGCAGTCGGATCGAGAACCGAAATCAAGCTGGAAACCGGATCCAGTTTTCAAAAACCGGACTGTTCAAAATTTTTTTTTTATTTTTTATCAAATCTTTTTAAAAAAATGACTAATTTTTTTAATCATTTGATATTATATTGTATCATATGGCTTGTTAAGTCATGATAAACTTAAAATATTTGATTTTTTTAAGTTAAATAGCAATTTCATATGTATTTCTTATATTTAAATTATTATATACATATATAATTTTTTTAATTTAATTATTACGTCACCGGTTGCACCATTGGTCCAACCGGTTGAACTATGCAAACCGTAAACCGCTGACTTTTCCGGTTCAATGTCTGGTTCGGTTCTGAAAACATTGGTCTCAAGTTTATCAATTCCCATTCTCACATCTCAATCAACCCAGCGCTCTTCTTCGTTTATCATTTACACATTTCTATCCATCTGTGACCATATTTTAATTTATTTCATTCTATTAACATATTTCATTCCATTTTTTACGGCAACTAGACAGAGCATTACAACCATATCTATGCACGTGGTTGGGCAAATATCAAAACCAGCATCTTTTTTTGTTTTCGTTTTTTGGGTGGGGGGTGTGGGTGGGGGAAGCAGCATCATATCTGCTTTGGGAAATATATATATATATATATATATATTTATATAAACGTGGTTTTGGGCTTACACGAATATCTGAGCATATAAATGATGTGAATTTCATAATTCTCACTCTCTTTTTCAAGAATTTTGGCTCTTCCATTATTAAAAGTTGAAAGATCCATATACAACTGCACAACACTAGGGGCGATGCTCTTAAAGTCATAGAATCATAATATTATGTGAATATAGCGAAAAATATAGTGTTGAAAGCAAGTCAATTTAAAACCAATGAATGGCCCAAATTTATCCGTCCAATGAGTGTCATATGTGACATAACATAAGATTGGTTCAATTTAATCAAACGATTGTAATAGATTTTTTATATAGTATTGAAAAAAGTAATAAATTTCAAATTTTTTGAGAGGGTAACATATAAAAGAAGTGCTATGATCATGAGAATTGTTTGAAAATTTTGGAAGAAAATATATTTTGATAATTTTCAAGTATTGATAAAATCTAATAGCTATAATTAATATACTAATTGAGCAAATAAACTTAAGCCACTTATTAAATTGGATTTGGATTTATTGAATGTCCTAAATATACTCGCTCAATGAATGTTTCAATTATTATCATTTTATCAATACTAAAAAGTTATCAATATAAGAAAATCAATATCCTTTGCCTGCAAGAAACAAAATGGCGTGGAGAAGAAACTAAGGATATTCAAGGTTTCAAACTTTGGTATACAGGAAAAGTAAGTGCACGCAATGGAGTAGGCATCATTATAAATAAGGAGTGGAAGAAGAACGTTGTAGAAGTTAGCAGAATTGGAGACAGAATTATTTCCTTAAAAATGATAATTGGACGTGAGACTGTTAATATTGTTAGCACTTATGCGCCGCAAGTCGAGACAGAAGCTAGTCTTAAGGAATTATTTTGGGAGGATTTGGAGGGCTCGATTCGACACATACCACAGAGTGAAAAGATTTTTATTGGAGGAGACTTTAATGGGCATGTCGGGAGGGAAGCTGATCAGTATGCGAGGGTGCATGGTTTTGGTTTTAGAGAGCTAAACAATGAAGAACAAACTCTTCTTGATTTTTCATTGGTGTATGATTTTAAGATTGCCAATACTTATTTCAAGAAGAGAGATGAGCATCTCATCACTTACAAACGTGGGGCCTCAAGGTCACAGATTGATTTTCTTTTGATTAGGAACACAGATAGAAGACTTTGTAAAAATTGCAAGGTGATCCCTGGAGATGCTGTAACGACACAACATAGGGTCCTAGTCCTTGATATGTGTACTATGAGTAAAATCCAAAAACGTCGATAAGTAGTAGCACCAAGGATTAGATGGTGGTAATTAAAAGGTGAGAAGTAAGATATTTTCAAGCGAAATCTTTTGGATAAAGGAATTTGAGAATTTCAGGGAAGTGCTAACATCATGTGGGAGGATATGGCTAAAAAGATACGAGAGGTTGCAAAAGTAGTTTTGAGAGAATCAAAAGATTCTGGTCCGAGAGATAAGGAGTCTTGGTGGTGGAATAATAGTGTACAGGACAAAATAAAGTATAAGAAGAACTGTTTTAAAGCCATACATTTGTGTCACAATGAGGAAAATTGGGAGAGGTACCGTATGGCTAAGAAGGAAACTAAGAGAGCTGTGGGTGAAGCTCGTTCTAAAGCTTTTGAAGAATTTTATAAGAGCCTTGAGACAAAGGAAGGAGAGCGAAATATTTATAAGATTGCCAAGAGTAGGAAAAGAAAATCAAGAGATCTGGAACAGGTAAGGTGTATTAAGGATGACGAGGGAAGAACTTTAGTTACAGATGATGAAATTAAAAATAGATGGGAGACTTACTTTTCTAAACTTTTCAATGATGGAGAGGGTTCATCTAGTAACTTAGAGGATTTAGTAACTGGTGAAGGAGAACAAAATTTGTCATTTTATCGAATAATACATGATAAGGAGGTAAAGGAAGCTCTTAAGAAAATGACAAATGGTAGAGCCAACGGACCTGATTGTATATCTATCGAAGCGTGGAAATGTTTAGGTGAAGAAGGGGTGAGATGGTTAACTAAGTTATTTAATGTGATTTTACAGTCCAAGAAAATGCCTGATGAGTGAAGGAGAAGTACATTAATTCCTATTTATAAAAATAAAGGAGATATTCAGAATTGTACTAACTATAGAGGGATTAAACTCATGAGCCACACAATAAAATTGTGGGAGAAAGTAATTGAGCATAGATTGAGATGGAGACAAGTATTTCTGAGAATCGGTTTGGTTTTATGCCAGGTAGATCAACTACAGAGGCAATTTATCTACTAAGGGGATTAATGTAAAAGTATCGTTGTAAAGATAAAAATCTATACATGGTTTTTATTGATTTGGAAAAAGCTTATGACCGTATACCAAGAGAAGTGCTTTGGAAAGCATTAGAAAAAAAAGGAGTATGGATTGCTTATATTAAAGCCATACAAGATATGTATGAAGGGGTAAAAACTAGTATAAGAACGCCTAGTAGTCAAACAAAGGATTTTTCTATAAAGATTAGACTACATCAGGGATCATCTCTGAGTCCTTATTTGTTCAACTTGATCATAAATGTTTTGACGGAACATATTCAAGAGGAAATTCTGAAATGTATGCTCTTCGCGGATGATATAGTTCTTATAGCAGAGACAAGAGAAGAGGTTAATTGCAAACTTGAGTTATGGAGGAGGACATTGGAGTCAAAAGGTTTTCATCTGAGTAGAAGTAAGACGGAATATTTATATTGTAAATTTGGTAAAGGACTATTCGACAATAATTTGGAAGTAAAATTGGGAGATCAGATTATACCTCAAGTGGAAAAGTTTTGATATTTGGGAGCCATTATTCAAAATGATGGCGAAATCAGTGGAGATATTTCACATAGAATTCAAGCTGAGTGGTTTAATTGGAGAAAAGCTAAAGGAGTTATTTGCGACCGTAAGGTGCCTAATAAACTTAAAGGAAAGTTTTATCGTACTGCTATCAGACCGGCAATGATATATAGTAGTGAATGCTGGGCTCTAACGGGACAGCAAGAGCATAAAGTTGGAGTAGCAGAGATGAGAATGTTATGATGGATGTGCAGACATACACGTAAAGATAAAATTCGAAATGAGCATGTACGCGAAAAAAGTGAGGGTGTCACCTATTGAGGAAAAAATGGTAGAAAATCGGTTGAGATGGTTTGGGCATGTACAAAGAAGACTAAGGGAGGCACCAGTGAGAAGAGTGGAACATATAACTTTAAGTCCGATTAAGAGAGGTAGAGGAAGGCCTAAGAGAACACTCTTGAAAGTTATAGAACGCGATCTCTTAATTAATAATATTCCTAAAAGCTTAATAAATGATAGAGCACAATGGCGTCTTGCAATCCATGTAGCTGACCTCATCTAATGGGATAAAGACTTGTTGTTGTTGTACTAAAAAGTTATCAATATATATATATATATATATTTCTTTTTAAATATTTAAAATAATCAATACAATCAGACACTTTTTACTTATGATGTCTCTTTCAAAAATTTAAAATTTGATACTTTTTAAGTGTTATATGATAAAATTATTAAAACATTTGATTAAATCAAGCCGTTATTATTGTACCACACGAGTTATGGTGTTAAAACACACAGGGGATCCAAATCGACCTGGAATCCAAATCCTGCAAAAGTTTCTTTTCCTTTTAAAAAAACCCGATTCTATGGGATCTTACGCAATTTACAATTCCAACCACAACTGGGCGGGACCCATATAAGGACATCTTCCTCCAATTTTTACGGAGATTTACTTGCACACACAAATACATACAAACTCAAACCAAACAACCACAACTTCCGGTACACAATAATGAAGTCCTACCGAGTGAAACATGGTTACAAAGTTCATACACATCCACACACATAATTTAAGAGTTTTTCTATGACAATCAATCTGCTCCTTTTATTTGTTTTTGTTTTTCCTCTTAATAAAGGCATCTATGTTTGATATTTAAAAGTAGTTCCACAAACAATCTGCAGGCAAGTTGTCAGAAGATGGGGGTGTGATTCTTGGAGGGGACAACAACATTCCTTCTGCCATGTCTAAGAGCAAACCAGGCGTGCCGAAAATAGCATCCTCGTCCACAAATTGATGAACCGTTCCAGACCAAGTTGACGAGATTGATGAGATGTTGCTGATGACGTCTTCATCAATGTAAGTATCATCAACATTAATATTATCAGTTCTATTGACAGATGAAGAAGAAGCATTAATGTGTTTATTGCAAGTGACGACACTGGAAATGGGTTCAGCGTTCACCAGCGAAGCCGACGCCGCCGCGGCCTGGCGGATATGTGGAGCGGAGGTGGAAACCGGCACCGGATACCTTTCGGCCAACTCAGGCCAGTTGAGAACAGCATCCTTGCCTTTCAAGGCTAACACCGCCACATCATAAGCGACCACTGCCATCTCCGGCGACGCGAACGTACCGGGCCATATAATAGACGGCTTTCGTGGCTCCCGGATCTCCGACACCCACTTTTCTCCACGGCACCGGATTCCATGGAGCAGAGGGTGCCTCTTGGAGCATGAAAGAAGACGTTTGTTTGAAGGTAAGAACTAATAGGGAGGAGAAGCACCATAAAAAGAGTGAAGAGAAGATAGGGATGAGAATGGTGTATAAATAATGGAATGCATGAGGGGTAAGAAACGGGATGTAAAAAAAAGTGTGGGGAATTTGCGGAGGAACTGATAGTAGTGACGCAACTGACAGTGTGTTCGCACTCAGAAATCTGGGTTCTAGCATTTGCGTTTTGGCCATCAGTCTCAAATGGTAACAACGCTAACAAATCAATCATCATTGAGTCGAGCTTGATGAGCTAACTTTTCAAGCGTTGTATTTTTCGAAGGCCAAGTTATAAAAAGAGCTTTTAGATCTGGCATTTATAAGCTTTGTAAAAACAAACTCGAGTTCAGGTTCAGATTAACCTTAAAGCCTTTATAATTTGTTTTATGTAACTTTATTTACATAATTTATTTAAAATTTTGAATTAATATATGAAAATAATGTAGTTTATTAAATATTTATTTTAGACAACGAGGATGAAATTAATAAGATAGTTGAAATGGCATTGCCTCCTTCAAGTAGACTTCCCTTGAAAGGGTCTAATGATTTACTTTTGAATGAAGATATTGATGATAATAAGGACTAAAGAATATTTATATTTTAAATAATTGATTAGTGTATTTTTGTAATTTATATAAAAATTAGTATAACTAAAAAATTTAATTAAACAAAAAACAAAAATATTTATAAGAGCTTAGGAATCTGGCTCTAAGCCTGTCAACAATGGTCGGACTTGAAAAAAGTATTAATTTTAAGATAAAAAATTTATTTACTTAAGTTTTTAATGGTCAGGCTTATTAGATTCATTACAGCTTTACTCACAAGCTAGGTGTTACATATTCTCTCCCTCTCACCTCTTTCAACTTCTGCTCCACATGTATTTCAAAATATAACCCTTGAAATATTGATTACATTGCCAAATCCGCCTTTGACCAAGGTGTTGAATAAATTGAAGCTATTGACGTGAGTAAGGGAATAATAGTAAAAATTTAATAAATGTTTTTGTGGATTTTTTACAGTGAATAGGTGAAATTCTTATTAGAAACAATTATATTCAAAGCACAATTAAATATTAAGGGGCTCTTTGAAATTTTTTTTATTTTATTATTCTAAGAATTGATATTTTTTAGAATATATTCTAAAAACAAAAACATAATGAACATATGTATTTCTTTTATTCCCTCTTGTTCTTTAAAATAATAATTCCTAAATACCTAAATGTCGTTTTTATTTTTCTATTCTTTTGAATAATTTTTTTTGTTCTTAAAACTTTTTTGAAAATATGTTTCTAAACAGATTTTTTTTTATTCTTATTCTGTATAACAAAAAACTGTTCCCAAATTTTCAAACAGGCCTTAAGTGTTTGTTAGTTTCTGTTTCAGATTTCTAACAAAACATACAAAATGAAACAATTTTTTTTTCTTCCTTAAAACAGACTTATCAAACTATATCGGATAGGGGGGAAACGCTAAACTTGAGCTAATTAATATGGATCAAGTCGAATAAGATATAAGTCCAACAAAACACTCCCAAAAACCATTAATGAAATAACATGCTTAAGGTTTGTTGATGCACATGTTAATGTTAAGTAATATTGTTTGCTAAATTATAGTACTCAATCATGAATTTGGTAGTTTTGATGCAAGCTGATAAACTCGTCCGTTTAAAGTTAAAAAGTCATTTTTAATTAACTTTTACCTCTAAGAAAGCAGCTGACAATATCTTTAAAAGTTCTTACTCTTTATTTAATAGGATAATTGACTTTATCACAAACAAATGTTTAAATCTCATTAATTTTAAATATTCATTTAGTAGATTTTTGAAAGAAAAATCCCATTAATTATTCCTAAAAAATAAATTTAGGAAGTGCAAACATGTCCAGTAAAATTGGAAGTATACTAATATATTCCTTGCGTATACGTGTGGAAAGTCTTAGTAAATTTCAAGATCTTTTTTGACCGGTAAACGTAGCTAGAATTAATTTCTTCTCACCGCCAATAAACTTAACAAAACTACCTTCGAATTGTGGCACTTCATTATCAAACACTGTAACGTACATATATTTAATTGAAAACACAACAGACCATATAAAACGAAAATAAAGTTAGCTTGATCAACAAAGATTGGTTTAATTTATAAGAATATGACCCATAATTTACAAGGTCAACTGTAGAATCAAATCTCACTATTGACATGAGAACCTTATTAGTGGATGATCTGTAAGTACCTCTGTAAATATTTTTTAAATGTAGAGATATGTCTTAACTTTGATAAGCTCATCAGAAATAATAGCCACACAAATTTATCACTTACACATGTAAATCACAACATAAGCCAACTTTCCGTTGAATTTATCATCAATTGAGAGCTCCTCAATCCTTATATTCCAAATTTGTGTGTCCATTTATAGCAGTCAATCTTACACCCGCCAACATCCACTGTAGGTGTTCCTTTGCTTTGTCTTTGGCTATTGACAATGCATTGACTGTTCTACTTCTACTCAACTCAACGCATTATTCCAATCATTTTCAGGTATTACTGAGCTAATTAGGTGTCTTAATTTGGATTAATTGATTATACATAGAGTTTGAATAGTCACTTAGACTGATTAATTAAGTACTACGCCATCTTGTAGTGGAAGAAAGCTTTGTGGTTTATTAGGGGGCCACCTCTTGCAAGTACCGGGATTTAAAAAAAAAAATGTTGGGCAAATTAAAGTAATAATACCCTAGGGCATCTAACTTTATATATATAAGATTTTTATCTTGCTTTGATTTTATAATTTATTTTCAATAATCTAATCCTAACATTACTAATCTCAAATGATATTTTTGTGCCAATAATTTTTGTTTTAAAAATTAAATTTAAAATATTAACATTTGAGAATATTTTGTCTATATTTAAAAATTTAATTAATAATTTTAAAGTTAGAGGAATGAAAAAATACTATATAAAATTAAGATTAAAATAAAACATTTTCTAGGTTTAGATCAATTATGCATTTTTGTTCTATTAAGAATGTTTGATGAACCTTATGTGGGGAAGAAAAGGTCCAGCGTGGTTTCAACGCACAATTGGTGCCACAATCTTACACAGTGTAATAAATGTTGATAAGTTTGATACTTCTTGGGATGTTGCCCTCAAACCATGTTACCCGTCCTTTTTTTTTTAATAACTTTTGCGGAAAAAAATTAATATATAGAATTTAATATTTTATATTTAGATCCTTGAAGTTTAAATTATTTACATTTTGAATTTTAAGGCTTCGCACGACTCACTTAAGAGTTCGAGCTCTGCCATTGAATGGTAATGTACTAACACAAGATATATAAACAACGGCCCTTATTTATGTCGGTTCTTCGAAAACCTCATAGACGGAGGAAAAAAAAAAAAAACCAGGGTGGGGGGGGGGGGGGACATCATAACTTAGTAAGTTTGTGCAAAACTTCACGATGGTTTTCATGTGAGTTGGTGTGAAAAGTCACTTTGACATTGGTTATTAGTGTAACCAACATAGAAAGTTTAGTATTTTTTATTACTTTCCACATCAGTATTTTTAAAATCAATGTGAATAGACTATACCACGTCGGTTTAGTAAAAACTGACATGTTATATTATTTAAAAAATTGGAAAACTTTTCATGCCGTTTGCTTTTATAATCAATGCGGAAAATTGATATCACGTCGGTTTTATTGAAAAATGACATGGTATCTTATTTTAAATCAGTTGGAGTTGAGGTGTCGTTCATTCACTTAGATGTAGTCATGGCTTTTTGTTTCTTCCCTGTTCTTCCTCTTTCATCATTGC
The DNA here is from genome assembly GCF_029017545.1 of Prosopis cineraria. Lineage (NCBI taxonomy): Eukaryota > Viridiplantae > Streptophyta > Magnoliopsida > Fabales > Fabaceae > Prosopis > Prosopis cineraria. The sequence continues at coordinate 12,057,892 of NW_026555336.1, read as the reverse complement.
TCTTCGTTAGTTCTCTCTTCAGTTGTTGTCATTGGTGTCCATCAGTTACAGTTGTCATTGTCCACCTTGCACACAGATAAATCAAACTTGGAATTCAACTCAATAGTGATGTGAAGATGTCGTTGTAAGCTGGTAGTAGAGCATCAAACTTGTTAGTAGTATTAAAATTGTACAACTTGAAAGCAAAACATGAATGGAATAATGTGAGCTTTACAAAGTTGCTTGCATTTATGAAATTATAAATCCTATTGAAGGACAACAAGCTTCCTTGCTGGGCATATGACACAAAACAAGTGTTGTGCTCAATTAGCATAAGTTATGACAAGATATATGCATGTCCTGATGATTATGTTTTATATAGGCAAGTATATGCATCATTAACAAAGTGTTTGAAGTGTAATGCCTTATGCTACAAGCAAAACGGATCATGTCTGGTAAAGATGCTGTGGTATTTCTCAATTGTGCCTGGATTTATAAGCATGAACTAGTGTGACAAGGATGATCACTCACCTCTCAAAATAATGCTAAGCTAACCCTAATGTAGTAAAGGGCCAATGTAACATCCAAAATTTTAAATCTAGAATTTGTTGCTAATTAAAGGATAAATTAGTAAAAAAGTAACTAATTAATTTAATTATGTTTCTGTGTTGTTAATTAGCTTTTTAGATCATATATGACTCTAAATTGAGCTAAAATGGAAGTTGGATCAAATTGGATTGTGTAATATCCTCCTCCTTTAATCCATCATTAACTCCAAATCTCAATTAATTAAGAGATTAAGTCAAAATCAAGTTTACCAAGTTTGTAAATCAATTATAAATTTGGGATCCTAAGTTTTCAAAACTAAAACCATCCGAAAAGATCTTTAAAGAAACAAATCAAAGTTTACAATAATGCAGAAGCATGAGATCATTTCAAGAATTAGTACATTCACAAAAGAATCGTAAAACAAAGTGATTCAGGAAAAAAAATTGGGTATGTGCCTTGGCTTGTTTGCCTCTGCCATACGCCGCGGCGTATTACACGTTTTATGATAGCTTTTGGGATAACTTTGAAGCACCCCATTTCTCCATCTGACGTCCGATCGACATGAACTATGTGTCTACAGGAAGCTCTTTTCGAGCTCTAACTAATGGCTTAGTTTCATAACCAAATTATTACACATTCAAATTTTGGGTATTCTTTTCAAAACTTGCACTTTTTCCACAATTTTCACAACATAAAGTGTTCAAAATACAATCCTCAAGCCAAAACCTCTAAACAGCCATTTGACCATACACAAAAGACCAAAATTTACCTGTGTGAATGCACGATATCATGCAAAACACTTATAATTCACAATTATAGTGTCAACCCCTTAATTCAAAAACATAAAAGGGAGAGTTCAATCATCTATTTCATTAGAAACATCATAAACATAACATAGTATGTCCAATTTTTACTTGCATTAGTATTTTGGCCCTATCATAGATATTACATTTCATAATCTCACTCCCTAGGATCTAAAATACACTTACAACTCACAAAACACATAGTGCAAGTAACAACCAAAATGGAATATTCCTAGTTGGCAATTTCAATTGTCATATACACATAAAGATTTAAAATAAAGAGGCCTACTAATAGGATCATAGTCTTATGCGTCGGGTTGTTTTCCTCTATCTAGTCCTCTTAAGCTATTCCCAATAATATTGAAGATAGTGGGGTGAGTATAACCACTCAGTAACTAAGGTCCAAATAACTTATAATAATGCTTGTCAATTAATTTAAATACAAGTAGCTAATTACAATAAGATTTCAATTCACAAATCATTCTCTAGAACATAAAATCCACATTTTCAAGCATCAATGCACATGTTCAAAGGATCATGATTATTGAGCACCATTTTATACAAGAGAATAACTAATCACATAGTCTATCAACATAATTTCTCATGGAGCTAAGTTATACTCGCATTTATCAATATTAGGGTTATAATACATATAACCATGTGCCCTTTTTTACTATATGTATGATCACACCTCCCTTATATCTTCCTTATTCCTCTGACATGAAACTGTAGGCTATAGTATACTATGATAGTTTATACTCCGGGGACTTCCCTGCTTAAACACTTATAAAGGGATTACTCGGCCAAGGTTTAACTAACTCACTCGTGAAACACGATTTCTCCCATTTTCTCACACAATGAAGTGTCATTCTCCCTAAACTAGCTTCCTCATTGAACCAATGGATAGCTAGCTAGGTTTAAGTCTCTCGTTGAACTAGTGACACAATCTCTCATTGAACAAGTAGGACAATATGAATATAAACAATCTAGGCAAGCCATCAACTTAGATGGGAGCTTTACTACATGGATTTAATTCTCTACTCTTCCTAGGCGAACTCCCACCTCTCAAGACCATGCAATGTATAAATATGCACAATTTTAAGCATTCATTCACTCAATGATCAAGCATGCAAAACTTCATCATTGTACCCAAACATATTCATAGTAATTGCATTAATACTAGTAAATAGATCGTTGAACTCCATGTAACCCATTTCATTGAACTCCACCATTGTGCAAATCATTGAACTCCTCACAATATATATACTCATAAAACCTTATTGACAAGTAATCATTATACTCCACCAAACACAAAATCATTGAACTCCTATATAAATCAATCATTGAACTCTTAACAAATCACAATACGAAAATCCACTAATAATATTTTCAAAGAATTTCATATAACAAGTCATCGGACTCACAAAAATTAATCTAGTGGAGTCTTAAAAATTCATGTGACACTTGCAATTCATTTCATTCTACATATTTCAATGATCAATTATTAATCAATGAACTGATTAACATATAAAAGCATAAGATAAAATTCCTCCTATTACCTCAAACCTTTAAGAGGTCAAAAGTTTTACCCCTTAATTACTCACTCCAAAAGCTTCCAAGAAGCTTGAATGGTGCCAAAGATAGTCACTTTACAAGCAATCATAAAGAGGTACATTAATATCTACTTTTGGCTAATTTTCACTAGGAACTCAATACATCTTCATACTCAAGATTCATTTTCTACTTGTATGAAAATAACCATAAGGTTTTGTGGCTCCCTTTAACCCTCATTAATATTGTTGAGCTCTTTAATGACCATTAATGGGACCACATTGTTCCCAACTAACTTATTTATGAAAATTTTTTATATTAAATGCTTCTTAACCACCAATCATCATAACTCCATAAATATTAAGTTTTTAGAGGATAAATTAATAAATTAGTGGATTAAATGTGTAATTGTGGTGATGAATTGATATTTTGGCTATTAGATTAATGTTGAGTAGAGTAAAGTGGGAGAATGATGATTTGGAGAAAAGCGTATGGTTAGCAGTGAGATTCTTCTCACTGTGTCATGTGTCATGGCATGTGCAGCATATGCCACTACATATGCAATAAAATTTTGAATATAGAGTTGAAAGGAAGCTAGGATAGCCATTTACTCTTAGTTGAGTTTACCTATAGCAACAGTTTTTACTCAATTTGGATTGTACTATATGAGGTATTATGTGGATGGAAGGGTAGGTCTCTTTTGTGTTAGGTTAAGGTTAATGAGAGAAGTGTGATAGGTCCTAACATTATAGATATAAAGGATCAGAATGAAGCTTCTCATCACCCAGAGTCACAAGAAGAGTTAAGCTAACAAGCAACATTGACCCCTGGAGTTTATGGTCGAGGACTATATATCCTCAAAATTTTTCCATTAACTGGTATTGGTAGGTCCATTTGAGCCAAGAAGTTTTGCCTCATTTTATGGTACCTTACCAAATCTTGAGAAAAGTAGGTTGTGTGGCATATCAAATTGCTTTACCTTCACAGTTATTCTATGTGCATGTTGTGTTCCATGTTTCCCATTTCAAAATGTAGCAGCTGGACCTGTCACATGTAATTAAGCTAGAGGAAGTGGAAGCAAGAGAACCTCATGTAATAGACCAAACCAGATCGAATAGTAGATATGAAGGATAACTAATGGTGCAATAAGGCCATCTAGCTAAATAAAGTTATTTGGAGAGGAATGATTCTTGCTGATGTGATGTGGCAGATAAAGGATAGTATAAGGCAATAATATCCCCATTTGTTCTTATGAGGCGAGTCCTGTGGTTATGTTTGAATTTTAGGGAAAAAATTCCTTCTAAAGAGGGGGGAATTGTAACATCCTAAACTCTTAATCCAAGAACTAATTGCTAATTAGAGGTTAAATTAGTAAATTAGTAAATTAATTGTGTAATTGTAATTGATATTTTAGCTATTGGATTATTATTGAGTGGGAGAATGGCAATCTAGAGAAGAGCGTGTAGTTGGTGGTGAGATTTTTCTCACTATGTCATGTGCCATAGCATGTGCAACATGTGCTATAATGTAGGGCAAAGAATTTGAATAATAATACATGAACCAGCTCATGGGTTCAAAGGAAAAATGGAGGGAGAGAGCATGAAAGAGAAGGAGATGATAGTTTAGTTTGTTAGGCCAATAAAGTTCGGGCACCTGAGAGTTATTTTTAACTTGTCACTTATCGGGTAAGTTTCATACTACCCTATGATCCTATACTATCCTAATTTCTCTGAGTTTAGGATATAGAGAATTTGAATTAGGGAATTTTAAGAATTTATTTTCTTATTAGTTAGTTGTGAAAATGCCATTGGGTGTAAAACTAAAGTTTTGTAAGTAGATTAGGGATTTATGGTTGAGTTTTAAAGGTTTATGCTCAATTAAACCTAATTGAGTAGTTTTAAAAGGGTGAAAGTGCTGGTGTAGGGCATTGGGATGATGGTTTAGCCATCTCAATGGCCTGAGAGTGTGTGATTGTGGTGAATGGGTTAAAAGAGCTTAACAATGTAAGTGAGATGGTTATGAGTGCTAAGAAGTGTAATTAGCAATTTAGTGTTTTCTTTCAACTTAGAAGCTAATCAAGGACACTTGTCTATATAGACTGAGTAATTTAAATAGTACTTATGGAAATCTACAGGTCTCAAGTGTTTTACAGTAGCCTTTTGTAAAAAAGGTATAAGGTAACTAGATGAACTTTATATATATTAGCTCGTAAAGTTATTTACAAGTTAATTGTGAAAATTCGTATACAAGTTTATAGTCTTGTTTATATTGGTTTTTTAAACAAATAGAGTAGGTTTATTGTGTTAATTTAAACACGTGCATGAGAAGTTTATGCAAAAAGTGATGCATGAGCTGCACATACAGTGTTGCATTTATGTATGCATGAGAAAGTGATACCTTAGTCTAAGGTAGAGACTTTGGCCCTACTTTGTGTAAGGCTAGGAAGTCCTGTCTAAAGTGTTGATTATGATCCATTAGTGGGACTTAGGAGTGCATGGGTATTCATATGTGATTAATGGTATTAGTTCACCTTGTGGAGTTACGTATGCCATGGTTTTGGCATATGTGTGACACCTATTGCCCTTGTGATTTATTCTTTTTATTGTTTTCTTGTGTTCATTTATGTTTTAGGATTTCGATTCTAGCTAGCATGATTTCGCTTCTGCGTCCTTTGTCAATATGCCCTGTGACAATCCTTGACAAGGTATCTATCAAACTTAATTACATTAAATTATAAATTATAACCAACTTTAGCTAATTAATAACTTGATTTTATCGAGGCTCTTTGGAAACAATGCTTTGAGGATGTTTATTGCATAAGGTGTACATCTACATGTAACATCTTGAAATTTTAATCCAAGAAACTGATTATTAATTAAAAGGTAAATTAGTAACTTAGTATATTAATTAGATAAATAAGATTTTAGATGATAAATTGGGGTTTTGACTTCTTAAGTTGTTGAATAGATAGGATTGAGCAGAAGAACGACATTCCGGAGTAAAGAATGCAAGCATAATGAAATTTTCCTCACTGGCATGGCATATAAATTTGATTTTAAATTGTACAAATAAGATCACATAATATAGAGGAAAAGGGAAAAGGAAGCATGTTAGAGAGGGAAGAGAAGAGTGCTCATATAGGGCTAGGCTTTATGGGCAACCTAGGAGATATTTTAGACCTATCATATACTGGCAAAGTTTTATACTGCCCTAAGCTCTAATTTTACACTAATTTCTCTTAGTTTAAATTATAGAGAAATTGAATTAGGAGGTTTTAAGGGGTTGTTTTCTTACCCTTTAGTAACAAAAAGACTCTTAAGGGCTAATAAGATTTTACAACTAGGTTGGATGCTAGTGGCTAGGTTTTGAAGCTATAGGCAAGATTTGCAAATTCAAAAGGTTGAAAACACTACTACAAAATATTAAATATATAATGATGTATATTAAACAGTTATTATGGAAAACGTTGAATAAGTGAGGTGTGAAATTGGAAAACAAATATTAAAACTTTTTTAAAATTTAACCGTTGCATATACCTAACCATATTAAATAGTTATTTAATATAACCATTTAATATATGATGGCTGAACATACAAATCAGTTTTTTGATAGAACCGTTTAACTTCATACGAGTTACTAAATGGTTTAGCCTAGACAATCGTTTTATATAAGTTTACTAAACGATTTCATTAAGGAACTCGTTTAATATTATGATTTAAATTTGGTCTGCCATTATTTCCCTCAGTCTTTTCATTTCATTCCTTCTCACCCAAATGTCTCTCTATTTCTTTTCTCAATCTGCCATTTATTTCCCCTTTCATTCTCATCTTCCACCTCTGTCAATCAATGTTACTGGCCATTTCTTGCCTTCCTCTGCCATGGGTTGTCGCCATTGGTGCTCGTGGATGGTTCTAAGTGCTCGCTTTTAGTTTTACGTCCTGTGGGTTTTCGGTGGTTGGGTTCATTTGCTCTAAGTCAAGGGTTATACATCTAAGCGTGCGTGGTCTCAACGTGGGTCTTAGTCATTTCTCCAGCTACCACTTAGTTACCCTCCGACGAATCTCCCCTCATTTGGCAGAAGTTGGTTTGGAAAAAGGTTAGTTATTTTTTGCAAAAAACATTTCTAATTTATTTTTTAATTGCAATTTTCATTAATGGGTAGCCTGATAGAACACATTTGTTACCCACTTTTATTTGTCAATTAGGACCATTTTATTAATGATTTATCACCTTCAAGTGCACACATTGCATTAGATTTGGAACTTTGCCTAAGTTTCTAAGATCAGTGCACTAGGGGCATTTTGGTCCAAAAAATGAACTTTTGAGAAAATGTACAAGAAAAATTGACAAAGTGCATTTTATGTCCAGTTGATGAATGGTGAAATTAAATTTTTAAAATTCATTTTAGTTTGGGAGTAATTAAATAAAAAAGTCAACACTTTCTTAAGTGTCTTAGTTTGTCCTAGTTTTTGGTTTGCCTTTGTGTGAAAATTTTTATATAATTTTGTGCAGCCTAAAACTTGGTTAATTTAATAAATTCTCCCTTCTAATTATGAATTTAATTCTGGACATGAATTAGATTTTATCATATCATATGCTATTTAATTGAATTATGTGATTTATGTGACATAGGTGGCATGTGACTTGTGCATCAATTGGGCAATTGAGGTGAACACTCCTTGAGGACAATGGCTGATGGTTTGCACGTGAATTATGATTATTTTGAGGGATTAGATCAGCTAAAATGATGTGGATGACACATGAAATTAGGCACACATTGGAATCATCTACAAACCAATAGGAAGTTGCCACCTTGCAAGTGTGACAAGGCTCCCATTTACATTTTAATTTCTTTTTCCTTATTTTAATTAAGCTTCAGCTGATGGGAGACACCAAGGAGCACTCCATTTTAAGCCCAAATGGGATCCAACACATATCTCATTCATCTTCCACATTCTCTCTCTCTTGTTCATAGTGTTCTTCATTTTCTCTCTTTTTGTTCTTCATTTTCCAGCACCCTAACCTCCATTTTCAGCCACCAAACCTCTACAAAACTCATACCATTCTTCTCCTCTCTTCATTTTCGTTCCATCCCTTCCATTTTCACAAGGATTGAAGCTCATTTCCATCATTCAAGAGCTATGGAGTTTGGCCTTCACAAGCAATCACAGGGTTCTTGAAGATGAAGATTGGCTAAGTTTCTTTATGGAATCCTAGAGAGATGAAGATGGAGGATGAGTCTTGAGCTTCAAATTGGCTTAGTTCTTTTGTTTCCTATCCTCTTCTCTTTTTACTAGATGGTTAGATTCCTTAATCAAAGGTTTAATCATCTTAGCTTATAAATTCTAATTTGAATTTGATGTTGATGTAAAGAGAGAGGATTGTTTTATTTAATTTCTTCCTTGGACAGCCATGACTGAATTTTGCCACTCTTTGTTTGGCACATAATCTTGTGTTTTTCAATTAGTGAATTTCTTGTGTTAATATTGCATAATCTTGTGGTGTTAATGCTTGTGTTGTTGAGTAGCTTGACATAATCTTGTGGTTGCTCAATTATGTGTTTGACCATGGCTGTTGAGAGAGGATTTTGAGTGAATCACTTGGCTAATGTCTTCACCAATTGGTTAATTGAACTAGGGACTTTAATCTAAGACCTAGGGAGGTTAGCTAATTAGGTTAATTGGCTTAGGATAATTTTCTTAAGTCATGACAGCTTTAGTCAAGAGGAAAGGGAAGCTAAACTTAGCCTAATCATGAGAAGATAATGAGTTCAAAATCAACTAATCTCTAGGGTTCCATTATTGTAAAAAGGGAAGTTCATTTCACTCACTTTCACTAGCATTTTAATTACTTGCACATTAGGTAATTAGTTTAGATAATTAGCTAGGTAACTAAATTCCTACAAACTTTGGTTGATTTATTTCACTAGATAACTTTTAATTAGACTTAAAACCATTCCTTGGGAGATGACCTAGGGTTGGCCCTATATTGCATTAGGTTAGCTTTAGTGTAATTTTTGAGGATAAGCGACTAATTTCCTATCATAGCCTCAAATATGATTAGCATTGAAACTTTGAAGAATTAGACAAACTTCAAAGTTAGTTTATTTATAGATTATTAGTTACTATTTTGTCTGATGAAGTTCCTCTGATATTGTTATTGAGAGTTTCCTTTTAGTTGTAGTTAGCATTTTGTTTTGAAATTGATATATGAAAATGCATTATGTGAATGTTGGTTGGAAATTGTTGTTAATTTAATGTTAAATTTGTGAAAAGAAGGCATTTAGCTTAGGAAATGCTCAATTTTATGCTATTATGCTGTTGAAATTTTTTTAAAATTTTGGTTTTGGCTTTATGTAGAACAACTTTAAGTTTTTTGTTAAGGTCTTTGAAATTGTCTATCATTTTATTTGATTAAATTACTATAAATTGAGGACATAAGGCTCGGGAACCACCAATTTTAAGCTATTATGCTAACCTTTGTAGTAAAAAAGTCAACCTAATTAACAATAACAACAACACAACAACGACAACGACAACAACTAAAAAAAACAAATAAGTAGTGCAAAATTAATGTCCCTTACAAATTAAACTTAAACAGAATGTGAAGATAGTGGAATTAATTACCTCCCACTTCAATTTAAAGCTAATTAAACTTTTTTTAAATATGTAGAAAAACTTTTTTTATATGGAAAACTTATGACTACTAAATTTTTTTCTTATTTTTACCATATTTCTTAAATAAGGGCATCATGAATAAGGAGTGGATGTCTGTTAATCATTTATCTAGAGAATATTGGGACGAGTGGCAGACTTCATCAAATTCATAGTAAATAATGCAAAAGATCATGATTGAATTATTTTCCCTTGTTTAAGCTGTGGTAATGTGAAGTCAGTTTCTCTTGAAACATGTGAACTCCACCTGTTTGAGTATGGAATTGATCAGAGTTACAAGTGTTGGGTAAAGTATGGAGAAATACCTGATGATGTGAATAATAGTAGCCAGGGGCACATGGAAAGCTGTTCATCATCACCGGATTCCAACACAAGTGCATATGAGGCTGACCAGTGTCTCAAAGAATTGGCCAATGAGATGGAAGGGGAACTCGAGAATTTCTTAGAGAAGTTGGAAAGGTTACAAACTGATGCAAAGACACCTTTGTACGAAGAGTGTACTGAGTTCACTCTATTGTCTATTGTAATGGAATTATACAACTTAAAAGCTACAAGTGGGTGGAGTGATACGAGCTTCTCAAGCTTGCTTTCTTTGATGAAACTAATGCCATCAAAGAATAACAAGCTTCAGGGTCGGCTATATGATACAAAAAGGTGTTACGCACAGTTAGCCTGAGCTATAAGAAGATACATGCTTGCCTTAACAATTGCATCTTGTTTAGGAATGAATATAAAGAGCTAACTCATTGTCCTAAGTGTGAGGCATCATGCTATAAGTAGAATGGAAAAATTGCAAAGAAGGCACATGATATTTTCCTATTATTCCAAGATTCAGATGCTTGTATAGCATACGTGAAGAGGCAAATAATTTAACATGGCATGGAAATGGGAGGATTAAAGATGACAAGGTTCGCCATCCAACTGATTCTCTTAAATAGACAAGGTTCGACCGTAAGTACCCTGAGTTTTGAAAAGAAGATAGGAATCTACGCCTTGCATTATCTACTAATGGGCTGAACCCACATGGCATGCAGAGTAGTACTTACAGTACATGGCCTGTGATGATAATTGTTTATAATCTTCCGCCCTAGCTTTGCATGAAGTGAAAATATCATAATGTCATTGCTAATCTCAAGACCTAAATAACCTGGGAATGACATAGATGTTTACTAGAACTATTGATTGAAGAGTTGAAGCTATTATAGAAGACTAGTGTAGATGTATATGATGCCTATAAAGAAGAGATATTTAATTTGAGAGTTATGCTTTTTGGTACAGTCAATGACTTTTCAGTGTATGGTAATCTATTAGGGTATAGCATTAAAGGCCAACTTGGATGCCTTATTTGTGAAGAAGGCACACATTCCATAAGGTTTGCAACATGGTATGAAAAACATGTACCTTGGGCATCACAGATGGTTGAGTGACAATCATCGGTATTATCGATAGAAAAAGTCATTTGATGGAAAATTAAAGAAGGGAGACCACTAAAGCAGCTAACTGGTGAGGGACTGTATCAAAAGTAAAAGACCTTGATATTGAATTTGGTAAATCATTTGCAAAGCATGTTGGAACAAGTAGGTAGAAAAAGGTTAATTTATTTAAGTTGCCATTTTGGAAGACCTTGAATGTGAGACACTTTCTTGATTTAATGCATATTGAGAAAAATGTATGTGATAGTCTTATTAGGACATTACTTAATATTATAGGAAAGACTAAGGATGGTATCAATACAAGGTTAGACATGATTGAAATAGGGATAAGAGAAGAACTAGAACCACAAGAGAAGGGAACCCATACATTTCTTCATGCTGCAACTCACACATTATCCAAAAAAGACAAGAAAAGTTTTTGTGAGTTTCTTGATACAGTCTAGGTTCCAGATGGGTACTCTTTAAATGTTAAGGACCTTGTGTCACTGAAGGATTAGAAATATAAAAGGTTTAAAGACTGATTGTCATGTTTTAATGGAAAATTTTATTCCGATAGCTATACGTGGTATTTTACCTGATAATGTGTGAGCTACAGTTACAAAACTATGCTACTTCTTCAAGTGTCTTTATAGTAAAGTAATTAACCCTGACAAGTTGCCAAGATTGCAAAGTCAAATTGTGCAAACATTGTGTGAGATAGAGATGTTTTTTTCCTCCTGCGTTCTTTAATATTATGGCCTACCTAATAGTTCATTTAGTGAGAGAGGTACAATATGTGGTCTTGCTTATTTAAGGTGTATGTATCCATTTGAGCATCATATGAAAGTATTAAAAGGATATGTGAAAATTTAGAGTTGACCAAAAGGTTGTATTGTTGAATGATATATTAGTGAAGAGGCAATTCACTTTTGCAGTCAATACTTAAAGAATTCAAGGGTTATTGGAGAAAAAGATATAGAAAGGACAACAGGGAGGAAAGTTGTCACCATCTCAAACGATCAATGGGAGAAAGTCCACCTTTTTGTGGCATATAACTCTCTAGAGGTTGATGAGTATGCAAAGATTCATAAAGTAGAACTTAAGAGGCAAAACCCTTATCGATTAGATAGTTAGATCATTAAACTACACAATACATAGTTTATATGATGGTTAAAAGAGTACATCAAAGGGAAGTATAATGTCGAACCAAATTCAGTTCCTAATAGATTGAGATGGTTGGCACTAAGTCCAAACAAACATGTCTTCTCTTACACGAGCTATTTTAGTAATGGGTATAAGTTCTACACAAACGAGCATGATGACTGAAGTACAATGCAAAATAGTGGTATATCCATAATAGCTGATGGCATGCATATTTCCAGTGCAAAAGACAAAAAACCCATTTATTAAAAATGCATTACTTTAGGGTAATTGAGCACATTTAGGAGTTAGATAATATCTCTTTTCGAGTTCCGGTCTTCAGTTGCAAGTAGGGTGAAAATAATAATGGGTTAGATGTCAATAACTTTAGGTTGATCAGGGTGAATTTGAATAAGGAAGGATATAAAGAGGATCCTTTCATTTATTCGTCACAAGCCAAACAAGTTTTTTATGTCCATGATCCTGCTAATAAGGAATGGTCTATTGTTTTGTAGAGTAATAAGGAAGTTAAAGAAATGGAAGCAATAGAAAGTGATGAAAATAGAAGAAATAATGAAGTTGAGGTTGATCCATTTTGTGGGACACCATTTGAAAATGATGATAGTTTAGACAATATTGAAGATGACGCATTTTATGTAAGACATGATCGTAATGAGGGTATTTGGATTTCTAAAAGAGGGAAATCAATTCACATGAAAAAGAAAATAGTTAAAGTTGAAAAGGAATTAGTTAAGAAAGTAGTTAGAACAAGAAAAGAAAAGAATGAAATAAACAAGTAAATGACTATTAGTTGATTATTTTTTTACCTATTATTAGTTGACTGTTTTTAACTTATCTCTAGTTGATTTTTTTTGAATAATTGTTAATTGATTGTTATTATTATCTTTATAGGTAAATGGCTACTAAGGGTGATCATCCTGACACTGGCTTTAAATTCAGTAGTCCTAGTAGGCAAGATGATGATATGGGCAAAATGTGACTAAGAAGAATGACCATGAAAGGGAGGAAGAACAGTTAAAGAAGGGGTTGCTTGTGATGGAGCAGGTTACAAAAGAAAGGAATGAAGGCAAGAAGTTTATGTCCAATGGAATAATAAAAATCAAGTAGTTGATAGTAATAACTTCATCAGTTATATCGGAGTGGTAGAAAAATCCTTTGTGCCCATCACTTTAAAATCATGGAAGAATGCAATGCTAGCAATGAGGGATATGGTGTGGAATACTATAACGGTAAGATACTATCACTTTGATTATTATTTTAACCTTATTTGTTACATATGTCCTTACAAGTTAACTTGTTTATTGTGTAACGAGATTTAAGATTGAGGAGAGATGTAAGAAGTTTGTCTTACAAAAGGTTGGGATAGCCTTTTGAGCATTTAGAAGTTTTGTCACCCATAAATTCTTGCCAAACCCTGATATAGAGGGTATTGAAAATACAGTTACATCCCTTATTAGGCCAATTGTCAATTTAAATGAATGGAAATCTTTATTGACTCATGCTGTAATATTGAGTTCAAGGTAATATTTCTAACATTTTATCAATGAAAAGTTGATTTTGTTAGCTTTTACTTTAATTTATTTGTCATGTTTTGTGTTCCTAAGGCATTAAGTGCAAAAAATAAAGAGTTGGCAAGAAAAATGAGTACACCTATAAGGCAGGGTGTAAGGGATATGCGAGTGTTGAGAAGGGTTTGATTGAAAAAGAGCAGGTGCCTGAGGGTTCTATATCCCATGGCAGGATTTGGGCCAAGGCTCGAAAAGTAAAGAAGGCAATATTGACAATCCAAAAACAAAAGCGGTTGACGACATAATAGTAAGTATTAATGATATGATATTATTATTTATTTGCTTTTAGTTATTTACTTTACTTTTGCTATTTCACAAGAGAGCTTGACATAGGAGGTGTCAGCAAGAACTCTTACTACTAATGAGGATATCTTGGAGAAGGCTTTAGGGAATACCGACCATCCCTGTCGTGTTCCGAGGTGTGGGTTTTAGCATAACAAGGAAAGAATTTTTGCAGAGGGGTCAAGGCATAGTAAAAATCTGCTTCATCGATTAAGTTCAAAAATTGAGGCAAGAGCTAGCAGAATAGAAATAGCAGATACAAGTACAATCGTAGTAGTTACAAGAATAATCTAGACTTATTGACATGCTATTGAATCGTCACATATTGGGGCTTCCACTAGGCAATGCTAGCCCTAGTGTGAATGACAGTTGCACAATCCCATCTCAGCTCTTACCTGAGGTAATATTTTTCATTTTACTAGACTTATTCATTTTAATATTACTCATATTATATAACAATTTATTCTTTTTTAGGGTGAGGTCGACATTGATTGTTTGGGAGAAGATGGCACTGTGGTTGCACAGGGATGTATGTACAATATTGCTGGAAAAATCATGCTTCATAATGAACCTATCCCTGAAGGGATTGTGAAATTCAGTTTGAAGACTTCTAAGAAGCCTAATTATGATTTGCCTTACCCTACTAAAGATACAAGGATAATAGTAGATGCAATTAGAAGCTTTGTAGTATAGCCAGCTTATCTCATACGTATTTTAGTGACTTCTCCAAAGGTATAATAATTAAACTCATAATTGAAATTTAATTTTCATCCTGCATGTATTTATAATTAATCTCTAACCATCTATATGCGAAAAACTAGCAAAGCATGTGGGAAAGAAAGCATCAAAGGCTAAGAAAGCACTAGAGGTTAAAAAAGTATCAGAGCCTTTGAAAGCATCAGTGACTAAGTGAAAGAGGGGAAACGATAAGAACTCCGTCGATTAATCCAAGGAGTCCATCACACTTTTCAAGAAGGCACCAAAAGCTCTCCCTCATCCTAAAGCCTCTTAGTCAGCATCTCAACGTGCAATAGTTGTTCCCAACAAACATCAAAAGTTGCTCAAGACTTATGCAAAAACACAAGAAGGAGTATTGTTGATTAAGTCAACAACGAGGTGTTGATGGACTTATTAAATCATGCACAGGCTACCGCTACTTTATGTAACTTATATATGAGGTATGTGTCTAAAACCTTAAATTAAATGTTTAGCTATATGTATATATGTATGCTTCAATCATTTATTAATCTACTTATTTTGAAATTTGAGGAACCTGTACACCATCATGCTTGCTAGGAGAGGCAATGTAGCATAGAGGGTAATACTCGTTAGTCCCCAACTATTCTCTCCTCATGGCCATAAGATAATGACTCCTAAACAGGGATTAAAATAGCTCAAAGGCTTTCTAAGTACTTTGAGCTACATGGCACCGTTAAGAATAGAATATTCCTAGCACCTTATTATGAAGGGTAAGTCAATTATAATACTTTATTTTTTTCAAAATTAAATTGTAATATTCCCTAATTGTAATCATTTTCTTAGGGGGCACTGGATGTTACTTGTCATCAATCTAGTCATAGGAAGAGTCTGGTACCTTGACCCTATTAGGGGTAGCAATCCTAATAACAGGCCGCATATTGTAGAGATGATTAATCAATAATTTCATTAATTTTTATAATTTTATGTATGTAACTAGTTCTTTTATGTGAATATTTCTCATATCAACTTTTATATTACATGTTAGGGCCATTGTCATGTACCGTACTAAGGTTGATCAACAATTTCAACAACTAATAAGGGGTAGTGGTCGCTTTGATATGGTGACATCATGGATAGTTATCAAGGTATATGCATTTAATTATAATTAATTATGTTACTAACATAATTATAAGTCATGTGATGTCATTGATTAGTTTTTTTTTATCCATTGTGTGATTGTATGCCCAAACAACATGACAAAACCAGGGATTGTGGGTATGCTATCATGAAGTTTATGAAGGATATAATCCAGCATGCTCCTACACAGGAACTCTTCCAAACAATGTATGTATATTGTTAACATTATAATCATTTCTTATTCTTTTTAATTAATATGACTTTAATTTGTTATTGTTTTTTCATTGATCAATACTATGAGAACACTTACTGTGATGTATATACTGAGGCTGAAATCGAAGAAGTCCTTGAAGAGTTGGCACATAGTGTTTTGCAAGCGTGGTTTAGCTATGACAACTAGTAATAATGAAGAAATACATCATATAATTATATATTTAAAGTTGACATAGACATAGGTGTACTTTGCTAACTTTTTGGGATTTGGAGTTTTATTTTGGCCATTAATTATTTTAAGTTATAAGCAACATCAAATTTTATATAATTTGTGTAGGAATTCATAATGTAAATTTTATGTATATAATTATTGTTAGCTGTCGAGATTTTGTTCTGGTGCTGGAATTATATTTTGTAAATGTTCAATGCAAGAGAGCTGATAAAACATAGAAAGAATGGAAAAAAAACAAATTGGTCACAATATTAAATGGTTATTTTAGAAACCATTTAACATTGTGACCAAATATATAGTAGAATAATATTCAACGGTTTGACATAAAACTTTTGAATATTTTTAAATACTAAACGGTTATTATATATGAAACTGTTTAATATTTAAATAATATGCAACAGTTATAACTAATTAACTATTGAATATTAAGATATATTAAACGGTTCTTTTATAAAACCATTGAATATTCTATAATATTTAGCGGTTAAAAACTGTTGAATATATGCATCGAGAATATTAGTGTCTTATTATTCAATGGTTTATAGTCGTTTAATATTATTAAAAAAGCCATTTTATATACCTTTTTTTGTAGTAGTGAAACTTGAGTAGAAGTTTCTTAGGGTGGATAGAAGTGATAAAGAAGTCTAATAGGTTGACGAGAGCGTAAGGTGGTGATTTAAAAGTTGTTAGATAGTTAACCATGATTAATTGTGATAATTTAAACTTTTAGTCAGTTCAATAATTGACTTGTAGTATCTATTTGTGTAGATTATTATGAAATTGTACATTGACTAAGCAAAAGGAATTCAAGAAATGACATTTATACCCCAGGTAACCTTTCTTAAGAGTAGAAAAGTTGAGGTAACTAAATAATTTGTTCATTAGCTAGTATAACTGCATATAAGTGAAAGTGAAAATATGGTTTCATGATTTTTGATTTGGTGAGTTTCACAATGTGCATGTTTTAGCATTCAAAGTGATTTGACAATGTTTATTTAGTTATGAATGGTTTTAAAAGAAAATTGATTACACACACGCACCCCTCATAAGTGTGAAAGTGTGTAAATGTGTAAATGTGATGATATGTGTATGATAGTAGCATGATCTTGATAGTGGGTGGGAGTTCACCCTTTATGTGTGTGAAGATTGTGTGAATAAAATCCAAATTGTAAAGCTAGCATTATGAGACCATTGATGTAGTGTATTATTTAAGACCATTACCATGGAATATCTAAGCAGTTTAGAAACTCCCTAATGCCTATGAGGATACAGTTAGGAGTCAACAATACCCTTATCTTGTGTGTGAGAGGGGGAATTCATAGTTTAAAAATGGGAAAGAATACTTTTGGCTGGGTGTTTCTATCATGAAAGGTATGCTCAGATCAATGGTTTGATGGTTGATCCAAGAGAGCTTATAGGTTTTATTCGAGGAGCTTGGAGGATTGATAAATAGATGATTATGCTAGTGTATGATTGTTTTCAAGAAAAGTGAAAATAAGTGCATATGTATATCTATAGATAGTATTTTTGTATATAACAATGTTTTGTTTACCTATATGTGGTTATTCCTTTTAGTAGACATTTAATGAATTATTTTATTTACTTAGATTTTTATCTTACCTGTGGTTATTAATGTTTTTATAGGATATGATATTAGGAGTTCGAAAGGGAAATAATCAAGCCAAGACTAGTAGATCTCTTGCTAGCCCATTTAGGTTGATGTAATGAACAAGTTTGTGTAATAATATCTCATCAAATTACTATTGCCTCTACTTTTCATCTCGAAGAAAACTGCATAGGCCTAATAGCCTTTAGAAACCAACCTCTTAGCTTGCATTAGCAACAACAATCTTGGTTGACTGGTAGTTGTTGTGGAAGTCACAGTAGGCATCACATGAATTGGTAGTAGCACTATCTTTCTGGCACAATCCAAGGTAGCATTATTCCTACTAACCAGTCCATTCTAATGATCATATCTAATCCTTACATAGGAATCAAGATTAGATTTATCATAGAAGTTCTCCCTCAAAGCATAACTCAACTCCCTTACACACTTACTAGTCTTATCCAATAATTCAAAAGGTGTAGACACTTTAATAACATAAGATAACTCATGCACAAGAAAATCTAACTTTTTCACACAATCAAGCTATATAAATGATTGAGGAGCTCCCGAATCAAATAAAGCCTCAACTCTATGAGATTGTACCTGTGATTAGATTAGGTACTATTTGAGCCTCCTCTCAAGAAATCGTGTACACCCAACCTGACACTATCGGTTATTGCTCATAAGCCCTCCCTCAATTCTTGGGGCAATCCTTTCTAAAATGGCCTATGCCACCACTAATGTAGTACACCCATACCTTTTAGGATGACTTTTCCTACAAATTGCACACATAGGTGAGTGTGCAGTGCTCACATGAGATGTAGGGGCAGTAGTAGTTTGACTCGACTGCTATAGAGCTCTAGTATCTCTAGCCCTACTAAACCTCCTGCCCTGGCTAATCACTTTGCAAGACTATGATCCTCTACTAAAAATTCTCTTGCCAAGGATCCAGAACCATTAGCACTAGAACTGCCTCTCTTAAATATTTCACCAATTGTATTAGCTACAGTATAGTTGATAAAAGATGCCAGCACTGTGGTATTTTTTTGTGAGACCCTCTGATGGTAGTAAATTCAACTAGGAATAATTCAAAGAAATATTTTTTGACTATCATTTCCTTGCGGCATTCAGAGATGAAAAGAAAGCTAAATTCTATGCTTTTTTAGCAGGGAGACATAAATGAGGAGTCATTTATGAAAAGTTCAACCAACTCTCGAAGCTTGTGACTTACCTGCACGAGAGAGACGATAGTAGTGAAAGCTAAGAGATTAATTGAGAAGAAGCACCCTAAATATAGAAGACAATTGCCTTACTAAGAGAGGCTACTTATGAGGAAACTTATAACCAACTTTGTATAGCTATGAGACAGGTTGAGGGGTAGATTTTGAAAAGATAAGGATAACTATAGGTGGTTTTCTACTCCATTAGGCCTAACTAGAGGGATATTAAAGAGAGGTAGTTCTGGTGCCAGTGGTTTTAGATCCTCGGGTAGGAGAGCTTTTAGTAGAGGATTACAATCTTAGGGAATGATTGGCCAAAATAGGAGGTTTATGGAATTTTTTTGTTCTTTGAAAACTTTTTTAGTAAAATTAGTGTAAGGGAAAGTTTGAGTAAATGCAAGTTTTAAACTCTAATTTCAAGAATGCTAAGGAAATTTTCACGGTGCTCAATATATGTAAAATCAATTTCTAAGTGGAAGTTTAAGTAAGAGCATGTAGAAATATCAAATCATTTTATATACTAAATCATAATATAAACTAAGGTTGCTAGAAATATAATAAAGAGTCAATGGAAGAGAGAGTACAAACTATGATTTATCCTAGTTTCGCTCCACTACTTGAGCCAACATCTAGTCCCCAAGAAACCACTAGAGATTCTCTACTATACACAAGCTGAAGTGAGTGCTTGCCACCATAGTACAACCATAATTTTAGTTGGGTACTTGTGAGCCTTTAACATCAACTCTCTTTCCAAGTGAGCCTCTTTTCTCAAGAGAATAAACTCTCTTGATTACAAGAAAAATCTCTCCCTCACTTTACAATGATTTTGAATATGCAACATCACTCAATTGAAACTCTCTCTAAGAATAATGATGAGTACAATAAAGCTCTACACTCAAATATTGAGGATTTAAATTATATAGCTCAAGCACAATGATTTTCAAAAATAAAAGCAATAAGGACATGAATTTCATATCTTGATGATTTCTAAGCTTAATACCAATGTCAAGACAAGTTGGAATGTTATATTCTTAGCTTATGGAATGAAATAGGGTATTTGAGACATAATATGAATGTTTAGCTATTGCACAGTGATTATAGTTATAGTGACATTTCAAGCATGGAACAAAAGTTCATGGGTGAAATGGATATTTCACATGCACAGGTAACAAATCATGCGTGCAAGGTGACAAATCACGCTAGAATTAGATCATAGAAGCTATTGAGTGAAAATAAGGTTTTTTGAATGATGTTTCACACATAGATAGATGAAAAACACACTTGAATGGTACGTTGAAGCATTTTAAGGATGATTCACGTGTAAGTGTCATGTTCATTCACGCGTGAATTAGAGGGCTTCACTACATATAACTTCATAAATCTATAACTTACTCAATACAACTCTGAATCTAATAAGTTATAATATTTAGAAAGGTATTGAAGTCTAGTTCTAAATAAAGAAGTTTTATTCTTAAATGCATGTAACTTTCGAGATATGATAAAAGAGTGATTGAAGGTAAACTATAAATACTATGCAGAATCAATATCTAAACACTTAAATTCTAAAATTCATATCTTTTTCAATAGAACTCCTTTTTGAAAAGCTATTAGAGTTTATTTTCAAATGAGATATTTCACACACAAATGATTTTTGTATGAGAGATATGACTAAAAATATGACCAAAAGTCATATCAAAATTTTTGCACAATTCCCATTTCAAATATTAGACTTCAGTGTTTATAACCTTTTCAACTTAACTCCATTTTAAGTAAAAAGAAAAATTTTGAAAACTTTATGGAGTTAGTAATTAAAACATTAAAAATCTTGTGAGATATGTATGATCAAGAGAAAAAATATGATTATAAAAAAAATATCTCATTCTGTCTCTTAAGAGCTAAAATGCATGTTTTGATTTAAATATCTTGAGCCAATATTTCATATCTAAATCAATAAGTTTGATGACAAAAGACTTCGAGCCTAATGATATTATACCTATCAAGTCTAAAGGCTTCCAAGGTGCATCCAGGTTATATGAATGTCATCATTCTTCTTAAGCTTTTCTTGGATCATCATTCCCTTTATTTTATGTCTTCAATCATGAGTATGGCATGTAAACAATGACTTCAACTTCTTCCTCTTCATACTTACTTTCATCTTCGCTTGGACAATCTTAACTGATATATTATGAACATAATAGTTAGTCTAATATCAATATGCATATATCCACATTATGAGAGATGATACTATGAACACTCTTAGATATAGAATCAAGTTGATAAGGGAAAGCATGATAGTATAAATAACTTTGATGCACACAAATATTTTTTCCAAATCTCATATAAGATACAACAACATAAGTAAAAAACACATTAAAGCACTTTTTCCATGGTCATAATTAACTACTGGATATAGTAAAAACAATTAGGCATAAGTATAATTAAATCATCTATATTTCTCGTCATTAAAACTTAAGCTAAATGTAATGTCCCAAGCCATTAATGTCCAATAGAGTAGAGAATTAAAATTCATGTGATAAGGCTACCATTGGAGCTCGATGGTTGCCTAGATTTATTTATACTTATTGTCTTACTTGTTCTATGAAAGACGTGAATCTAATTAGTTTTCATTATTTGGCGAGAAAGCTAGTTTGGAAGAATGACACCCACTACTACAAAATATCTTTTTACTGCCCCTAATTTGCATCAGTTTTTTAAAAAAGTGAAGTAAGAAAATATAACTAGTGGCAATTAGGTAATAAGTTATGAATAGGAAAGCTATCCATGTCCCTTTTTCTTTGAAAAGTGACGTAAACA
>NW_026555336.1:11987053-12035892 GCF_029017545.1 Prosopis cineraria | reverse complement strand
CAAGATCAATCAAAGCATTAGAAAATTCTAAATTTTCTATAATACAAGGTATAGTAAGGATCTTGTATTCTAAGGGAATGGATGGTTGACATTACTTCCTCCATGGAACAAAGCTAATACACTTCTTCCTAGATTAACCTTCTTATTGGCTTTAAATCTTCTCTTGTTCGTGCAGGGTCTTTTAAGACTTTGCATATTTACGAATTTGCTTTAACTACCTCCAAAAGGAGAATATTGACTTCAACCTTTTTGAAAACATCAAGCATTTCTTTTTCCATTTAGCTTCCTTTAACTTCCTCCTTTGAATCTCCCTATTTAGAAATGGAAGGATCTTCCTTGATTCCTTTTCTTCATTAGACTCCTCATATGTGACTTGTGTTTTACTATAGCTGACTTTTCCTGGTAAATGTGTAGTAGCTAAAAGCTCCTTTCCATTTCTAATAGTGATGGCACTAACATTACTGCAATTAGGATTCATAACTATTTTGAGAAGGCAACTTTCTAGAATCTTGATTCTTCAATTCATTATGGAAGTAGACAATTGCCTAATTTAATTCTCCAATTGTTGAATGACTATCTCAATAGGTTATTGAAATTGGATGTTTTACTTGGCCATTTGCTTCATTAATATTCTAGACTTGGTCCATTATTTTTAGACTCTTGAATAAGAGTAGATTGCCTCATTGATTGCATAGGCTGTGAATTTTAACCTATAGTATTATATTATTGTTATTGACTTTCTCCCTATCTAAATTGGGTGATCTCTCTACCCTAGATTATAAGTGTTGGAGAAAGGGATCATATTTCTAGCCTCATTGCATAAGTCTTAGTTGGAAAATTCCAGCACAATTCTCAACTCTATCAGTCACTGTGGGCACTGATTAGTAGTGTGTGTGGCCAAACACAGATGCCATATAGAGGCCCAACTAAAGCTGAAAATGTGTAAGCCTATTGAAGATTATAAAATTGAGGTTTTGTGCATACATCTGTGGAGGATACGACTAGGGAAAAGTAGGCACTGCTAGTGAATTTATTAATTTTGTTGTGTTAATGCAATGTCCCTACCATGCTAAGAGCTCCTTTATCCTTGTTCTCAAATTTAGGATCATATTGGTGGTGGTTGAATCTTATTCACCCCTTTGACTACTTGTTTAGCCCGGTGTAACCAAATTGTTGAGAATATTGTGCCATCTTAGAGATAAGATGCAATGGCATTAGCGGAGTAAGTTCTACCAAAGCATCACTAGCTGTGGCATCAATAAACCACCTATCTGTTGGTAAGAGACCTTCATAAAAAATGTTAAACCAGCTGCGATCAAGTATTTGATAATGAGGGTAGCTTGCACATAATTTCTTAAATCTCTCCCTAATAGTCATGAACTGTCTCCCCAGTCATCTAGTGAATCCCACAAATCTTTTTTAATTACTGTTGTGCAAGAGGAAGGGAAGAATTTTTTCCAAGAATAACTATGTCATTTGATCCTAATAGATAATAGCACCTAGTTGCAAGTAATATACCAATCTTTTGCTACTACTTCATCCAATGAAAAAGAAAAGCCTCAATTTGATTTGCTCTCTGAAACTCCTTAAAGCTTCATAGTGGGCAAATAATATGAAATTCCTCCAAGTGCCTATTCGGGTCCTTTCCTGCAAGACCATGAAATTTAGTTAGCAAATATACTAAACCATATTTCAATTCAAAACTAGCATTTGCATCTAAATTAGGATATTAAATGCACAAATTTTGATAGTGCACATTAAGGGCAACCAATTCTTGAATGTCCATTACCATAATTATTTTCAGCCATGTTTTCCAACTTACTGTAGAGTCAAAGTCATATTCAGAATCACTATAACACTATCAATCTTCAACAAAATTTCAAAAAAACACTATCCTAATTTTATGATGCTTTTTGATTTTAAGGTTACTACACAAAAGTTATCTCAATCTCAAAAGTTCAAATCAATTAATTTATCGTGCAAAGATCTTGTCATGTACTAATAAACCAAAAACAATGAAAAAAGACCTAAAATAGGTAAAGCAAAAATAATAATAAATCTAGAAAAAAATCCTAGAACTGTAAAAATAAAAATGAGTGAGAAAGGAAAACAAAAAATAACAACCAAACCCGAAAAGTTAACAACTTTGACTTCCTAGCACAGAGCCAAAATTTTGACACTACTGTTGAATAGCACCAAAATAATAAAAATTTAATTTTATAGTAAAGCAAACCTAAGTCGTCTCCTAAGAGTCATGATTAACTATTTGAATTATGATTATAAAACGCTAAAAGTGAGGGGATTTTTTTAATGATGAAATTAATTTAAAAAAACGAAATTAAATTAAATAAATAAAAATAAATTCAAATGAGAAAATTATCAAACACAATAGCGCAATCAATCACAACTCAATCACCTAAATTTAATCTTCCTTATCCACAAAATAAATTAATTTGATTTAACTTCACTATTCTGGTTTCATTATATATTTTTCAATTATCATTCAAGAATTAACAATAAATTAAGTTATAAATTAATTGAGATCTCTTTTAACCCACAACCTAACAACTAATTTTAAGTTAGCATACCATAAACAAAGCAAAGATAATCACCTAAGCTAGGCTAAATTACTCTTACGTGCTATATCAATGATTTAGCAAGTAAAACCTCATATAAAAGTTAAACTCAAAAATGATGCAATAATAATTAGCAATAGCATTAAAGTATAAATTCAAGTAGAGATAAGAAGAGTAATTGAAATAAAGCTAAACAAAATCTTCCTTGAATAATTAAAGACTCTTATTAAAATTTAAGATCATAGTTGGAATTGATCACAACAAAAAAATTAGCTCTCCATAAAACTAAAAATCAAATAGCATAAGATGAGAAATTGAGAAATCATCGCCTAGTAGCTGAAGAACAGAAAAAAGACACGATGCCCCTGCTTCTTCGTAAAAGTCATCAAGTCATGCCTCCCTTTGTGCTATGTTCCTTGCTTTTTATATATAATGAATGATGCGTACACTCCTCTAATTAAAATGCTGTTGTCTCTCTTGAAAGAGAAAAACTTAATATTTATTAAATAATAAAACCACCCTAAATGACTCTAATTGAAAACTACACTAAAAAAAATCAAAATAAAAATAAACAAAATTTTAAAAATTTAGTTCTTGATTAGATCTTCAAGCATGTCCATATTCTTCTTATCAAAATAATCTTTGTTACTATCTTTCAAATTGAATCTAGAAGATCTGCACAAGTAAAATAAAATAAAATAGCAACTGTGCAAAAATATTAAAGATATCATTTATATTTTGAAATCACAGATTTAGATAGTTAAAATATAAAAACTAAAGATTGGCTAATAAAATTAAATAATATTTAATTAAACTCAATTAGCCTTAAATAAATTTTTAAATTCCAAATTAAAAGGATTAAAATAGATAAATTGTCATTTATCACTCTTCTATCGCGAAGTACACTCAACGCTTGGACTATTAGACTTCCTAGTCTTGCACAATAAGGCTACGACCCCCTACCCTAAGGTACACTTGTGCATAATTCTGCTAGGTTCTTCCTGGTGGAGCAAGCTCTATGCTTAAGACCTTTAGGACTTCCTAGCTTTACATAAGTAAGGCCACGCTCCCTACCCTCTAGATGCAAATGTATGTGCATCTTGATAAACATTTCGAGCATCACTCACTCACATAAACGCATGAATAGTTCTTTCACAATATTGCTACTTTATCAGTTCATAAGACACAATGCATATAGTTTGACATAAAATACTTTTAAATAATTTCATAAACCAACAAATAAATGGGCTACTCTAATTACCTTTTACCCTTTTTTACTAAAGTTACTGTTCACGTTGAACTTCTTAAGTTTGTTCAATTCCAACAAGCAAATCCTTAGATGCTCAATCTACATAACAAACATCTATTACTGAATTTCCAACATTCATATAGGGCATTAATTTGGCTAAGCCAAAACCCTCAATATATGAAACAGTTCAACTAACACATTTTAAGTTCACATAATTCATTCTCTATAGTCATTTACCCTCTAGACTACTCAAATGACCCAAGACTTTCCCCTTTCTCATCTCTTTATCAATTTCCCCATTTTAACCTAATAGCTTAGGTTAATTTAAGCTTTTATCCTTAAATTTCAACCATTAAACTTTAAATCAGTTGCAAAACCTTAGTTTTACACCTAAGACCCCTTTTCAAACCTATCCCTCAAATTTTAACTCCTTAAAACTTTTTGATTCAATTTTTCTATCAACCAGACTTAAAGGAATTTGGGTAGAAACATACTACAAGGAAGCATAAAACTTACCTAGTAAATCACTGACCGAAGTAAACTCCTAAACTTCTAATAATTGAACCTAGCAAGATAAACTCCCTCTCCTCTCCTTTATGCATTTTTCTTACTTTCTCTTTTGATTTCAAGAGTTGAGATTGTCAGCTTTATTTAACTTTTGTGCATGAGTCAAATCTCACTTATGCTCGCGTGTTAAGTCCTGAATCATTATTCTACCATCCGATCCTAAAACCAGATCAACCAATTATCACCACATATTAATCCCCTATTTAAAACTATAATCAATCCATGAATTACTAGTTTACCTCTGATTAGCAACTAGTTTTTTTGGATTAAAATTTAGGATGTTACAATTCTCCCCTCCTTTAAAGGAATTTTGTCCCTAAAATTAAATACAACTACAAGCTTAACTCATGGAAATAAAAGAGGATACTACTTCCTTATACTCTCCTTTATCTCCCATATCACGTCATTAGGAGCCATTTCTTGCCAAAACACTTTCACCAATCAAATAGTCTTGTTATGCAAGTGTTTTTCTTTAGATCCACTATTCGATCTAGCTCAACCCGGTAGGTAGATTCTCTTGAAGCTCTACTTCCTCTAGCTTAATAACGTGTGATAGATTTGATTAATACTTTTTCAATTGTAATGGTATCCTAAATAATGGCGAGATAAAGCAATTTGATATGCTACAGGACCTACTCTATCCAAAATTTGATATGGTCCTATATAACAAGGTGTTAACTTCTTAGTCCGTATGGACCTATTAATACTAGTTAGGGGAGAAACTCTAAGAAATATATGGTCCTCAACTTTAAATTCTAATTGACACTACATATCGACATAACTCTTCTAATGGTTCTAGGAAGTAAGAAGTTTCTATCAAATAACTTTGATCTTCTCTATAGTTTGATCCATAATATCTGGACTAATCACCCCTTCTCTCGCTCAACTCAACCAGTATAAAGAAGATCTATACTTTTGCCCATACAATGCCTTGTATGGTGTCATTTGAATACTCCAATGAAACTGTTACTATAGGTAAATTCAGCCAAAGGGAAATAGTTGTTGCAACTGCCTTTCCATCAAGGGCATAAGATTGAAGCATATCTTCCAGAGTGTGAATCATGTGTTAGTTTGCCCATCGGTCTGTGGATATAAGAAGTACTAAATCTCAACTCAATAACCATAGCTCTCCATCGCGCTTCTTAAAATCTCGAGGTAAACCTAGGATCGTGATCTAAAATAATGTCCATAGGCACATCATACAATCTCATAACCTCTTTCACATACACTTCTACATACTTCCCTATATCATAGGTGGTCTTAACTGGTAAAAAGTATGCTAATTTTTTAAATGATCTACAATAACCCATACATTTTGACTGAGTCTTAGGTGGACCAAACACAAAGTCCATTGATATTATTGGACATAATGACTTATGAAATTATGTTTAGATTAAGTTTTGATGATGATAAATATAGATGAGTTAACTATACTTATGTCTAATTATATATGTATATATATAGTGGTTAATCATGACTATGGAACAAGTTCTTTAAAGTGTTCTTAGCTATGCTATTCTATATTACATGAGATTTAGAAAAATGATTTGTATGCATCAAAGTTATTTTATACTATCATATGTTTCCTTAAATTGATTTTATACCCAAAAGTGTTCATAGTATCATCTTTCATAACTTGGATAAATACATAGTGATATTTGGACTAACCATTTTGTTTATAATATATCATTTAAAATTGTCCAAAATAAAGGTGAGAGTAAGCATGAAGAAGAAGAAATTGAAGTTATCATTACCATGCATGCCATACTCAAGATAGCAGAACATAAAGAGAAGAATGATCTAAGAAGAGCTTAAGAAAAATAAAGACAGTCATGAATGTTTGGATGCATCTTAAAAGGATTGGACTTTATAGGTATAATATCATTAGTTTAGAAGTCTTTATGTTAAACTCAATGATTAAGATATGAAATATTGGCTTAACGTACTTCAAATTAAAACATGCATTTTAGATCTTAAAAGATAGAGTGAGATATATTTTTCTATAATCACATTTTTCATCCTTGATCACATATATCTCACCAAGTTTGAAATGTTTTGATTATTAACTCTATAAAGTTTTGAAAATTATCTATTTACTTAAAAAGGAGTTAAGTTGAAAAAGTCATGAACACTTAAAGTCTAAGTTTTGAAATGGCAATTGTGTAGAAAATCAGATTTGACCTTTAGTCATGTTTCTTATCATATCTCTCACTACATAGATCATTTTAATATGAAACATATCTTATTCAAAAATAGACTCCAATGTATTTTCAATGATAGTTTATTTGTTCAAAATTAAGTTTTATTGAGAAAGATATGAATTTTAGAATTTGAGTGTTGAAATATTGATTCTGCACGACATTTAGAGTTAATATTCATTCACTCTTTTGACCATATCTCAAAAGTCACATTGAATTTTAGTGTAAATTTTTTCTGTTGAAAACTAGAGTTCAAGAGCTTTCCAAGGATATATAATTTGTTAGATTTGCAGTTGTATAAATGACTCAGAGTGTTATGAAATTTTGTATAGTGGCACCCTTCAAATCACACAGGAATGAAAAAGGGACACGTGTGAAATGTCCTTAAAAAACTTTAGTGTCCAAATCATGCATGAATCACTTCTCCTACATGTGTGAAATGTCACCTAGAAGCCTCATTTTTCACTTAATAGCTTCTATTGTCTAAATCAAGCATGAATCACTTTTTGTCCACATGTGATTTGTCACCTGTGCAATATCACATGATGTTTTAAGCATGGCTTATCATGTTTCAAGTGAGATTTGTCACGTGTATTTGAAATTGCCATTGCACACGTGAATGAGTTTTGTTCTACATGAGAAACGTCACCAACAACTATAATCACTATGCAATAACTATAAATGTTCATATTATGTCTCCAACTATTTCACTTCATAAGCTATAAATATAATACTCCAAACTCATCTTACTAAGTGATTAACCTTAAAAATCATCAAGCTATAAAATTCACTTTCATATTACTCTTATTATACAAAAATCATTGTTTATGAGCTAATATCATTTATGTCTTCATCATTTAAGTATTAGAGCTTTATTGTACTTATCATTACCCTTAGAGAGAGTTTCAACGGAGTGATTTTCATAATCAAAATCATTGTTAAGGTAAGGGAGAGATTTCTCTTGTAATCAAGAGAGGTTTTTCTCTTAGGAAAAGAGTCTCATTAGTAAAGTGAGTTACTATAAAGGTTCATAAGTGCCCAAACAAAACTTGTGGTTGTCTTGTGGTTTCAAACACCCACATATGCATGTGTTATAATGAATAAATCATGAGTAGTTTCATAGGGATTAGACGTAGGCTCAAGTAATAGACTTGAATTATGATAAATCATTATTTGCATCTCTCTTCCTTTATCTATTTATATTTCTAGCAACTTTAGTTTATGCTATGTTTTAGTGTCTAAAATAAATTTTGATGTATTTACATGCATTTATTCAAACTTGCATTTAGAGATTGTTTCTAATCATTCTTACACATATTGAGCTTGTAAAAAATAAATTTAGCATTCTTGCTCAAAACTTTTAGAACTTAAATTTGTCTAAACTTTCCTTTAAACACAATTTTGTTGAAAAGTTTTAAAAAACTGAAAATTCCTTAAACACCCAATTTATCCCCCTTCTTGGGTGTGTTGCCATGTCAATATTTGATATTAGAACCAGGATCTTGGATAAAGAACTTAATAGTCTCAAGAGTTTCGAATGGCAACTTTTCAAAGTTTTTCAGCTTTTAAAGGAATTGACATTAAAAAAACCTTCTACTCTTGAAAATACCAATTTTTGGTTTTAGAAAGTGAAAATGCAATTTATATTCAATCCATTGATTTAGATATGTCGAAAGTTTTCATAAATGATTTTGACTTCAAACCTAACAGAGATTAAACTAAGAAAATAAATTGTTTTCTTTGAACAATAGAGCTATGTAGATTTTATATAGTGCTTTAACTAAAACTAATTTTATAAAAATTAAATATTGCTCTATTGCTAAGACTATTTAGGATACTCTTGAATCCATCTATGCTACTAATGATATTTTTGATAACGAAAATTTTGACAGTTCTTTAAATATTGAACAACAAGAGGACTAATACCTACTAACTTTTGGAGAACACACGGAAGATGAAATTGAAAAAGGAGAAATCATTGAACACTTTTATAGTCCAATCAATACAATTGGACAAGAGGAAGATGATCCCTAACAAGAGCTTCACATGATAGATTTAATTATATCACAATGTGAAGCTTAAGAAAAATTTGAGGCATACAATTCCATTCTTGTGAACACAAGTCAAATGACTTTGAAAATTTTCATAGAGCAATTTTTAAACCTATAACTGATTATGTTTTGAAAAGTATAAGAAATTTAAATTCTAATTTTGCTAAAAGTGTTGGAAATACTTTTAAGAAGAGAGTATTTAGAAAAATAAATTATTCATAAATTGTTCAAGTAACAAACACACAAATTGGAAAAGTGTCAAAAATGCATATCATTCTATTATTTGCAATTATTGTGGTAAATCTAGACATGGTTCTCACACTTGCTACATTAGGAGAAATTTTGATATGAGAAACAAGTTATTTAGGTCCTAAAAGACAAGGAAGGTTCAATGCTAACCCCTAAGGACCCAAAGCTAAATGGGTACCGAAATGTCCTAGTGCTATATGTGTGTAGAACAAATGCATGAAAAATGGACAAATTGGTGCAAGAAAGGAGGAAGCCATGATGAGAGCTTCTCATGAGCATAAAGAAAGACTTTTAGAGTCAACACTGGCTAGGAAAACTCTTAAAGTCTCACCCATTGCTGAAAATGCAAAGTTATATTAAAAGAGGAAGCAATGGATAAGAGCTCACTCCTCAAGGATGAACTACTATAGAGTACTTTTACTATTCAACTATCTTGAGGAAAACAAGAAAAGGAGGATATCTCAAGAACTAAGTAGCAGACTTATAAAGTCTACAATGTATGAGAGCGGATCACATACACCCAAGGCAACATATACAAAATCTCAACATCCTGTGTATTAGGAATGAACATTGCACATTGTTTTGAAATGAATTTTTCATAACATATCCTTTGAAAATTATTATTGATAAATCTTTAACAAAGAAATTGTAATGTTTAATAGATTAGCTCTTTATGCATTCACATTGATTTCAAATGAAAATATCCTTTATGCATAAAGACATGTTTAACCCATTATGCTCAAGTGTTATGATTTGATAAAATTCCTTAGAGCATATGAATCATGACTCCTACAAACTAACCATAAATGGATCTAAGTCAAATTAGATACCTTGAAAGAGAAAGGTTTCCAATGTTTTGTGGGAAGATAAAGAAACCAAGATTCTCCTTAAAAATGCTATACTTGGAGAAATGGAACAAATCTCAAGGAAGTTGAATAATTGGAGCTTGAACTTTGGTATAACACATGTAAAGATGGAAAGAACAACATCTACACACTAAATCAAGCAATCTCACAAGGACATGCGCAAAATTGGTAATCTCATTCCTTACTTTATCCTATACCTTATGATACACCATATTAAGATAAAAGTCCTTGTTACATTCCTTTAGCAATCCATAATTCATTTCTTTCAAATTAAATTTCATGATTGCTAAATTGACAAACTGAATTGTGCATATTTTGTCAAATGCTTCAAAATTGTCATTTTTAATGCATAATCTAAAATTATTCATGATTTCATAAAATGTATTCTTTTGAAAAATTCATATGCATGATTTGAAATAATAACAATATGAAATCATTAGGATTTATCATTTTCAATTCTCTTCAAATACTTTATTCATGAAAATTCATGGCCAACTTGATTTCATTCAAGTGTTTGAGAATTTCATGAAAAGTTAGCTTAAGGAAACTTGATTTCAAAATGATTTTCATGATTCATATCATCAAGCGCTTTCATGTGCATCAATATTCATGTCTCAAAATTTCATTTTCCAATTACTTGAATGGGTATGAATAAAACTAATGTTTTCTAGCAAGTTTATGATTTTGTTTGAGCAATAAAACATGATATGCTAATTATAGAAGAGAAGCTCAAGAAAACTCAACAAAACTGAAGTCATCCACCATTGAATAAAGAAATGCATAAAGATGACTACAAGAGAAGATGAATGACAACTATGTCAAAAGCAATGAAAATTCCTATCCCTTACTCTTAGTATTGTTTCATATCATTTTGGATAGGTTTTTACTTGTTGAATTGATAATTTATGGCATGAGTTGCATATTCACATTAATGACATGTTTTGAGCATAAATTCATATTTTTCATGTCATCATTAATCACATAGGGTCTTACATTAGTTAAATATTCTTGCACCCTAATTGCATAATTTGAGCCATGATCTTAGATGCATAAATTCTAGAATACTTTCTCATTCTAAAGGAGAGCTCACAAGTTTGAATTTTGCAAACTATTCATGCTTCTTGAAAAGGATTTCATGTCAAATTGAGTTTTTATGCTTTTATCGAAGTTTGAGAAATTGGATGCTATTGAAAATTACATTTTGGAGCATTGTATACAAAATGTCATAGCTTCTTACATCACATGTGAAATAAGGAGTTTTTATTTATAACTCATTATAAAACCCTCCTCACATTCAAAATTTTGACTTGAAATCATGACTATCTTATGCATAATCATGTTTCATAAGTTTGTTATTGATTTGATTTTGATCTTGTAAGAATGAGAAGCATATGAACTTCAATCATCTAACCATTGGACAAAATCAAGCTTGGGTACCAAAGAAGAGATAAATTTGTGTTTTCACAAGATCTCACTTTGATCTTAAATGTTTTAGACATACCAAGAAATTTGCCTTAGAGTGGCAAATTAAAAGTACACATGTTTTAGAATGGAAGCAAGCTTATTTAAGATAACAAATCATCATGACTGAGAAGCTTGCCAAAACAACTGTGCACTAGAATGAAAGCACATGTAGATAAGAGTTCTATAGAGCTTTTCATGGAATACTAAGGAGTAAAGTAGCTCTAAGTGCTATTGTAGCTTTATGTGCTTTTCTCTCCTCCTAAGGAATAAAGTAAGAAAATATAAAGAAAGAAATAATTAGAGGTTGGAAGATAGTAATAAATTTATAAAGTTGCCAACTAATGGGGATGTAATGCATAAGAGATCAAAACCAAAAAAAACTAATACCAAACTATAAAGTCCCCTATTTCATTCAGATTTTACTAATCCTTACACATACTACCATACAATATCATAGATATAGCCCTTAATTTGTTTTCAAAATGTGTGATCTCAACTTCATAGGAAATATGTTTAATAAAAAGGGCTAACAAAAGTATAGACTCAAATTCACTTTCAAGAAAAACAAACAAACAATTCTTGTCAAAAATAGGCCAGGCAGTGCGACTTACACCACATGTGCCTTGGCATGTGGTACAGAGTAATGTGCCCATGTTTTGTGTCATACACTGTGGTGTATGTATCAGATTCTACTGTCATGATAGATTTTTGATACGTAGTTGTGTCATGCCCCATTTTCACACCCAACATCCGATTGGAGTAATTCAAGTACCCACACAAAGCTTATAACATAATTCATCTATTGAGATAAATTTACACACAATCTAATGGTCTAATCTTAAATAGGATACTTGGGTGCAAAAAGCTACTTTTCTTTCAAAACTTGGCACCCTAAGTGTTCAATTCTCATCCCTTATCCTGTTAGACCTTTTTGGGCCTTAAACTAAGTCCAAACGAACTGTATACACCTAATTAGCACATCAAATCACATACATCACATCATACAGACAATTTGACCTCTCAATGCCATAATATACACTTGTGGTCACATATGAGACACAACACATAATCATTCAACTAGTAACATACTTGTTTTACTTTCATCCATCCAACTTCCACATATGGTGTTGAGCCTCACCATATGGTCAGGAATCACAATTTACTTTACTTACACACAAATAGGGCTAAGCCTCACCATTTAGTCAAGTTTCATATATATATATATATACATACACATTTTTACTCAACAAGTTGACATTCAATACTAATGGAACAACTTACACAATATATCATATATTTTCTTAAATAGCATCTAGGCCTACCCAAGTATTCACCATTGTGATACACTAGCCTAGATGCAATACAAGATATAAAATCAAGCTTACAAACATGACCTCATATAAACACATATATACACATATGCTGTAACATCCTAAATTTCTTAATCCTAAGTTAAAGGTTAATCAAGTCTGAAGTGGAAATTAAAGTGGGATTAGAGATTTGGATGATTAATTGGCATTTTGACTTTTTTGTGTGTTGTATGAATAGATATGGGTGTTAGGAGTGCATTTCAAGCCAAAGCAAGTGTGTGTGGTGAGAAGAAGTCTCACTGTGCCACTCTATACGACACACTATGGCTCATGCTTCATGCACCGCGGCACATAGACTAGAAATTTACTTCATAAGTCATGAATTTTAGAAAATTTTAGAGGAGAAAAATTAAGAAACACATGAAATAGAGAGAGGAGAAGGGTTGAGAAGATAGGTTAAGACATTTTAGAGTGGTGGAAGGTGATTCATATTAGTAACTTGCCAGGTAAGCTACGTATAACTCTTACCTTCCATTCTACACAAATTTCTCTGAAAATGAGTTATAGAGAAATTGAATCGATGGAATTTGAGTGGTTTGATTCTTGTCTAATAGTAATAAAAGGTTCTTGGAAGTTAAATCAGAGCTTTTGATTAGTTTAGAGCTGAACAGCAGAGCTTTAAACTCGAAGGCTTAATTTTAGCCTTTAAAGAGAGAAAGTTAGGGCAAAAATTGATCTAAGTGAAATAAGACTAGTTGTGGTAATGTAAAGTAATAATTGGGTAGTTATGGACTTATAATGGATAATAGAAAAGAGTTTATGGAGGAATATAGCCCTAAATAGTACAAATGAGTTTTTGGTCAAAATGGGCCAAATGACTAAAATGTGCCAAATGTGTTCAGATTGGCATATTAGATGCGTGAGTAGAGAAAGGAAGCTTGATGTAAGCTTGTGTGATAGTGAAATCTATAGGTAACCTTTCTAATAATAGAAGGGTTGAGGTAACTGAATAGCTTCCTTTGTTTGACTGTTTATTGTAACTATATGTTAGTATGCTATGTAATGCATGAACTAGTTTTGAATTGAGCATGTTTTGTGGTATTGATTAATTGTGTGTGTAAAATGACTTTTGATCGAAATGAGCATTGAAATTGTGTTTTATAATGTAAAGTGATATATATATATATATGTTATGTATACGAAAAAGTAAATTGTGAAAAGGGAACCTTAAATGGTTCGAGAAAGCATAATCTGAGTTGTGGGAGTTCACTCGAGTATATATTATGGCAAGGTTTCCTTAGTACCCTGTTAGGGTGTGGTATTGGAAACAATTTTCCTTAGTACCTTGAAAGGTGCTATGTTAGAGAAGATCTTCTGAGTGCCTATTAAGGTACTGTGTTAAAGATGAGAAATTCCTTATTATCTTTATGATACGGGTGTGAGTCAATGACGCCCCATTATGTGTATTAGGGGAAAACCATAGTCTGTATTGTGCATTAGAACATCTTTGGCTGAGTGATTCTACTACTGCAGGTGAGCTCAAGACTAATGAGAATGTACAATGGTCTGAGATGAGCCTATGGTTTCATATCGAAGTGATTTGAAGGTTTGGTTGGTAGAGATCATGCTAGTATTTTATGATATGATGACATATCTTGAGATAGCATGAAATCCTTCGAGATTGATAAAAAGTGAAATATGAAATGTGATATGATGTAAATACTACTTTATGAGGTTTTAATGGTACACTATGTTTACTTTCATATTGTTGCATGTGATAGTCAATAGGAGTTATTCTGTTACTGAGATTTTTATCTCACACCTATGGTTACATGTTTGCAGGATCAGGAAGTGATCAGGCAAAGGGAAGAGAGTCTGGACTGGCTTGAGTTGAGAATCCATGTACTTTGAGGTTGTGTAATGAACTAAAGTGAAATATTATATATATAAGTGTATATGAATTGCCATAGGTTGCATGCATGTATTGAATGGAGTTTTTGCGAAATCAAGCCTAAATTATGTGTATATGTGTCGTTTAAGACAAAAGCGCTTTGATTTGAGTATATTTGGGATGCAATGGTTATGTGTTGGTGAATCTTAAACTAAAGGACAAATTATAAGAAAATGAGTAATTTGGGGGCAAGATTATATTCTGATTATGATAGGTGAATCTTAAGCCAAAAGCTAAAATTATGATGAAATGAGTAATTTGGCGGCTAAGGTTGTATTATGAATAGGATTTCATATGTATGAGTTGAGAAGTAGCCAAGTGGCCTATGTTATGCCAAGAAATGCCATCGTTTGTGAAATTCATATATTGTAGAAATTGGCCGTAGAAGGGTCAAATTTTGATATATAAGTGTGATTGTAATTAATTGAGGTCAATTAGGTGTATTAGATTCTTTTAGACTTGATTCAAGGCCTAGTGTGGTTTAATGAGAGAAAGGGATTGAATTGAGAGCTTGGGTGCGCAAAATTTTTAGAGAAAGTGACTTTTTGCACCCAAGTTTCCAAATTTTGATAGGAATTGTTAGATCGTGTCCAAACCTCTCTTATTTGTTAGTATATGAGCTAAGCTTCATGTAGACACTTGAATCACTATAATCGGATGTCATGTGAAAATAGCACATACCGAAAGTTCGTCATTTTGCTATCAAAATGAGAACAGAAAAACAAACAGGCGCGATGCGGCGTATAGATGCACATGCTACCGCGCATGACACAGACAGGGCTAGCGTGTGGCTTTGTGCCACATGATGTGGTGCACTGACCATTCACTGTGTTGCACAAACTAAAACCTTAGTTTTATTTTATGTGCTGAAATGCATGCATTTGAGTTAAGAATGTTGGTGGGTTCTATCCACTATGTATTTGGAAAGAGTATGATTTATTTTCACTGTGTTTTCTTTAATTGAATTGAGATTTAATTGATTTTATTAAATAAGTCTTCAGCCAAAGCTTTTAAAATGGAATTTAATTTTTGTGATATGGGTTGAGGTAATGGTAACACTGTAATCTTCTCTTATATTAAGTAGATATATGAGAGGAGGTTACATATGCTTCCTAGTTGGCAACTAAACTTTCAACAATATTATTATGCATTTATTACACTAAGGGTAGTCGTACTGCTACTAAAAATAAGCAAATTCTTTCTCGCTTCCTTTCCCGACCTTCTTTTACTCTCTCACCTATGCACAAAAGGGTAATGTAGCGAGACATATATCTCAATAACTTAAATAAACCCCAAATATTGATTAGTAACTAAAATCATAAACAAAATATAAAATAGCATCATTTTCAATGAAACAGTACGAATATGAATTTACACAACATCATTCTTATTCACTATTATGCTTACGCACTCCTGGTTCCTCCTAGTGGAGAAAGCTCAAAGCTCAAATTATGACTTCTAGCCTTACACAAAATAATGCCCACTAAACTACTATCTCATATTAGGTATTATCAATATAATTGGTCTCTTGAGTTCCCTCTAGTTAAGTACACTTAATGCTTGGATTGTCAGGACTTCCTAACCTTACATAGAGTTGGGCCACGACTCTCTAACTTAGTTAGGTTACACTTATGGATAATTCTCTTAGGTCCTTCCTAATGGAGCAAGCTCTATGCTGACCTTCAACACTTCCTAGTCTTACACAGAGTAGGGTTGCAACCCTCTACTCTAGTCTAGGGTAAACTTGCAAATACAAATGCACATGCCTCTTCACATACATTTCAAGCATCACTCTTGCACATGCATGCATAGGTCGTTTACAACACTACTACTTTATCAATTCATAAAACACAATACATATTGTTGATATAAAATACTTGTAAATAATTTCACAAACCAATATATAAAAAGGTTACTCTACTTACCTTTTACCTTTTTTACCACAGGTTACCATTCATGCTAAACTTCTTAAGTCAATTTAATTCCTACAAGCAAATCCTCATATGCTTTATCTACACAACAAATATCCATTACTCAACTTCCAACATATAGACAGGGCATTAATTTGGCTAAGCCAAAACCCTCAACACATGAAACACTTAAACTAACACCTTTGAGGTTCACATAATTCATTCTTTATAGTCATTTTCCCTTTAGGCCACTCAAATTATAACATCCTCAATTTTTAATACTACATTAATGATTGATTAGGGATTGAGTTAGTGATCTAATATGGGATTAAGGTTCTAGATAGTGGAGTATTATTTTAATTGTTAGGATGTTATTTAAACAAATACAAGTAAAAGAGTAGAGTCCTAAAGCAGAGCGTGTGAATGTAGTAAGGATTTCCTATATTGTGCCACACGCTATGATGGAGAGTGGATGAGCTATGGCGTATGGTGTATAACTTTGATAAGTGGCTTCGTGAAACAGCTCATAACATAAAAGGAGAAACAAAGTTAGAGGGGTCAGACGTGGAGAAGGTGCCAACATCTACTAGGGCAAGTGAAATCAGGAGTAAGATGGACATTTATGACCTATTACTTATCGGTAAGTCTTGTACTACCTTAACCTTTGATTTTACCATATTTTCTCTTAGTTTTAATTAGTAAGAAATTGAATTCGAGAGTTTTAAGAAGTTGATTTATTACCCTATAGTAATAGAAAGGTTCTCTAAAACTCTTTGTGACTAATTTGAGTCGTAACGATAAATCTTGAAAGCTATAGGCATGATTTGCCTTAATCTAAAGAGAGATTAATGAGATAAATTTGGCTAAGTAAAGGTATTAGCTTGTAATACAGAGTAATCGATTGTGATACATGTAACTGAGTGTGAATTGTGGAATTGGTAGTGATTAGGTGGTTAATTGCAATAATTGGCACTTTTTGTTAGTAGTGAAATTGACTTTAGATGTCAATTTTATGTAAATTCTAGTGTGTGACTCATAAATAAGCATAGAGATATTTTAGTAAGAAGATTACACAGGTAACCCTTTCTATCAGATAGAAGGGTTAAGGTAACCATATATTTTATTGTGTTTATTAACTATTATAACTATGTACAAGTAGATACAAAATAAAAAATTTGTTATTTTATGAGTTTTTATGCATGACTTGACATTGTAAATGGTTTAGCATGAAAATTGATTTGTGAAAGGCTATTGATTTTGATTGATATATATATATATATATATTGTGTAAAAGTGTGTGATATGAAAATATGAATAAGCAATGAAAATTGTAAAAAGAGTATGATCATAAGGAGTGAGAGTTCACCTAGGATATGTAGGGATGGGTGTGTGTGGACAAGTGAAAAATCCATATAGTCAGGTTGGCACCATGGGACATCTGGTGCAGCATTATACAAGCTGTTATCATGGATAATTCAATACAGCATATTATTGGACTGTTACTATGGGATATTCGAGCAGTCTAGCAACTCCCTAATGCTCATTAGGGTATGGTTAGGAGTCAACGATGCCTATATCATAAGTATGTGAAGAGAAAAATCATAGTCTGTACGTGGGTCAACAAGTGGCTGATCTAAAAGAGCCTTTGGTTTTGTATCGAGGAGCATTAGACATTTGGTGGTTAGATGATCATGCTAATGTGGATTTATGTGAAAATGCTTTGAAAAGATGAATTTTCTTCATACTTTGCTATATATTTGATATTACTTTAGTTTTGATACTTTGGCATAGTTATCTATGATAATAGATATTTAATGAACTATATTGATTACTAAGATTTTTATCTCACCTGTAGTTATTCATATTTTCAAGTTATGGTACTAGTGGTTTGAAGGGGAAAGACATTGGCTGAGTTGAGATATCTCATTTAAGCCTTTGTAAGGATTTAGCGAGATGAATTGTTTGTTGTTAGCTATGAATGTGTATAAGTTTCCATAAGATTCAATATGTGCATAAAGTTGTGGTTGTGGTATATTTGATGATTTTGAACTCCCTAGCCCTTGTATATGTGTGAATGGTGAAATGATAGCATGGGTTAGTGGATGAATATGCATAAGTGTGAATATGGGGTGTTTGAAGTGTATGTGGAAATTATTGGCCTTGCATGAGATTAAGAATGATAAATGTAATTTGGCCCAAAAATTATTGGCCTCGTATTTAGGCCTACCTACGTACCCTCTATTAAGGCACCCTCGGCACAATGCAACATCATCTACACACACACACATATATATATAAGCCAATTCCACAATACAACTCACTTTCTCATATTCACATATAATTATGCATCTTAGCTAGCAACTTAAACTTTAACAACACATTATACATTCATACAACTTAATGGTAGTCATACCACTACCAATCGAGGCTACTCTTTTCTCGCTTCCTTTCCTGGCCTTTTCAAGCTCTCTTTACCTACGTTCAAAAGTAATAGAGTGAGATATATGTCCCAATAACTCAAAGGTAATCCCAATTACCAATTAGTAAGAAAAATCATAAACAAGTGATAAAGTAGCATGTGTATTTATAAAACAATAACATATGCATATATAGGAATTCATTCTCATCAACCTCATTATGCCCATGCAATGCATTTTTAGTTCCCCTTGGTAAAGTAAACTCAATAATAGGACCAAGAGTTCTAGTCACAAGGAACATGGCCTACCATACCACTGCCCAGACCAAGTGATTTTCTTTATATGGGTGGTCTCCTAGGTCCGTCATAGTGGAGTCAAGCTCTATACTTTAGATCATTAGAACTTTCTAGCCTTATACAAAGTAGGACCATGGCTCCCTACCCCAGTCTAGGGTAACCTTGTGGATCATTCAATATTCTAGGTTTGTTGTGGCAGAGTCAAGCTTTACACTTTGGATCATCAGGATTTCTTTTCCTAGGTTTATCATGGCAAAGTCAAGCTCTACTTTCTGGATCATTAAAACTTCTTTGACCTCTTCACAGTAAGGCCACATTTTTCCCTACCATAATCCAGGGTATATCTCACAAATGTGATACATGTTAGTGCATGTGTCATCTCAAATTCATTTCAATTAATACTCACATACCCGCATGCATATACTTTCATAATTCTACTACTTTATTAGTTCATAATACAATGCACGTAGTTATATCAAAGTACTTGCAAGCAATTTCATAAACAAACAAATAAAAGGGTTATACCAGTTACCTTTAACTCTTACTACTAAGGCTTACCAATCACACTAAGCTCTTAAGGGTATAAATTCTCATGAGCAACTTCACAGGTGCTCAATCTATATAACATAATGCCCCTCAGTCAATTTCTAACACATTTCATTATTTATAGTCATTAGCCCTTTTCAATTGAACTCGAGTCTACATAACACAGGGTATATCTCACAAATGTGATGCATAAAATAGTTCAATTAAACCCTTTTCAACTCACTTATTCATTATTTATAGTCATTACCCCTATAAGCTACTTAAAAAACTATAATAGCTTCCTAACACATTCATTCACCAAATTTTTAGTTTCAACCTAACTTGTAGGCCATTTTGAGCCTAAATGCTTATAGTTCAACCATTCAACTTCATACTAGTCATAAAACCTTAATTCTGTATTTGATATCTCATCTTAACCCTTTCTTTTAGTAAACATATTAGAATCTCATGATTCAATTTCTCAACTATTGAAATTTAATGAAAAAGGAGTAGAATTGAAGCTTGGGATTACAGGACACTTACCTAACAGGTTACTAATCGAAGTAGACTCTGGAGGTCTAGATAATGCTTGCC
Organism: Prosopis cineraria; assembly: GCF_029017545.1. Classification (NCBI taxonomy): domain Eukaryota; kingdom Viridiplantae; phylum Streptophyta; class Magnoliopsida; order Fabales; family Fabaceae; genus Prosopis; species Prosopis cineraria. Next base: position 12,015,669 of record NW_026555336.1, on the reverse strand, counting down.
CTAGTAGAGCTAAACTCCTTCACCACTCCAGATGCATTCTTAGTAATCTCACTTTTGATTTCACAAGTTGATCATGTAACCTTCTTTTATATCTTCCAAATATAGGAGAATATTAATAGTGTTTCCCTTTAAACACACAATTAGTATGCAAATGTTTTGTTTGAAAAACTTGGGCCCAAGACTTATTTTACAAAACCATTCAAATAATAAGGCAAATTAGAGCAATACGCAGTGAAAAAGACTCACATACACCCATCTTGATCATTGCATGCATTTAAATTGACAAAATCAAGTTAGGACATAGTCTGTGCACCACGACATGTGGCACAAAGCCACACCCTTAGCCTATTTTGTGTCATGCACCATAGCATGTGTTACCATGCATTAGGGCACGCATGTCTGAATTTCAACTGTCATTTTGACAGCAAAAATGACAAACTTCTGATGTGCGATGTTTTCACACATGACGTCCAATCGGAGTGATTTAGGCATCCACATGAAGCTTAGCTCATAAGCTAACTGATGAGATAGGATTGAGCATAATTTAATGGTCTGATCAAAATTTAGACACCGGAGTACAAAAGTCACATTTTTTGAAAAATTTACACACCCAAGCAGTTAAATCAATCCCTTTCTCTCATTAGACCACACAAGGCCTTGAATCAAGTCAAAAAGGACCTAATGTAACACTTGCCCTGAATGTTATCTAAAAATCACACAATTCAAACAAATTGTGGTTAAAGAGTTGATTCTAAAACCAACTTAGGAAATAAATCATTTAAATCAATAAAAAATACACCATCGCAAAATAAACATTTAAAGCCTTTAGAAAAAGTTATAGATTCTACCTACAGCGCACAAAAGAAAGTTATATGAAAGTGGGATAAAAACATGCTGTCATGATAGCATTAAATTACTGCCATGATAGCCCTCCCGGGCCAACTTCTGAGAGATCCCATTCCACTATTTGACCTCTAATCAAAGTGATTTTAAATCTCACACATCATTTTTAATGATTACTAGTAGTATAACAAATTATAAAATGATCTAATGGTCGAATTAGAACTTGGACACTCTACGATATTGGATAAAGTCGCTGTCAGGATAGCACTTCTGGACCAACTTCCAGAGTGCACAATTTTATCATCTGACCTTCAATCGAAGTGATTCTAGAGTCCATATATCACTTTTAAAGAGTACTATTAGCATACTAAATTTTGAAAAAGATCCAACAGATGGATTGAAATTCATGCATGTTGCAAATTCAGCCACTTTGCTATCATGACAGCATTAAATAGCTGTCATGACGGCACCTCCTAACCAAGTTTTGGAGTGCACCATTTCTCTGTAATTCTAAAAACCACATGAAGATTATAAAATTTTTTACTTGTGACCTAAATTTCAAAAAAATCCAATGGTCAGATTGAAATTTGGATACTAGGATGCAAAAGTGCAACTTTTTGGTAAAAACCATTTTCCAAATTGTCCAAATCTCATCCTAATGGTACAAACCTGTGGGAATACTTTGGACACGTCAAATAGGACTAGGAGCACCTGATAGAACATTTAAATGATGGAAAAACTCCTTATATCAAAATTTAGCCACTCAAGTACTATTTCCCCAAATGGACTCTATACCCCCAAAATTTACAAATCACACAAGAGTGGCCAAAAACCATTCCATATATAATATACACATAAGAATACACACATTAAATATTTTCATCTAGCTCAGTGATCTCTGTGGGGCCTATGCACCCACTCTCTCTATCCAAAGTATAAGTTTGCCTATAGCACACTATTTGCAATGCAACCACTTTGCATTTGCTTGTAGAATCACATATATATCAAAATAAATATTTGCTTATAATAGAAACTTGGTCTACTAAATAAATCTATCAAAACTACATACCATAACCACATTTCTTAGCCACAAGTCTATAAGCAAACCAAAATTCATACATAAGCCATACAATCCACACACACACACACACACACACATATATATATAATCACATCCTAGTGGCACCCTAATCCTAAGTACATTACAATATATTTTCTAAAAAGAAAGGGGTTGTAGTTCTTTACACTCCACAAACAACCCCTAGCTCTGCTCTTTTTCCCGTTCACCACTGATTCCTTCACCTGGACCTGAAAATATTGTAAAGAAAGGGGTTAGACAATCACAGTCTCAATAATAAAAAAATTGATATTCCTTATTACAAGAAAAGCCATAGTCAAGTAAATAAATAATATATTCAAAATAACATATAATTAACTAATTAAAATACTTGAATGCATGAGTTAAGCTGATATGACCTTTCCTGACCAACGAAATGCCCCCTGGCACTCTTTAGCTTGTAGGCAAACCATATACCTACTGTACCTCTACAGGCATAAAATATAAACTAAGGCATGATTTGATCTATTGAATTACCTGTGCCACTTCGATGTGAATCTTGAGTAGTCAAAGCTAACTCCCTCCTAGAGCTTGCTTGACTTACTCTCCATGTGAAGGCTACCTTAGCCTAGGCACTTAACCTCACACTTCATATGCCATATTTCCTTTCCCACTGAGAGGTATCGAACACTCAATTCACTAACCACTTTAGTGTACTAAGCCCATAGTATGAAAGAAAACATTGAGTGCTGACAGTGAGTCACAAAATATTATAAGACCATATCTTCTCATTGGTAAACTCCTATTGAGATTGTGCCTTCTACCCTTATCTACCTTTCCTGAGTATTGACCACTTCAACACTTTAAGGTACTATAACACTCATAATTTATCCCTTAAGCAATTCTGTAGCCTATCTAAGGTACCAAATCTAGTCCACTTTCCTAAGTACAACTCCTTGTTTTTTTATGATCACAATACATGCTAATAATTTTATTTCTATAAGTAATTTAATTATTAAATAGATAGTAAACATATACCTCATAAACCTTTCTAAAACACATTTTATTTGCATTCAATTGTTTAAAACATGTAATTCATGCTAGATAATATTATCTACTTAAAAATAGCTAAACAAAGCAATAAGAAATATAAATTTCCCTGTTACCTCAACCCTTTTGTACCAAAAGGACCATTAGAAATATAAGTTTTAGCTTGTCCTTTAACTTCTAAACAAATTCTACCAATAATTCCAACAACATATAAGTGATCTACATCACTTATCATGACAATTAGCATAAAAAAAGACTATAACTCATACCATACAACTTGAGTCAATGAGCTATAATCCATTCTAATGGTCCATATATTAAACCAACCATTCAAATAGTATCACTTAACCACCAAAACCATTTATTAGCCACCACTAGGGCAATTTTCATTTCATATAATTTTCAATCAATTAAAAACTTTCATTTAGTGTCACCAACTTTTACCATTAGCCCTTATAATGGAAACCAAACCTTAATTTAAATCTTGTTAGATTCAAACAGCATAATTGTAACTAAATCAATAGGCTTAAACTATTGAGGAGCAAAACCCAACCTCTTGGGGTTTGACTTTTACCCTAAAACTCTATTTTTCATTTAATTACCCGCTCAAAACACTAGGGCACCATATATGATAGGAAATTAGTCGCTTATCCTCAAAATTACACTAAAGATAACCCTAATGCAATATAGGGCCAACCTTAGGTCATCTCCCAAGGAATGGTTTTCAGTCTAATTGAAAGTTATCTAGTGAAATAAATTAACCAAAGTTTGTAGGAATTTAATTACCTAGCTAATTATCTAAACTAATTACCTAATGTGCAAGTAATTAAAATGCTAGTGAAAGTGAGTGAAATAAACTTCCCTTTTCACAATAATAGAACCCTAGAGATTAGTTGATTTTGGATTCATTATCTTCTCATGATTAGGCTAAGTTTAGCTTCCCTTTCCTCTTGACTGAAGCTGTCATGATTTAAGAAAATTATCCAAAGCTAATTAACCTAATTAGCTAACCTCCCTAGGTCTTAGATTAAAGTCCCTAGTTCAATTAACCAATTGGTAAAGACATTAGCCAAGTGATTCACTCAAAATTCTCTCTCAACAGCCATGGTCAAACACATAAATTGAGCAACCACAAGATTATGTCAAGCTACTCAACAACACAAGCATTAACACCACAAGATTATGCAATATTAACACAAGAAATTCACTAATTGAAAAACACAAGATTATGTGCCAAACAAAGAGTGGCAAAATTCAGTCATGGCTGTCCAAGGAAGAAATTAAATAAAACAATCCTCTCTCTTTACACAAGATTAAGTGTTGACTTTTTTATTTAATTACTCCCAAACTAAAATGAATTTTAAAAATATAATTTCACCACTCATCAACTGGACATACAATTCACTTTGTCAATTTTTCTTGTACATTTTCTCAAAAGGTCATTTTTTGGACCAAAATGCCCCTAGTGCACTGAACCTAGAAACTTAGGCAAAATTACAAATCCAATGCAATGTGTGCACTTGAAGGTGATAAATCATTAATAAAAGGGTCCTAATTGAAAAATAAAAGTGGATAACAAATGTGTTTTATCAATATACAAACTCAAAACAACCTCCTAAGGATCTAAGAAAACTAAAGCTTACAAGAATAAAGCCTTTGGGATCAAATTTCAAAAATTTTCTCTTCCAAAAATTGAAGAAAACCAAGAGGGAAAGAAGAGGATAGAAATTGAGAGCTCACCTAACTCATACCTAAGCTCACAACTGCTGCAATGCCTTTCGGATCTGAGCCCTAATTCCCCCTCTTCCTTTTCTCTTAATCTCTCTTCCGTCTCTCTTGTCTTGTGCGTTTCTTTACTTTAGTTTCTTGTTTCATTTTTGCATGAATTTGCTCTTAAAAAGCTAATCCAAATACTTTGGGAAAAATTACAAGAAAGGGCCTAACATTTCTTATTATAACACAAAAGCTCAGGTCCACTTTGGTAATTTTTTCATTGTTAAAAATAAAATAAAAATAAACTTTTGTTGAGTAAAATTTGAACTCTACATCTCTATCAAATTATTCTTAATTTTAATTTAATTTAATAGATATTTTATTTTTTAAAATAAATCTGAGTCTTAAAATTTTCAAGATGTTACACCTAATACACCTAATTGATCATAATTTATCACAATTATACCTATATATCGAGATTTGATTCATCAATGATCAATTTTCCCATTTCACAATTTTTTACACAAAATGCCATTTCTTGGCATTAGCCTACTTGGCCATTTACTCAGCATATTCACATATATTCACATTCATAACACATGTATTATATAATCTTAGCCTCAAATTACTCATTTCCTCATAATTTCTCACTTGGGCTTACGATTCACCAACACTCACAATTATTCAACACATATACACCTAAATCATTAGCCTTTAATTCATTTCACCACATATACATACGATTAGACTAAAATTTCACAAAAAAACTACTCAAGTCATGCATGCAACTATATGGCAACTCATTTACACATATATACACAAGTTTGCTAGTTCATTACATTAACTCAGAGTTTGCATGACTTCAATAACTTAAGCTAGTCCAAACTCTCTTCTCTTGCCCTTATCACTGCCTGGTCCTATAAACATGTAACCACAGGTGTGAGATAAAAATCTCAATAATAGAATAACTCACTCTTATTGACTATCACATGCAATAATATGGAAGTAAAGTATAGTATATCATTTAAATCTCATTAAAATAGTATTTATATTACATATCTCATTTTTGTTCATATTTATAACACATATCCATTCTTTACTTTTCACCACTTTCACATAACATTTCATAGCATCTCATAGCATGTTCATTACTGACCGAACCTCTAAATCACCCCGATATAAGACCATAGGCTCGCCTTAGACTAAGGTACACTCATACTAGCCTTGAACTCACCTGCAGTGGTAGAATCACCCAGTTAAAGATGTTCTAGCACATATACAGACTATGATTTCCCCCAATACACACAATAGGGTGTCATTGACTCTAACACCATATCATATAGATACTAAGGAGTCTCACATCTTCAATACCATACCTCAATAGGTACTAAGGAGATCTTCTTCAATACTTCACCTTATAACGCACTAAGGAGAATTGTTTCCAATACTACACCCTATTGGGGCACTAAGGAAAGTATGCTATATAGTCTTTATCACCTCCGTTCTACTCGGGTAAACTCCTACCCCTATGATCATGCTTTTCAAACCATTCAAGGTTCCCATTTTCTGCTTTATATGCTTTCTTACACATAACTTACATATATACACATGCCATTTAAAATCACACATTTCAATCAAAAGCTGTTTCATACAACAATCATATAATGCTATAAAATATGCTTAGTTCAAAACCATTTCATGCACTACATAGCATACTAACTGATAACAAATTAGTCGCTTATTCTCAAAATTAAACTAAAGCTAATCCTGATGCAATATAAGGTCAACCTTAGGTCATTTTCCAAGGAATGGTCTTAGTCTAATTAAAAGTTATCTAATGGAATAAACCACCTAAAGTTTTAAGAATTTAGTTATCTAATTATCTAAACTAATTACCTAATGTGCAAGTAAATAAAATGCTAAATAAAGTGAGTGAAATGAACTTTCCTTTTCACAAGAGTGAAACCCTAGAGATTAGTTGATTTTGAACTCATTATCTTCTCATGATTGGGCTAAGTTTAGCTTCCCTTCCCTCTTGACTAAAGCTATCATGACTTAAGAAAATTATCCTAATTAGCTAACTTCCCTAGGTCTTAGATTAAAGTCCCTAGTTCAATTAACCAATTGATGTAAAAATTAGCAAAGTATGTCATTAATAACTCTCCCTCAAATGCCACGGCCAAGACAAGAAATCAAGTAACCACAAGATTATGTCAAGCTACTCAACAACTCAAATATTAATATCACAAGATTATGCAACATTAACACATGCAATTCACTAACTGAAAAACACAAGATATGTGCCAAACAAAGAATGGCCAAATTCAGTCATGGTTATCTAAGGAAGAAATTAAATGAAACAATCCTCTCTCTTTACGTCAACATTAAATTCAAATTTAAAGCTCAAGACTCATCCTCCATCTTCATCTCTCTAGGATTCCACCAAAGAAATTAGCCAATCTTTATCATATTCGAGAACCTTAGTAATTACTTGTGAAGGCCAAACTTCATAGCTCTTGAATGATGGAAATGAGCTTCAATCCTTGTGAATGTGGGAGGATTAAGATGAAATTGAGGAGAGGAAAAGAATGGTATGAGTTTTATGGAGGCTTGGTGGCTAAAAATAGGAGGTATCGTATTGGAAAATGAAGAACACAATAGATAAAAATTGGAGAAAATAGAGAACAAGAGAAAGAAAATGTGGAAGATGAGTTAATAGATGAATGAGTCTAATTTTAGGACTCAAAATGGCATGCTCCTAGTGTTTCCCTTTAGCTGAATACTCAATTAAAAAATAAGAAAAGAAAATAAAAAGATGATGGGAGTCCTGTCACACTTGCAAGGTGGCACCCTCTTATTGATTCATAGATTATTCCAATATATGTACAATTCCCATACATCATCCACACTTTTAGTTGATCTAAACCACCAAATAGAAGCCCTCACATGTCCAAACCATCAGCCTTTGACCCTATGAACTTTTGACTTCATTTACCTAATTGATGTACAAGTCACATGCCACTTATGTCACATAAATCACAAAATTCAAATAAATAGCATGTGACATAATAAAATTCAATTAATATCTAAAATTAATTCATAATTAAAAGGAAGAATTTATTAAAATAACCAAGTTCTAGGTTGTACAAAATTATATAAGAATTTTCTCACAAAAGCAAACCGAAAACTAGGTCAAACTAAGACACTTTAGAAAGTATTAATATTTTATTTAATTACTCCCACACTTAAATAAATTTTAAAATTTTACCACTCATCAACTGGATATCAAATATACTTTTTCAATTTTTCTTCTACATTTTCTCAAAGTTTATTTTTTAGACCAAAATGCCCTTAATGCACTAAACCTAGAAACTTAGGCAAAATTCCAAATATAATATAATGTGTACACTTTGAGGTGATAAAATTATTAATAAAAGGATCCTAATTAATAAATAAAAGTGTGCAACAAATGTGTTCTATCACTAACACATAGTTACAATTAATAATCAAACAAAGGGAGTTATTTGGTTACCTCAACCTTTCTATCACTAGAAAGGCTACTCATAGATTTCAACTACCACAACAGCTTATCACAAGCTTCTTTTCTCAACTCACACATCCAATATGTCAATCTGAACATATTTGGCACATTTTAGTTAATTTGGTTCGTTTTGACAAAAAACTCATATTTATTATTTAAGGCTATATTCATTTGTAAACTCTTTTTCATTTATCCATTTTAGCTCCATTACTACTCAATTACTACTCTACATCACCTTAACTAGTCTTATCTCACTCAAACATAATTTCTACCCTAAACTTTCTCTCTCTAAGGGCTAAATTGAGCCTACGAGTTTAAAGCTCTACCGTTTAGTTTTAAATCAGTGGCAAAGCTCTAATTTAACTTCTAAGAACCTTTTATTACTAATTGGCCACGAATCAAACCCCTTAAATTCCACCAAGTCAATTTTTCGATAACTCATTTTTAGAGAAATTTGTGTAAAATGAGAGGTAACAGTTATACATAGCTTACTTGATAAGTTATGAATTAGAATCACCTTCTAATGACCTAAAATAGCTTGCTTTATCTCTTCAGCCCTTCTTCTCTCCTCCTCTTGTGTGTTTCTAAATTTCACTCTTCAAAAATTTCTAAAGTTTCATGACTTATTTCACGACACATGCAGCACAAGCTGTGACGCGTGGCACATTGAGATTTATTCTCACTATACACACTTGCTTTAACTTGAAATGCACTCCTTCCACCCATATTTGTTCATACAACATACCAATGAGTTAAATCATTAAGTAATCATCTAAATCTCTAATCCCACACTAATTTTGACTTTACCCTTAACTAACCACTAATCTCAAGATTAAGGAATTCAAGATGTTACATATCACATCAACTTTAAGTGATTCTTGGATAATGCACTATGGTGCACACAGCTTCTGCCGTGGTGCTTGGCACAGTAAGAAAATTCTCACTTATGCTCGTGCATTCTATCCTGGATTGTCTCTTTACCCTTCAATCAAATCAATGCAACACCCAAATAACAAAAAACATCAATTTAACACCCAAACCACAATCCATCCCCTAATTACTAATTTACCTCTAATTACAACTAGTTCCTGGGATTGAAATTTAGGATGTTACAATATCTTTTATCATATATTATTGAAAGGCTATACTAAAAAAATGAAATAAAAGGGATAGTTTTGCATGCCTGTGTCCTTGTTCTTATAGTATAAAAAGAAGAAAAAACATATCCTATGCTTGGTATCCTTGAATAGGACTTTAGAAAATCTATAGGTAGATAAATACAGTTTTTTAAGTGAAAGAGTAAATGATCCAACTGCACACATGCTAGAAGATTATAAATCATGAATAGTATAATATGAACTAATAATCTAGGTTTCCCAATAGCTACCCTATAATTAACATCCAAAAATCCTCTTTTAAGCCATCATTATTAGATAAAGTGATCACCTATCTAACATACTTGGTGAAATTGGGGTCTGACTACTATACTCAAATAAAATTGTTAAGGGCATCTCAACCTAGGCTAATGTGCTCCTACTAATTATCTTTTATAAGTGTATTGCATATGGTTGCTATATGGTTAGACATATGTCAAATGATAGATAGTAATTCTTGAAAATTGATTAATAGCATATTAAAAGCAAAATCATATTAGCCAACCAAGATTTAAAGTCTTAATGATAGGAACCAAAATGCTTAGTTGTATTGTGGGTCAAGTGAAGAAACTAAAATTTTCCAAACGATTCTATCATCTACATATTACTTGACAAGGCCCTTCGCACCATCTGTTTTTAGTGAGTCCATACAACTACCTAGCATGCATATATGTACAAATGAACCAAGCAAGCTAGAACCAAAGCTGAATATATAAAAGATAATCATGCATTAGAAATCATAGATAGAAAATAGCACATGTAACTTTATTGTAAACAATCCAAGATCTTCCAAAATATTAGCTGTAGATTATAGCTTTGCCTTCTACCAGTATTTGTGTGTGTGTGTGTAACTAAAACCTTAAGAGCAATCCAATTGGTCTTTTAAGGTTTATTAAAAAATATCCTTACCTTACTTTAATAATCTCAAATTCACTAGCACCATTCATACTACAATAGAAATTTACTAGCCTTACTTTTAGAAAGGAGTTTAAGTTTAAGCCAAGTAGTAACTCTAGAAGAACAAACAAATTCACAAGCATTTTTTTGTTTTGTTGATTCTAGTACCAGGGAAGTGGAATGGATTGTAGAGTGTCCTAGTAGCAGGAAAAAGTGAATTTGGAAGAAAAAAAAAAGAAGAGATTTGTCTTCCTATAATTAGTCTATTTTCGTCCCTTTCATTTTGCAAATCAAATACATGAAATATGTATTCATATCCCTTTCACGTTAAATTTCTAAGAAACAAGAGCTAAACATTCAACCTTTCATTTCATTTGCTTCCATTTTTTAGTTTTTACTTTAAAAGCCTCTATAAAAGGTGAACTGTTCTAATCATGATAAGAAATGAATGAGTAGATAAAATATGCTTGGTTCAACCCATCATAATGAATACAAATAGTTTAGTATTAGTTAAGCAACTAAACACAGATTGATAGATATTAAAAAGGGTAATGGAGGTAAAGACAAGACAACCCAGGATCCTTCATTGATTCTCAAAATGCCATCATATTATCTTTTTTCTCACTAAAATGAAGATCAAGAAATACATCCTTACCAAAGTACATAAATGAGTACCTTTTAAACATTCTCAATCTTAGGAAGCATGTCTATCTTCAACTCTTTCCCTAGCACGACATCTCCATTTTTTTTTTGCCAGAGAAAAGCTTATCTTTTGTATAAAGTTGAGCAAATTCAAACAAGACGTAGCTCAATGTAATGTAAAATAAGCTAGATTCTACAATCTTGCGGGTGAAAAAGAAGCATATATACATGCACACACACCCCTATAAACAAATATAATCATGCTAAGAGCTTCCTCATTAAAATATACTAATATGCTAAAGAAAAGAATTAATAATGTGATATATAATCAATGTCAAAATAGAAAAGATAACTAGCAAATACAAACACACACTGTTATTGACTAACTTATCATATGAAAAGGATTATCCTTACACCTTTTTTAGGAATATTTGATATCTAGGCAATAAGATATCATCCCAAGTTTAGGCTTCTTTCATTTTTTTTCAAAATAAAATATCTTTTCAAAAATATGTTAGAAAAAAATAGTGTAAGTTTGGAAGAAAATGAAAATAACATGAGAACAGAAATTAGCACACCTCAAGAAACATGGCATGCCATTATGTCAATGAATATATCAATAGGTGATGTGTAGTGGTAAGACAGTAATAGATACATGAACATAAGGCTAGATCATGCACCAGTAACAGATCCAAAAATGACTTTTAATGGACTCTCAATTTCAATTATGATCAATAAGTGTAGGGAGGTTAGGGTTTAGTTTTGAAAACAAAATCCACATTGCAATTCAGCAAAAAAACCTACATGGATTAAAAAAGTTTTTCAAGAAAATATTTAATAGAAAGCCATATCACTTTCATAGAAAAAGACGTGGGTGCCTATTAAAATTTAAAAAATAAATTATAGAAAAATAGAAGCCATGTCATTTTTTTAAAAAGCGAGGTGGTTTAATTTAAATAATAATAAGAAGAAGAAGAAGAACAACAACAATAATAATAAACTAATTATTTTTTTAAAAAAATTCATGTCAGTTTTTCTAAAAGTGATATTAGTTGTTCATTGTTTACGTCACTTTTCAAAGAAAAAGGGACATGGATAGCTTTCCTAATTCATAACTTATTACATAATTGCCACTAGTTATATTTTCTTACTTCACTTTTTTAAAAACTGATGCAAATTAGGGGCAGTAAAAAGTATATTTTGTAGTAGTGGGTGTCATTCTTCCTAAACTAGCTTTCTCGCCAAATAAATGAAAAACTAATTAGATTCAAGTCTTTCATAGAACAAGTAAGACAATAAGTATAAATAAATCTAGGCAAACCATCGAGCTCCAATGGTAGCCTTATCACATGAATTTTAATTCTCTACTCTATTGGACATAATGGCTTGGGACATTACATTTAGCTTAAGTTTTAATGACGAGAAATATAGATGATTTAATTATACTTATGCCTAATTGTTTTCACATATATACAGTAGTTAATTATGACCATGGAAAAAGTGCTTTAATGTGTTTTTTACTTATGTTGTTGTATATTATATGAGATTTGGAAAAAATATTTGTGTGCATCAAAGTTATTTATACTATCATGCTTTCCCTTATCTTAAATTGATTCTATATCTAAGAGTGTTCATAGTATCATCTCTCATAATGTGGATATATGCATATTGATATTTAGACTAACTATTATGTTCATAATATATCAGTTAAGATTGTCCAAGCGAAGATGAAAGTAAGTATGAAGAGGAAGAAAGTTGAAGTCATTGTTTACATGCCATACTCATGATTGAAGGACATAAAAATAAAGGGAATGATGATCCAAGAAAAGCTTAAGAAGAATGATGACATTCATATAACCTTGGATGCACCTTGGAAGCCTTAGACTTGATAGGTATAATATCATTAGGCTAGAAGTCTTTTTGTCAAACTTATTGATTTAGATATGAAATATTGGCTCAAGATATTTTAAATCAAAACATGCATTTTAGCTCTTAAGAGACAGAATGAGATATATTTTTTTATAATCATATTTTTTCTCTTTGATCATACATATCTCACAAGATTTTTAATGTTTTAATTACTAACTCCATAAAGTTTTCAAAATTTTTCTTTTTACTTAAAATGGAGTTAAGTTGAAAAGGTTATAAACACTTGAAGTCTAATATTTGAAATGGGAATTGTGCAAAAATTTTGATATGACTTTTGGTCATATTTTTAGTCATATCTCTCATTACAAAAATCATTTTAGTGTGAAATATCTCATTTGAAAATAAACTCTAATAGCTTTTCAAAAAGGAGTTCTATTGAAAAAGATATGAATTTTAGAATTTAAGTGTTTAGATATTGATTCTGCATAGTATTTATAGTTTACCTTCAATCACTCTTTTAATCATATCTCGAAAGTTACATTGCATTTAAGAATAAAACTTCTTTTATTTAGAACTAGACTTCAATACCTTTCTAAATATTATAACTTATTAGATTCAGAGTTGTATTGAGTAAGTTATAGATTTATGAAGTTATATGTAGTGAAGCCCTCTAATTCACGCGTGAATGAACATGACACTTACACGTGAATCATCCTTAAAATGCTTCAACGTACCATTCAAGTGTGTTTTTTCATCTATCTATGTGTGAAACATCATTCAAAAACCTTATTTTCACTCAATAGCTTCTATGATCTAATTCTAGCGTGATTTGTCACCTTGCACGCATGATTTGTTACCTGTGCATGTGAAATATCCATTTCACCCATGAACATTTTGTTCCATGCTTGAAATGTCACTAATAACTATAATCACTGTGCAATAGCTATAAACATTCATATTATGTCTCAAATACCTATTTCATTCCATAAGCTAAGAATATAACATTCCAAACTTGTCTTGACATTGGTATTAAGCTTAGAAATCATCAAGATATGAAATTCATGTCCTTATTGCTTTTATTTTATGAAAATCATTGTGCTTGAGCTAATATAATTTAAATCCTCAATATTTGAGTGTGAGAGCTTTATTGTACTCATCATTATTCTTAGAGAGAGTTTCAATTGAGTGATTTGCATATTCAAAATCATTGTAAAGTGAGGGAGAGATTTTTCTTGTAATCAAGAGAGTTTATTCTCTTGAGAAAAGAGGCTCACTTGGAAAGAGAGTTGATGTAAAGGCTCACAAGTACCCAAACTAAAATTATGGTTGTACTATGGTGGCAAGCACTCACTTCAGCTTGTGTTATAGTAGAGAAATCTCTAGTGGTTTCTTGGGGACTAGATGTTGGCTCAAGTAGTGGAGCGAAACTAGGATAAATCATAGTTTGTACTCTCTCTTCCATTGACTCTTTATATTTCTAGCAACCTTAGTTTATATTATGATTTAGTATATAAAATTGAATTTGATATTTCTACATGCTCTTACTTAAACTTCCACTTAGAAATTGATTTTACATATATTGAGCACGTGAAAATTTCCTTAGCATTCTTGAAATTAGAGTTTAAAACTTGCATTTACTCAAACTTTCCCTTACACATAATTTTACTAAAAAAGTTTTCAAAGAACAAAAAATTCCATAAACCTCCTATTTTGGCCAATCATTCCCTAAGATTGTAATCCTCTACTAAAAGCTCTCCTACCCGAGGATCTAAAACCACTGGCACCAGAACTACCTCTCTTTAATATCCCTCTAGTTAGGCCTAATGGAGTAGAAAACCACCTATAGTTATCCCTTATCTTTTCAAAATCTACCCCTCAACCCTGTCTCATAGCTATACAAAGTTGGTTATAAGTTTCCTCATAAGTAGCCTCTCTTAGTAAGGCAATTTGTCTTCTATATTTAGGGTGCTTCTTCTCAATTAATCTCTTAGCTTTCCACTACTATCGTCTCTCTCGTGCAGGTAAGTCACAAGCTTCGAGAGTTGGTTGAACTTCTTCATAAATGACTCCTCATTTATGTCTCCCTGCTAAAAAAGCATAGAATTTAGCTTTCTTTTCATCTCTGAATGCCGCAAGGAAATGATAGTCAAAAAATATTTCTTTGAATTATTCCTAGTTGAATTTACTACCATCAGAGGGTCTCACAAAATACCACCAGTGCTTGGCATCTTTTATCAACTATACTGTAGCTAATACAATTGGTGAAATATTTAAGAGAGGCAGTTCTAGTGCTAATGGTTCTGGATCCTTGGCAAGAGAATTTTTAGTAGAGGATCATAGTCTTGCAAAGTGATTAGCCAGGGCAGGAGGTTTAGTAGGGCTAGAGATACTAGAGCTCTATAGCAGTCGAGTCAAACTACTACTGCCCCTACATCTCATGTGAGCACTGCACACTCACCTATGTGTGCAATTTGTAGGAAAAGTCATCCTAAAAGGTATTGGGTGTACTACATTAGTGGTGGCATAGGCCATTTTAGAAAGGATTGCCCCAAGAATTGAGGGAGGGCTTATGAGCAATAACCGATAGTGTCAGGTTGGGTGTACACGATTTCTTGAGAGGAGGCTCAAATAGTACCTAATCTAATCACAGGTACAATCTCATAGAGTTGAGGCTTTATTTGATTCGGGAGCTCCTCAATCATTTATATAGCTTGATTGTGTGAAAAAGTTAGATTTTCTTGTGCATGAGTTATCTTATGTTATTAAAGTGTCTACACCTTTTGAATTATTGGATAAGACTAGTAAGGTGTGTAAGGG
This sequence comes from Prosopis cineraria, assembly GCF_029017545.1. Classification (NCBI taxonomy): domain Eukaryota; kingdom Viridiplantae; phylum Streptophyta; class Magnoliopsida; order Fabales; family Fabaceae; genus Prosopis; species Prosopis cineraria. Next base: position 12,000,086 of record NW_026555336.1, on the reverse strand, counting down.
AGTTGAGTTATGCTTTGAGGGAGAACTTCTATGATAAATCTAATCTTGATTCCTATGTAAGGATTAGATATGATCATTAGAATGGACTGGTTAGTAGGAATAATGCTACCTTGGATTGTGCCAGAAAGATAGTGCTACTACCAATTCATGTGATGCCTACTGTGACTTCCACAACAACTACCAGTCAACCAAGATTGTTGTTGCTAATGCAAGCTAAGAGGTTGGTTTCTAAAGGCTATTAGGCCTATGCAGTTTTCTTCGAGATGAAAAGTAGAGGCAATAGTAATTTGATGAGATATTATTTACACAAACTTGTTCATTACATCAACCTAAATGGGCTAGCAAGAGATCTACTAGTCTTGGCTTGATTATTTCCCTTTCGAACTCCTAATATCATATCCTATAAAAACATTAATAACCACAGGTAAGATAAAAATCTAAGTAAATAAAATAATTCATTAAATGTCTACTAAAAGGAATAACCACATATAGGTAAACAAAACCATTGTTATATACAAAAATACTATCTATAGATATACATATGCACTTATTTTCACTTTTCTTGAAAACAATCATACACTAGCATAATCATCTATTTATCAATCCTCCAAGCTCCTCGAATAAACCTATAAGCTCTCTTGGATCAACCATCAAACCATTGATCTGAGCATACCTTTCATGATAGAAACACCCAGCCAAAAGTATTCTTTCCCATTTTTAAACTATGAATTCCCCCTCACACACACAAGATAAGGGTATTGTTGACTCCTAACTGTATCCTCATAGGCATTAGGGAGTTTCTAAACTGCTTAGATATTCCATGGTAATGGTCTTAAATAATACACTACATCAATGGTCTCATAATGCTAGCTTTACAATTTGGATTTTATTCACACAATCTTCACACACATAAAGGGTGAACTCCCACCCACTATCAAGATCATGCTACTATCATACACATATCATCACATTTACACATTTACACACTTTCACACTTATGAGGGGTGCGTGTGTGTAATCAATTTTCTTTTAAAACCATTCATAACTAAATAAACATTGTCAAATCACTTTGAATGCTAAAACATGCACATTGTGAAACTCACCAAATCAAAAATCATGAAACCATATTTTCACTTTCACTTATATGCAGTTATACTAGCTAATGAACAAATTATTTAGTTACCTCAACTTTTCTACTCTTAAGAAAGGTTACCTGGGGTATAAATGTCATTTCTTGAATTCCTTTTGCTTAGTCAATGTACAATTTCATAATAATCTACACAAATAGATACTACAAGTCAATTATTGAACTGACTAAAAGTTTAAATTATCACAATTAATCATGGTTAACTATCTAACAACTTTTAAATCACCACCTTACGCTCTCGTCAACCTATTAGACTTCTTTATCACTTCTATCCACCCTAAGAAACTTCTACTCAAGTTTCACTACTACAAAAAAAGGTATATAAAATGGCTTTTTTAATAATATTAAACGACTATAAACCATTGAATAATAAGACACTAAATATTCTCGATGCATATATTCAACAGTTTTTAACCGCTAAATATTTATAGAATATTCAATGGTTTTATAAAAGAACCGTTTAATATATCTTAATATTCAATAGTTAATTAGTTATAACTGTTGCATATTATTTAAATATTAAACAGTTTCATATATATAACCGTTTAGTATTTAAAAATATTCAAAAGTTTTATGTCAAACCGTTGAATATTATTCTACTATATATTTGGTCACAATGTTAAATGGTTTTCTAAAATAACCATTTAATATTGTGACCAATTTGTTTTTTTTCCATTCTTTCTATTTTTATCAGCTCTCTTGCATTGAACATTTACAAAATATAATTCCAGCACCAGAACAAAATCTCGACAGCTAACAATAATTATATACATAAAATTTACATTATGAATTCCTACACAAATTATATAAAATTTGATGTTGCTTATAACTTAAAATAATTAATGGCCAAAATAAAACTCCAAATCCCAAAAAGTTAGCAAAGTACACCTATGTCTATGTCAACTTTAATATATAATTATATGATGTATTTCTTCATTATTACTAGTTGTCATAGCTAAACCACGCTTGCAAAACACTATGTGCCAACTCTTCAAGGACTTCTTCGATTTCAGCCTCAGTATATACATCACAGTAAGTGTTCTCATAGTATTGATCAATGAAAAAACAATAACAAATTAAAGTCATATTAATTAAAAAGAATAAGATAATGATTATAATGTTAACAATATACATACATTGTTTGGAAGAGTTCCTGTAGGAGCATGCTGGATTATATCCTTCATAAACTTCATGATAGCATACCCACAATCCCTGGTTTTGTCATGTTGTTTTGGGCATACAATCACACAATGGATAAAAAAAAACTAATCAATGACATCACATGACTTATAATTATGTTAGTAACATAATTAATTATAATTAAATGCATATACCTTGATAACTATCCATGATGTCACCATATCAAAGCGACCACTACCCCTTATTAGTTGTTGAAATTGTTGATCAACCTTAGTACGGTACATGACAATGGCCCTAAATGTAATATAAAAGTTGATATGAGAAATATTCACATAAAAAGAACTAGTTACATACATAAAATTATAAAAATTAATGAAATTATTGATTAATCATCTCTACAATATGCGGCCTGTTATTAGGATTGCTACCCCTAATAGGGTCAAGGTACCAGACTCTTCCTATGACTAGATTGATGACAAGTAACATCCAGTGCCCCCTAAGAAAATGATTACAATTAGGGAATATTACAATTTAATTTTGAAAAAAATAAAGTATTATAAATTGACTTACCCTTCATAATAAGGTGCTAGGAATATTCTATTCTTAACGGTGCCATGTAGCTCAAAGTACTTAGAAAGCCTTTGAGCTATTTTAATCCCTGTTTAGGAGTCATTATCTTATGGCCATGAGGAGAGAATAGTTGGGGACTAACGAGTATTACCCTCTATGCTACATTGCCTCTCCTAGCAAGCATGATGGTGTACAGGTTCCTCAAATTTCAAATAAGTAGATTAATAAATGATTGAAGCATACATATATACATATAGCTAAACATTTAATTTAAGGTTTTAGACACATACCTCATATATAAGTTACATAAAGTAGCGGTAGCCTGTGCATGATTTAATAAGTCCATCAACACCTCGTTGTTGACTTAATCAACAATACTCCTTCTTGTGTTTTTGCATAAGTCTTGAGCAACTTTTGATGTTTGTTGGGAACACTATTGCACGTTGAGATGCTGACTAAGAGGCTTTAGGATGAGGGAGAGCTTTTGGTGCCTTCTTGAAAAGTGTGATGGACTCCTTGGATTAATCGACGGAGTTCTTATCGTTTCCCCTCTTTCACTTAGTCACTGATGCTTTCAAAGGCTCTGATACTTTTTTAACCTCTAGTGCTTTCTTAGCCTTTGATGCTTTCTTTCCCACATGCTTTGCTAGTTTTTTCGCATATAGATGGTTAGAGATTAATTATAAATGCATGCAGGATGAAAATTAAATTTCAATTATGAGTTTAATTATTATACCTTTGGAGAAGTCACTAAAATACGTATGAGATAAGCTGGCTATACTACAAAGCTTCTAATTGCATCTACTATTATCCTTGTATCTTTAGTAGGGTAAGGCAAATCATAATTAGGCTTCTTAGAAGTCTTCAAACTGAATTTCACAATCCCTTCAGGGATAGGTTCATTATGAAGCATGATTTTTCCAGCAATATTGTACATACATCCCTGTGCAACCACAGTGCCATCTTCTCCCAAACAATCAATGTCGACCTCACCCTAAAAAAGAATAAATTGTTATATAATATGAGTAATATTAAAATGAATAAGTCTAGTAAAATGAAAAATATTACCTCAGGTAAGAGCTGAGATGGGATTGTGCAACTGTCATTCACACTAGGGCTAGCATTGCCTAGTGGAAGCCCCAATATGTGACGATTCAATAGCATGTCAATAAGTCTAGATTATTCTTGTAACTACTACGATTGTACTTGTATCTGCTATTTCTATTCTGCTAGCTCTTGCCTCAATTTTTGAACCTTAATCGATGAAGCAGATTTTTACTATGCCTTGACCCCTCTGCAAAAATTCTTTCCTTGTTATGCTAAAACCCACACCTCGAACACGACAGGGATGGTCGGTATTCCCTAAAGCCTTCTCCAAGATATCCTCATTAGTAGTAAGAGTTCTTGCTGACACCTCCTATGTCAAGCTCTCTTGTGAAATAGCAAAAGTAAAGTAAATAACTAAAAGCAAATAAATAATAATATCATATCATTAATACTTACTATTATGTCGTCAACCGCTTTTGTTTTTGGATTGTCAATATTGCCTTCTTTACTTTTTCGAGCCTTGGCCCAAATCCTGCCATGGGATATAGAACCCTCAGGCACCTGCTCTTTTTCAATCAAACCCTTCTCAACACTCGCATATCCCTTACACCCTGCCTTATAGGTGTACTCATTTTTCTTGCCAACTCTTTATTTTTTGCACTTAATGCCTTAGGAAACACAAAACATGACAAATAAATTAAAGTAAAAGCTAACAAAATCAACTTTTCATTGATAAAATGTTAGAAATATTACCTTGAACTCAATATTACAGCATGAGTCAATAAAAGATTTCCATTCATTTAAATTGACAATTGGCCTAATAAGGGATGTAACTGTATTTTCAATACCCTCTATATCAGGGTTTGGCAAGAATTTATGGGTGACAAAACTTCTAAATGCTCAAAAGGCTATCCCAACCTTTTGTAAGACAAACTTCTTACATCTCTCCTCAATCTTAAATCTCAGTTACACAATAAACAAGTTAACTTGTAAGGACATATGTAACAAATAAGGTTAAAATAATAATCAAAGTGATAGTATCTACCGTTATAGTATTCCACACCATATCCCTCATTGCTAGCATTGCATTCTTCCATGATTTTAAAGTGATGGGCACAAAGGATTTTCTACCACTCCGATATAACTGATGAAGTTATTACTATCAAACTACTTGATTTTAATTATTCCATTGGACATAAACTTCTTGCCTTCATTCCTTTCTTTTGTAACCTGCTCCATCACAAGCAACCCCTTCTTTAACTGTTCTTCCTCCCTTTCATGGTCATTCTTCTTAGTCACATTTTGCCCATTATCATCATCTTGCCTACTAGGACTACTGAATTTAAAGCCAGTGTCAGGATGATCACCCTTAGTAGCCATTTACCTATAAAGATAATAATAACAATCAATTAACAATTATTCAAAAAAATCAACTAGAGATAAGTTAAAAACAGTCAACTAATAATAGGTAAAAAATAATCAACTAATAGTCATTTACTTGTTTATTTCATTCTTTTCTTTTTCTTGTTCTAACTACTTTCTTAACTAATTCCTTTTCAACTTTAACTACTTTTCTTTTTTCATGTGAATTGATTTCCCTCTTTTAGAAATCCAAATACCCTCATTACGATCATGTCTTACATAAAAGCGTCATCTTCACTATTGTCTAAACTATCATCATTTTCAAATGGGTCCCACAAAATGATCAACCTCAACTTCATTATTTCTTCTATTTTCATCACTTTCTATTGCTTCCATTTCTTAATTCCTTATTACTCTACAAAACAATAGACCATTCCTTATTAGCAGGATCATGGACATAAAAACTTGTGTTGGCTTGTGACGAATAAATGAACGGATCTCTTATATCCTTCCTTATTCAATTCACCTGATCAACCTAAATTATTGACATCTAACCCATTATTATTTCAACCTACTTGCAACGGAAGACCGGAACTCGAAAAGAGATATATCTAACTCCAAATGTGCTCAATTACCCTAAGTAATGCATTTTTACATAAATGGGTTTTTTGTCTTTTGCACTGGAAATATGCATGCCATCAGCTATTATGGATATACCACTATTTTGCATTGTACTTCAGTCATCATGCTCGTTGTGTAGAAACTTTTATACCCATTACTAAAATAGCTCGTGTAAGAGAAGACATGTTTGTTGGACTTAGTGCCAACCATCTCAATCTATTAGGAACTGAATTGGGTTCGACATTATACTTCCCTTTGATGTACTCTTTAACCATCATATAAACTATGTATTGTGTAGTTTAATGATCTAACTATCTAATCGATAAGGGTTTTGCCTCTTAAGTTCTACTTTATGAATCTTTGCATACTCATCAACCTCTAGAGAGTATATATGCCACAAAAAGGTGGACTTTCTCCCATTGATCGTTTGAGATGGTGACAACTTTCTCCCTGTTGTCCTTTCTATATCTTTTTCTCCAATAACCCTTGAATTCTTTAAGTATTGACTGCAAAAGTGAATTGCCTCTTCACTAATATATCATTCAAACAATACAACCTTTGGTCAACTCTAAATTTTCACATATCCTTTTAATACTTTCATATGATGCTCAAATGGATACATACACCTTAAATAAGCAAGACCACATAATGTACCTCTCTCACTAAATGAACTATTAGGTAGGCCATAAATTAAAGAACGCAGGAGGAAAAAAACATCTATCTCACACAATGTTTGCACAATTTGACTTTGCAATCTTGGCAACTTGTCAGGGTTAATACTTTACTATAAAGACACTTGAAGAAGTAGCAATAGTTTTGTAACTGTAGCTCACACATTATCAGGTAAAATACCACGTAAGCTATCGGAATAAATTTTCCATTAAAACATGACAATCATGAGTCTTTAAACCTTTTATATCTTCTAATCTTCAGTGACACAAGGTCCTTAACATTTAAAGAGTACCCATCTGGAACCTAGACTGTATCAAGAAACTCACAAAAACTTTTCTTGTCTTTTTTGGATAATGTGTGAGTTGAGCATGCAAAAGAAATGTATGGGTTCCCTTCTCTTGTGGTTCTAGTCTTCTCTTATCCCTATTTCAATCATGTCTAAACCTTGTATTGATACCATCCTTAGTCTTTCCTATAATATTTAAGTAATGTCCTAATAAGACTATCACATACATTTTTCTCAATATGCATTAAATCAAGAAAGTGTCTCACATTCAAGGTCTTCCAAAATGGCAACTTAAATAAATTAACCTTTTTCTACCTACTTGTTCCAACATGCTTTGCAAATGATTTACCAAATTCAATATCAAGGTCTTTTACCTTTGATACAGTCCCTCACCAGTTAGCTGCTTTAGTGGTCTCCCTTTTTTAATTTTCCATCAAATGACTTTTTCTATCGATAATACCGATGATTGTCACTCAACCATCTGTGATGCCCAAGGTACATGTTTTTCATACCATGTTGCAACCTTATGGAATGTGTGCCTTCTTCACAAATAAGGCATCCAAGTTGGCCTTTAATGCTATACCCTAATAGATTACCATACACTGAAAAGTCATTGACTGTACCAAAAAGCATAACTCTCAAATTAAATATCTCTTTTATAGGCATCATATAATCTACACTAGTCTTCTATAATAGCTTCAACTCTTCAATCAATAGTTCTAAGTAAACATCTATGTCATTCCCAGGTTATTTAGGTCTTGAGATTAGCAATGACATTATGATATTTTCACTTCATGCAAAGCTAGGGCGGAAGATTATAAACAATTATCATCACAGGCCATGTACTGTAAGTACTACTCTGCATGCCATGTGGGTTCAGCCCATTAGTAGATAATGCAAGGCGTAGATTCCTATCTTCTTTTCAAAACTCAGGGTACTTACGGTCGAACCTTGTCTATTTAAGAGAATCAGTTGGATGGCGAACCTTGTCATCTTTAATCCTCCCATTTCCATGCCATGTTAAATTATTTGCCTCTTCACGTATGCTATACAAGCATCTGAATCTTGGAATAATAGGAAAATATCATGTTGCCTTCTTTGCAATTTTTCCATTCTACTTATAGCATGATGCCTCACACTTAGGACAATGAGTTAGCTCTTTATATTCATTCCTAAACAAGATGCAATTGTTAGGCAAGCATGTATCTTCTTATAGCTCAGGCTAACTGTGCGTAAACACCTTTTTGTATCATATAGCCGACCCTGAAGCTTGTTATCTTTGATGGCATTAGTTTCATCAAAGAAAGCAAGCTTGAGAAGCTCGTATCACTCCACCAATTGTAGCTTTTAAGTTGTATAATTCCATTACAATAGACAATAGAGTGAACTCAGTACACTCTTCGTACAAAGGTGTCTTTGCATCAGTTTGTAACCTTTCCAACTTCTCTAAGAAATTTCGAGTTCCCCTTCCATCTCATTGGCCAATTCTTTGAGACACTGGTCAGCCTCATATGCACTTGTGTTGGAATCCGGTGATGATGAACAGCTTTCCATGTGCCCCTGGCTACTATTATTCACATCATCAGTATTTCTCCATACTTTACCCAACACTTGTAACTCTGATCAATTCCATACTCAAACAGGTGGAGTTCACATGTTTCAAGAAGAAACTGACTTCACATTACCACAGCTTAAACAAGGGAAAATAATTCAATCATGATCTTTGCATTATTTACTATGAATTTGATGAAGTCTGCCACTCCGTCCCAATATTCTCTAGATAAATGATTAACAGACATCCACTCCTTATTCATGATGCCCTTATTTAAGAAATATGGTAAAAATAAGAAAAAAATTTAGTAAGTCATAAGTTTTCCATATAAAAAAAGTTTTTCTACATATTTAAAAAAAGTTTAATTAGCTTTAAATTGAAGTGGGAGGTAATTAATTCCACTATCTTCACATTCTGTTTAAGTTTAATTTGTAAGGGACATTAATTTTGCACTACTTATTTGTTTTTTTTTAGTTGTTGTCGTTGTCGGTTGTGTTGTGTTATTGTTAATTAGGTTGACTTTTTTACTACAAAGGTTAGCATAATGCTTAAAATTGGTGGTTCCCGAGCCTTATGTCCTCAATTTATAGTAATTAATCAAATAAAATGATAGACAATTTCAAAGACCTTAACAAAAAACTTAAAGTTGTTCTACATAAAGCCAAAACCAAAATTTTAAAAAAATTTCAACAGCATAATAGCATAAAATTGAGCATTTCCTAAGCTAAATGCCTTTTTTCACAAATTTAACATTAAATTAACAACAATTTCCAACCAACATTCACAAATGCATTTTCATATATCAATTTCAAAACAAAATGCTAACTACAACTAAAAGGAAACTCTCAATAACAATATCAGAGGAACTTCATCGAACAAAATAGTAACTAATAATCTATAAATAAACTAACTTTGAAGTTTGTCTAATTCTTCAAAGTTTCAATGCTAATCATATTTGAGGCTATGATAGGAAATTAGTCGCTTATCCTAAAATTACACTAAGCTAACCCTAATGCAATATAGGGCCAACCCTAGGTCATCTCCCAAGGAATGGTTTTAAGTCTAATTAAAAGTTATCTAGTGAAATAAATCAACCAAAGTTTGTAGAATTTAGTTACCTAGCTAATTATCTAAACTAATTACCTAATGTGCAAGTAATTTAAAATGCTAGTGAATGAGTGAGTGAAATGAACTTCCCTTTTTACAATAATGGAACCCTAGATTAGTTGATTTTGAACTCATTATCTTCTCATGATTAGGCTAAGTTTAGCTTCCCTTTCCTCTTGACTAAAGCTGTCATGACTTAAGAAAATTATCCTAAGCCAATTAACCTAATTAGCTAACTCCCTAGGTCTTAGATTAAAGTCCCTAGTTCAATTAACCAATTGGTGAAGACATTAGCCAAGTGATTCACTCAAAATCCTCTCTCAACAGCCATGGTCAAACACATAATTGAGCAACACACAAGATTATGTCAAGCTTACTCAACAACACAAGCATTAACACCACAAGATTATGCAATATTAACACAAGATTCACTAATTGAAAAACACAAGATTATGTGCCAAACAAAGAGTGGCAAAATTCAGTCATGGCTGTCCAAGGAAGAAATTAAATAAAACAATCCTCTCTCTTTACATCAACATCAAATTCAAATTAGAATTTCTAAGCTAAGATGATTAACCTTTGATTAAGGAATCTAACCATCTAGTAAAAAGAGAAGAGGATAGGAAACAAAAGAACTAAGCCAATTTGAAGCTCAAGACTCATCCTCCATCTTCATCTCTCTAGGATTCCATAAAGAAACTTAGCCAATCTTCATCTTCAAGAACCCTGGTGATTGCTTGTGAAGGCCAAACTCCAAGCTCTTGAATGATGGAAATGAGCTTCAATCCTTGTGAAAATGGAAGGGATGGAAGAAAATGAAAGAGAGGAGAAGAATGGTATGAGTTTTGTAGAGGTTTGGTGGCTGAAAATGGAGGTTCGGGTGCTGGAAAATGAAGAACAAAAGAGGAGAAAATGAAGAAACTATGAACAAGAGGAGAGAATGTGGAAGATGAATGAGATGTGTTGGATCCCATTTGGGGCTTAAAATGGAGTGCTCTTGGTGTTCTCCATCAGCTGAAGCTTAATTAAAATAAGGGGAAAAGAAATTAAAATGTAAATGGGAGCCTTGTCACACTTGCAAGGTGGCAACTTCCTATTGGTTTGTAGATGATTCCAATGTGGCCTAATTCTCATGTGTCATCCACATCATTTTAGCTGATCTAATCCCTCAAAATAATCATAATTCACGTGCAAACCATCAGCCATTGTCCTCAAGGAGTGTTCACCTCAATTGCCCAATTGATGCACAAGTCACATGCCACCTATGTCACATAAATCACATAATTCAATTAAATAGCATATGATATGATAAAATCTAATTCATGTCCAGAATTAATTCATAATTAGAAGGGGAGAATTTATTAAATTAACCAAGTTTTAGGCTGCACAAAATTATATAAAAATTTTCACACAAAGGCAAACCAAAAACTAGGACAAACTAAGACACTTAAGAAAGTGTTGACTTTTTTATTTAATTACTCCCAAACTAAAATGAATTTTAAATTTAATTTCACCATTCATCAACTGGACATAAATGCACTTTGTCAATTTTTCTTGTACATTTTCTCAAAAGTTCATTTTTTGGACCAAATGCCCTAGTGCACTGATCTTAGAAAACTTAGGCAAAGTTCCAAATCTACTGCAATGTGTGCACTTGAAGGTGATAAATCATTAATAAAATGGTCCTAATTGACAAATAAAAGTGGGGTAACAAATGTGTTCTCCAGGCTACCCATTAATGAAAATTGCAATTAAAAAATAAATTAGAAATGTTTTTTGCAAAAAATAACTAACCTTTTTCCAAACCAACTTCTGCCAAATGAGGGGAGATTCGTCGGCGAGGGTACTAAGTGGTAGCTGGAGAAATGACTAAGACCCACGTTGAGACCACGCACGCTTAGATGTATACCCTTGACTTAGAGCAAATGAACCCAACCACCGAAAACCCACAGACGTACGTAAAACTAAAAGCGAGCACTTAGAACCATCACGAGCACCAATGGCGACAACCCATGGCAGAGGAAGGCAAGAAATGGCCAGTAAACATTGATTGACAGAGGTGGAAGATGAGAATGAAAGGGGAAATAAATGGCAGATTGAGAAAAGAAATAGAGAGACATTGGGTGAGAAGGAATGAAATGAAAAGACTGAGGGAAATAAATGGCAGACCAAATTAAATCATATATTTAAACGAGTTCCTTAATGAATCGTTTAGTAAACTTATATAAAACGATTGTCTAGGCTAAACCATTTAGTAACTCGTATGAAGTTAAACGGTTCTATCAAAAAAACTGATTTGTATGTTCAGCCATCATATATTAAATGGTTATATTAAATAAACTATTTAATATGGTTAGGTATATGCAACGGTTAAATTTTAAAAAAGTTTTAATATTTGTTTTCCAATTTCACACCTCACTTATTCAACGTTTTCCATAATAACTGTTTAATATACATCATATATATTTAATATTTTGTAGTAGTGTTTTCAACCTTTGAATTTGCAAATCTTGCCTATAGCTTCAAAACCTAGCCACTAGCATCCAACCTAGTTGTAAAATCTTATTAGCCCTTAAGAGTCTTTTTGTTACTAAAGGTAAGAAAACAACCCCTTAAAACCTCCTAATTCAATTTCTCTATAATTTAAACTAAGAGAAATTAGTGTAAAATTAGAGCTTAGGGCAGTTATAAAACTTTGCCAGTATATGATAGGTCTAAAAATATCTCCTAGGTTGCCCATAAAGCCTAGCCCTATATGAGCACTCTTCTCTTCCCTCTCTAACATGCTCCTTTTCCCTTTCCTCTATATTATTGTGATCTTATTTGTACAATTTAAAATCAAATTATATGCCATGCCAGTGAGGAAAATTTCATTATGCTTGCATTCTTTACTCCGGAATGTCGTTCTTCTGCTCAATCCTATCTATTCAACAACTTAAGAAGTCAAAACCCCAAGTTATCATCTAAAATCTTATTTATCTAATAATATACTAAGTTACTAATTTACCTTTTAATTAATAATCAGTTCTTGGATTAAAATTTCAAGATGTTACATGTAGATGTACACCTTATGCAAAAAACATCCTCAAAGCATTGTTTCCAAAGAGCCTCGATAAAATCAAGTTATTAATTAGCTAAAGTTGGTTATAATTTATAATTTAATGTAATTAAGTTTGATAGATACCTTGTCAAGGATTGTCACAGGGGCCATTGACAAAGGACGCAGAAGCGAAATCATGCTAGCTAGAATCGAAATCCATAAAACATAAAATAAACACAAGAAAACAATAAAAAGAATAAATCACAAGGGCAATAGGTGTCACACATATGCCAAAAACCATGGCATACGTAAACTCACAAGGTGAACTAATACCACTAATCACATATGAATACCCATGCACTCCTAAGTCCCACTAATGGATCATAATCAACAATTTAGACCAGGACTTCCTAGCCTTACACAAAGTAGGGCCAAAGTCTCTACCTTAGGACTAAGGTATCACTTTCTCATGCATACATAAATGCAACA
>NW_026555336.1:11928179-11986953 GCF_029017545.1 Prosopis cineraria | reverse complement strand
TTCTTACTAAAATATCTCTACGCTTATTTATGAGTCACACACTAGAATTTACATAAAATTGACATCTAAAGTCAATTTCACTACTAACAAAAAGTGCCATTATTGCAATTAACCACCCCTAATCACTATCAATCCACAATTCACACTCAGTTACATGTATCACAATCGATTACTCTGTATTACAAGCTAATACCTTTACTTAGCCAAATTTATTCTCATTAATCTCTCTCTAGATTAAGGCAAATCATGCCTATAGCTTTCAAGATTTATCGTTACGACTCAAATTAGTCACAAAGAGTTTTGGAGAACCTTTCTATTACTATAGGGTAACAAATCAACTTCTTAAAACTCTCGAATTCAATTTCTTACTAATTAAAACTAAGAGAAAACATGGTAAAATCAAAGGTTAAGGTAGTACAAGACTTACCGATAAGTAATAGGTCAGAATGTCCCTCTTACTCCTGATTTCACTTGCGCTAGTAGATGTTGGCACCTTCTCCACGTCTGACCCCTCTAACTTTGTTTCTCCTTTTATGTTATGAGCTGTTTCACGAAGCCACTTATCAAAGTTATGCACCATACGCCACAGCTATCCACTCTCCATCGCAGCGTGTGGCACAATATGGGAAATACTTACTACATTCACCGCTCTGCTTTAGGACTCTACCTCTTTTACTTGTATTTGTTTAAATAACATCCTAACAGTTAAAAATACTACTCCACTATCTAGAACCCTAATCCCATATTAGATCACTAACTCAATCCCTAATCAATCATTAATGTAGTATTAAAAATTGAGGATGTTATAATTTGAGTGGCCTAGAGGGAAAATGACTATAAAGAATGAATTATGTGAACCTCAAAGGTGTTAGTTTAATTGTTTCATGTGTTGAGGGTTTTGGCTTAGCCAAATTAATGCCCTGTCTGTATGTTGGAAGTTGAGTAATGGATATTGTTGTGTAGATTAAGCATATGAGATTTGCTTGTAGGAATTAAATTGACTTAAGAAGTTTAGCATGAATGGTAACCTGTGGTAAAAAAGGTAAAAGGTAAGTAGAGTAACCCTTTTATATATTGGTTTGTGAAATTTATTTACAAGTATTTTTATATCAACAATATGTATTGTGTTTTATGAATTGATAAAGTATAGTAGTGTGCAAACGACCTATGCATGCATACGCAAGAGTGATGCTTGAAATGTATGTGAAGAGGCATGTGCATTTGTATCTGCAAGTTTACCTTAGACTAGAGTAGAGGGTTGCAACCCTACTCTGTGTAAGACTAGGAAGTGTTGAAGGTCAGATAGAGCTTGCTTCATTAGGAAGGACCTAAGAGAATTATCCATAAGTGTAACCTAACTAGGTTAGAGAGTCGTGTGGCCCAACTCTATGTAAGGTTAGGAAGTCCTGACAATCCCCAAGCATTAAGTGTACTCAACTAGAGGGAACTCAAGAGACTACTTATATTGATAATACCTAATATGAGATAGTGGTTTAGTGGCATTATTTTGTGAAGGCTAGAAGTCATAATTCGAGCTTTGAGCTTGCTCCACTAGGAGGAACCAGGAGTGCGTAAGCATAATAGTGAATAAGAATAATGTTGTGTAAATTCATATTCGTATTGTTTCATTGAAAATGATGCTATTTTATATTTTGTTTATGATTTTAGTTACTAATCAATATTTGGGGTTTATTTAAGTTACTGGGATATATGTCTCGCTACATTACCCTTTTGGCATAGGTGAGAGAGTAGAAGAAGGTCGGGAAAAGGAAGCGAGAAAGAATTTGCTTATTTTTAGTAGCAGTACGACTACCCTTAGTGTAATAAATGCATAATAATATTGTTGAAAGTTTAGTTGCCAACTAGGAAGCATATGTAACCTCCTCTCATATATCTACTTAATATAAGAGAAGATTACAATGTTACCATTACCTCAACTCATATCACAAAAATCAAATTCCATTTTAAAAGCTTTGGCTGAAGACTTATTTAATAAAATCAATTAAACCTCAATTCAATTAAAGAAAACACAGTGAAAAAAATAAATCATACACTTTCCATATACATAGTGGATAGAACCCACCTAACATTCTTAACTCAAATGCATGCATTTCAGCACACAAAATAAAACTGAGGTTTAGTTTGTGCAACACAGTGAATGGTCAGTGCACCATATCATGTGGCACAGAGCCACACGCTAGCCCTGTCTGTGTCGTGCATTGTAGCATGTACATCCATACGCTGCATCACGCCTGTTTGTTTTTCTGTTCTCATTTTGATAGCAAAATGATGAACTTCCGGTATGTGCTATTTTCACATATGACATCCGATTAGAGTGATTCAAGTGTCTACATGAAGCTTAGCTCATATACTAACAAATAAGAGAGGTTTGGACACGATCTAACAATTCCCATCAAAATTTGGACACTTGGGTGCAAAAAGTCACTTTCTCTAAAATTTTGCGCACCCAAGCTCTCAATTCAATCCCTTTCTCTCATTAAACCATACTAGGCCTTGAATCAAGTCTAAAAGAATCTAATACACTAATGACCTCAATTAATTACAATCACACTCATATATCAAAATTTGACCCTTCTACGGCCAATTTCTACAATATATGAATTTCACAAACGATGGCATTTCTTGGCATAACATAGGCCACTGGCTACTTCTCAACTCATACATATGAAATCCTATTCATAATACAATCTTAGCCGCCAAATACTCATTTCATCATATTTTGGCTTTTGGCTTAAGATTCACCTATCATAATCAGAATATAATCTGGCCCCCAAATTACTCGTTTTTCATAATTTGTCCTTTAGCTTAAGATTCACCAACACATAACCATTGCATCCCAAATATACTCAAATCAAAGTGCTTTTGTCTTAAATGACACATATACACATAATTAGGCTTGATTTCACAAAAACTCCATTCAATACATGCATGCAACCTATGGCAATTCATATACACTTATATATATAATATTTCACTTTAGTTCATTACACAACCTCAAAGTATATGGATTCTCAACTCAAGCCGGTCTAGACTCTCTTCCCTTTGCCTGATCACTTCCTGATCCTACAAACATGTAACCATAGGTGTGAGATAAAAATCTCAGTAACAGAATAACTCCTATTGACTATCACATGCCAACAATATGAAAGTAAACATAGTGTACCATTAAAACCTCATAAAGTAGTATTTACATCATATCACATTTCATATTTCACTTTTTATCAATCTCGAAGGATTTCATGCTATCTCAAGATATGTCATCATATCATAAAATACTAGCATGATCTCTACCAACCAAACCTTCAAATCACTTCGATATGAAACCATAGGCTCATCTCAGACCATTGTACATTCTCATTAGTCTTGAGCTCACCTGCAATAGTAAAATCACTCAGCCAAAGATGTTTAATGCACAATACAGACTATGGTTTCCCCTAATACACATAATGGGGCGTCATTGACTCACACCCGTATCATAAAGATAATAGGAATTTCTCATCTTCAACACAGTACCTTAATAGGCACTCAGGAGATCTTCTCTAACATAGCACCTTTCAAGGTACTAAGGAAAATTGTTTCTATACCACACCCTAACAAGGTACTAAGGAAACCTTGCCATAATATATACTCGAGTGAACTCCCACAAACTCAGATTATGCTTTCTCGAACCATTTAAGGTTCCCTTTTCACAATTTACTTTTTCGTATACATAACATTATATATATATATATATATCACTTTATATTATAAAACACCAATTTCAATGCTCATTTCGATCAAAAGTCATTTACACACACAATTAATCAATACCACAAAACATGCTCAATTCAAAACTAGTTCATACATTACATAGCATACTAACATATAGTTACAACTAAACAGTCAAACAAAGGAAGCTATTCGGTTACCTCAACCCTTCTATTCATTAGAAAGGTTACCTATAAATTTCACTATCACACAAGCTTACATCAAGCTTCCTTTCTCTACTCACACATCTAATATGCCAATCTGAACACATTTGGCACATTTTAGTCATTTGGCCCATTTTGACCAAAAACTCATTTGTACTATTTAGGGCTATATTCCTCCATAAACTCTTTTCTATTATCCATTATAAGTCCATAACTACCCAATTATTACTTTACATTACCACAACTGGTCTTATTTCACTTAGATTAATTTTTGCCCTAACTTTCTCTCTTTAAAGGCTAAAATTAAGCCTTCGAGCTTAAAGCTCTACTGTTCAGCTCTAAACTAATCAAAAGCTCTAATTTAACTTTCAAGAACCTTTTTATTACTATTGGACAAGAATCAAACCACTCACAATTCCATCAATTCAATTCTCTCTATAACTCATTTTCAGAGAAATTTGTGTAGAATGGAAGGTAAGAGTTATATGTAGCTTACCTGGCAAGTTACTAATATGAATCACCTTCCACCACTCTAAAATGACTTAACCTATCTTCTCAACCCTTCTCCTCTCTCTATTTCATGTGTTTCTTAATTTTTCTCCTCTAAAATTTCTGAAATTCATGACTTATGAAGTAAATTTCTAGTCTGTGTGCCGCGGTGTATGAAGCATGAGCCACAGGTGTGGTATAGAGTGGCACAGTGAGACTTCTTCTCACCACGCACACTTGCTTCGACTTGAAATGCACTCCTATCACCCATATCTATTCATACAACACACAAAAAAAGTCAAAATGCCAATTAATCATCCAAATCTCTAATCCCACTTTAATTTCCACTTCAGCCTTGATTAACCTCTAACTTAGGATTAAGAAATTTAGGATGTTACAGCATATGTGTATATATGTGTTTATATGAGGTCATGTTTGTAAGCTTGATTATATATCTTGTATTGTATCTAGGCCAGTGTATCACAATGGTGAATACTTAGGTAGGCCTAGATGCTATTTAAAAATATATGATATATTGTGTAAGTTGTTCCATTAGTATTGAATGTCAACTTATTGAGTAAAAATGTGTGTGTATATATATATATGAAACTTGACTAAATGGTGAGGCTTAGCCCTATTTGTGTGTAAGTAAAGTAAATTGTGATTCCTGACTATATGGTGAGGCTCAACACCATATGTGGAAGTTGGATGGATGAAAGTAAACCAAGTATGTTACTAGTTGAATGATTATGTGTTGTGTCTCATATGTGACCACAAGTGTATATTATGGCATTGAGAGGTCAAATTGTCTGTATGATGTGATGTATGTGATGTAATGTGCTAATTAGGTGTATACAGTTTGTTTGGACTTAGTTTAAGGCCCTAAAAAGGTCTAACAGGATAAAGGATGAGAATTGAACACTTAGGGTGCCAAGTTTTGAAAGAAAAGCAGCTTTTTGCACCCCGAGTATTCTATTTAAGATTGGACCATTAGATTGTGTGCAAATTTATCTCAATAGATGAATTATGTTATAAGCTTTGTGTGGGTACTTGAATCACTTTAATCGGATGTTGGGTGTGAAAATGGGGCATGACACAACTACGTATCAAAAATCTGTCATGACAGTAGAATCTGATACATACACCACAGTGCATGACACAAAACATGGGCACATTACTCTGTACCACATGCCAAGGCACATGTGGTGTAAGTCGCACTGCCTGGCCTATTTTTGACAAGAATTGTTTGTTTATTTTCTTGAAAGTGAATTTGAGTCTATACTTTTGTTAGCCCTTTTTTATTAAACATATTTCCTATGAAGTTGAGATCACTCATTTTGAAAACAAATTAAGGGCTATATCTATATATTGTATGGGTATGTGTAAGGATCAGTAAAATCTGAATGAAATAGGGGACTTTATAGTTTGGTATTAGTTTTTTTTTTGGTTTTGATCTCTTATGCATTACATCCCCATTAGTTGGCAACTTTATAAATTTATTACTATCTTCCAACCTCTAATTATTTCTTTCTTTATATTTTCTTACTTTATTCCTTAGGAGGAGAGAAAAGCACATAAAGCTATAATAGCACTTAGAGCTACTTTACTCCTTAGTATTCCATGAAAAGCTCTATAGAACTCTTATCTACATGTGCTTTCATTCTAGTGCACAGTTGTTTTAGCAAGCTTCTCAGTCATGACGATTTGTTATCTTAAATAAGCTTGCTCCCATTCCAAAACATGTGTACTTTTATTTGCCACTCTAAGGAAAATTTCTTGGTATGTCTAAAACATTTAAGATCAAAGTGAGATCTTGTAAAAAACATAATTTATCTCTTCTTTGGTACCCAAGCTTGATTTTGTCCAATGGTTAGATATTGAAGTTCATATGCTTCTCATTCTTACAAGATCAAAATCAAATCAATAACAAACTTATGAAACATGATTATGCATAAGATAGTCATGATTTCAAGTCAAAATTTTGAATGTGAGGAGGGTTTTATAATGAGTTATAAATAAAACTCCTTATTTCACATGTGATGTAAGAAGCTATGACATTTGGTATACAATGCTCTAAAATGTAATTTTCAATAGCATCCAATTTCTCAAACTTCAATAAAAGAATAAAAACTCAATTTGACATGAAATCCTTTTCAAAAGCATGAATAGTTTGTAAAATTCAAACTTGTGAGCTCTCCTTTAGAATGAAAGTATTCTAGAATTTATGCATCTAAGATCATGGCTCAAATTATGCAATTAGGGTGCAAGAATATTTAACTAATGTAAGACCCTATGTGATTAATGATGACATGAAAAATATGAATTTATGCTCAAAACATGTCATTAATGTGAATATGCAACTCATGCCATAAATTATCAATTCAACAAGTAAAAACCTATCCAAAATGATATGAAACAATACTAAGAGTAAGGGATAGGAATTTTCATTGCTTTTGACATAGTTGTCATTCATCTTCTCTTGTAGTCATCTTTATGCATTTCTTTATTCAATAGTGGATGACTTCAGTTTTGCTGAGTTTTCTTGAGCTTCTCTTCTCTATAATTAGCATATCATGCTTTATTGCTCAAACAAAATCAAAACTTGCTAGAAAACATTAGTTTTATTCATACCCATTCAAGTAATTGGAAAATGAAATTTTGAGACATGAATATTGATGCACATGAAAGCGCTTGATGATATGAATCATGAAAATCATTTTGAAATCAAGTTTCCTTAAGCTAACTTTTCATGAAATTCTCAAAACACTTGAATGAAATCAAGTTGGCCATGAATTTTCATGAATAAAGTATTTGAAGAGAATTGAAAATGATAAATCCTAATGATTTCATATTGTTATTGTTTCAAATCATGCATATGAATTTTTCAAAAGAATACATTTTATGAAATCATGAATAATTTTAGATTGTGCATTAAAAATGACAAGTTTGAAGCATTTGACAAAATATGCACAATTCAGTTTGTTAATTTAGCAATCATGAAATTTGATTTGAATGAAATGAATTATGGATTGTTAAAGGAATGTAACAAGGACTTTTATCTTAATATGGTGTATCATAAGGTATAGGATAAAGTAAGGAATGATATTACCAATTTTGCACATGTCCTTGTGAGATTGCTTGATTTAGTGTGTAGATGTTGTTCTTTCCATCTTTACATGTGTACACCAAAGTTCAAGCTCAATTATTCAACTTCCTTGAGATTGTTCCTTTCTCCAAGTATAGCATTTTTAAGGAGAATCTTGCTTTCTTTATTTCCCACAAAAACATTGGAAACCTTTCTCTTTCAAGGTATCTAATTTGACTTGGATCCATTTATGGTTAGTTTGTAGGAGTCATGATTCATATGCTCTAAGGAATTTTATCAAATCCAACACTTGAGCATAATGGGTTAAACATGTCTTTATGCATAAAGGATATTTTCATTTGAAATCAATGTGAATGCATGAAGAGCTAATCTATTAAACATTACAATTTCTTTGTTAAAGATTTATCAATAATAATTTTCAAAGGATATGCTATGAAAAATTCATTTCAAAACAATGTGCAATGTTCATTCCTAATACACAGGATGTTGAGATTTGTATATGTTGCCTTGGGTGTATGTGATCCGCTCTCATACATTGTAGACTTTATAAGTCTGCTACTTAGTTCTTGAGAATCCTCCTTTTCTTGTTTTCCTCAAGATAGTTGAATAGTAAAAGTACTTTATAGTAGTTCATCCTTAGGTGTGAGCTCTTATCCATTGCTTCCTCTTTTAATATAACTTTGCATTTTCAGCAATGGGTGAGACTTTAAGAGTTTTCCTAGCCAATGTTGACTCTAAAAGTCTTTCTTTATGCTCATGAGAAGCTCTCATTATGGCTTCCTCCTTTCTTGCACCAATTTGTCCATTTTTCATGCATTTGTTCCACACACATATAGCACTAGGACATTTCGGTACCCATTTACCTTGGGTCCTTAGGGGTTCGCATTGAACCTTCCTTGTCTTTTAGGACCTAAATAACTTGTTTCTCATATCAAAAATTCTCCTAATGTAGCAAGTGTGAGAACCATGTCTAGATTTACCATAATAATTGCAAATAATAGAATGATATGCATTTTGGACACTTTTCCAATTTGTGTGTTTGTTACTTGAACAATTTATGAATAATTTATTTTCTAAATACTCTCTTCTTAAAAGTATTTCCAACACTTTTAGCAAAATTAGAATTTAAATTTCTTATACTTTTCAAAACATAATCAGTTATAGGTTTGAAAATTTCTCTATGAAAATTTTCAAAGTCATTTGACTTGTGTTCACAAGAATGGAATTGTATGCCTCAAATTTTTCTTAAGCTTCACATTGTGATATAATTGAATCTATCATGTGAAGCTCTTGTTAGGGATCATCTTCCTCTTGTCCAATTGTATTGATTGGACTATGAAAGTGTTCAATGATTTCTCCTTTTTCAATTTCATCTTCCGTGTGTTCTCCAAAAGTTAGTAGGTATTAGTCCTCTTGTTGTTCAACATTTAAAGAACTGTCAAAATTTTCGTTATCAAAAATATCATTAGTAGCATAGATAGATTCAAGAGTATCCTAAATAGTCTTAGCAATAGAGCAATATTTGATTTTTATAAAATTAGTTTTAGTTAAAGCACTATATAAAATCTACATAGCTCTATTGTTCAAAGAAAACAATTTATTTTCTTAGTTTAATCTCTGTTAGGTTGAAGTCAAAATCATTTATGAAAACTTTCGACATATCTAAATCATGGATTGAATATAAATTGCATTTTCACTTTCTAAAACCAAAAATTGGTATTTTCAAGAGTAGAAGGTTTTTTAATGTCAATTCCTTTAAAAGCTGAAAAACTTTGAAAAGTTGCCATTCGAAACTCTTAAGACTATTAAGTTCTTTATCCAAGATCCCGGTTCTAATATCAAATATTAGACATGGCAACACACCCAAGAAGGGGGATAAATTGGGTGTTTAAGGAATTTCAGTTGTTTTTAAAACTTTTCAACAAAGTTGTTTTAAAGGAAAGTTTAGACAAATTTAAGTTCTAAAAGTTTTGAGCAAGAATGCTAAATTTATTTTTTACAAGCTCAATATGTGTAAGAATGATTAGAAACAATCTCTAAATGCAAGTTTGACTAAATGCATGTAAATACATCAAAATTTATTTTAGACACTAAAACATAGCAAAACTAAAGTTGCTAGAAATATAATAGATAAAGGAAAGGAGACTGCAAATAATGATTTATCATAATTCAAGTCTATTACTTGAGCCTGCGTCTAATCCTTAAGAAACTACTCATGATTTATTCATTATAAACACATACACATGTGGGTGTTTGAAACACAAGATAACCACAAGTTTTGTTTAGGCACTTATGAACCTTTATAGTAACTCACTTTACTAATGAGACTTTTTTCCTAAGAGAAAAACCTCTCTTGATTACAAGAGAAATCTCTTCCTTACCTTAACAATGATTTTGATTATGAAAATCACTCCGTTGAAACTCTCTCTAAGGGTAATGATAAGTACAATAAAGCTCTAATACTTAAATGATGAAGACATAAATGATATTGGCTCATAAACAATGATTTTTGTATAATAAGAGTAATATGAAAAGTGAATTTTATAGCTTGATGATTTTTAAGGTTAATCACTTAGTAAGATGAGTTTGGAGTAGTATTATTTATAGCTTATGAAGTGAAATAGGTGTTGGAGACATAATATGAACATTTATAGTTATTGCATAGTGATTATAGTTGTTGGTGACATTTCTCATGTAGAACAAAACTCATTCACGTGTGCAATGGCATTTTCAAATACACATGTGACAAATCTCGCTTGAAACATGATAAGCCATACTTGAAACATCATGTGATATTGCATAGGTGACAAATCACAAGTGGACAAAAAGTGATTCATGCTTGATTTAGACCATAGAAGCTATTGAGTGAAAATAAGGCTTTTGGGTGATGTTTCATGCATGTATGTAAAGTGACTCATACTTGATTTGTACTATAGAAGCTATTAAGTGATAAACGAGGCTTCTAGGTGACATTTCACACATGTAGGAGAAGTGATTCATGCATGATTTGGACACTAAAGTTTTTAAGGACATTTCACACGTGTCCCTCTTTCATTCCTGTGTGATTTGAAGGGTGCCACTATACAAAATTTCACAACACTCTGAGTCATTTATACAACTGCAAATCTAACAAATTATATATCCATAGAAAACTCTTGAACTCTAGTTTTCAACAGAAAAAATTTACACTAAAATTCAATGTGACTTTTGAGATATGGTCAAAAGAGTGAATGAATATTAACTCTAAATGTCATGCAGAATCAATATTTCAACACTCAAATTCAAATTCATATCTTTCTCAATAAAACTTAATTTTGAACAAATAAACTATCATTGAAAATACATTGGAGTCTATTTTGAATAAGATATTTCATATTAAAATGATCTATGTAGTGAGAGATATGATAAGAAACATGACTAAGGTCAAATCTGATTTTCTACACAATTGCCATTTCAAAACTTAGACTTTAAGTGTTCATGACTTTTTCAACTTAGCTCTTTTTAAGTAATAGAGAAATTTTCAAAACTTTATAGAGTTAATAATCAAACATTTCAAACTTGGTGAGATATATGTGATCAAGGATGAAAATGTGAATATTATAGAAAAATATATCTCACTCTATCTTTTAAGATCTAAAATGCATGTTTTAATTGAAGTACGTTAAGCCAATATTTCATATCTTAATCATTGAGGTTAACATAAAGACTTCTAAACTAATGATTTATACCTATAAAGTCCAATGCTTTTAAGATGCATCCAAACATTCATGACTATTTATTCTTCTTAAACTCTTCTTAGATCATTCTTCTCTTTATGTTCTGCTATCTTGAGTATGGCATGCATGGTAATGATAACTTCAATTTCTTCTTCTTCATGCTTACTCTCACCTTTATTTTGGACAATTTTAAATGATATATAAAATAAAATGGTTAGTCCAAATATCACTATGTATTTATCCAAGTTATGAAAGATGATACTATGAACACTTTTGGGTATAGAATCAATTTAAGGAAAACATATGATAGTATAAAATAACTTTAATGCATACAAATTTTTCTAAATCTCATGTAAATAGAATAGCATAACTAAGAACACTTTAAAGAACTTGTTCCATAGTCATGATTAACCACTATATATATACATATATAATTAGACATAAGTATAGTTAACTCATCTATATTTATCATCATCAAAACTTAATCTAAACATAATTTCGTAAGTCATTATGTCCAATAATATCAATGGACTTGTGTTTGGTCCACCTAAGACTCAGTCAAGATGTGTGGGTTATTGTAGATCATTTAAAAAATTGGCATACTTTTTACCAGTTAAGACCACCTATGATATAGGGAAGTATGTAGAAGTGTATGTGAAAAGAGGTTATGAGATTGTATGATGTGCCTAAGGACATTATTTTAGATCAAGATCCTAGGTTTACCTTGAGATTTTAGGAAGCACGATGGAGAGCTATGGTTATTGAGTTGAGATTTAGTACTTCTTATATCCACAGACCGATGGGCAAACTAACGCATGATTCACACTCTGGAAGATATGCTTCAATCTTATGCCCTTGATGGAAAGGCAGTTGCAACAACCATTTCCCTTTGGCTGAATTTACCTATAGTAACAGTTTTATTGGAGTATTCAAATGACACATACAAGGCATTGTATGGGCAAAAGTGTAGATCTCCTTTATACTAGGTTGAGTTGAGCGAGAGAAGGTGATTAGTCCAGATATTATGGATTAAACTATAGAGAAGATCAAAGTTATTCGATAGAAACTTCTTACTTCCTAGAACCATTAGAAGAGAGTTATGTCGATATGTAGTGTCAATTAGAATTTAAAGTTGAGGACTATATATTCTTAGAGTTTCTCCCCTAATTAGTATAATAGGTCCATACGGACTAAGAAGTTATCACCTTGTTATATAGGACCATATCAAATTTTGGATAGAGTAGGTCCTGTATTATATCAAATTGCTTTATCTCGCCATTATTTAGGATACATGATATGTTTCAAGTGTTACAATTGAAAAAGTATTAATCAAATCTATCACACGTTATTAAGCTAGAGGAAGTAGAGCTTTAAGAGAATCTCACCTACCGGGTTGAGCTAGATCGAATAGTGGATCTAAAGAAAAACACTTGCATAACAAGACTATTTGTTGGTGAAAGTGTTTTGGCAAGAAATGGCTCCTAATGACGTGATATGGGAGATAAAGGAGAGTATAAGGAAGCAGTATCCTCTTTTATTTCCATGAGTTAAGCTTGTAGTTGTATTTTAATTTTAGGGACAAAATTCCTTTAAAGGAGGGGAGAATTTAACATCCTAAATTTTAATCCAAAAAAACTAGTTGCTAATCAGAGGTAAACTAGTAATTAGTGGATTGATTATAGTTTTAGATAGGGGATTAATGTGTGGTGATAATTGGTTGATCTGGTTTTAGGATCGGATGGTAGAATAATGATTCAGGACTTAACACGCGAGCATAAGTGAGATTTGACTCATGCACAAAAGTTAAATAAAGATGACAATCTCAACTCTTGAAATCAAAAAGAGAAAGTAAGAAAATGCATAAAGAAAAGGAGAGGGAGTTTATCTCTGCTAGTTCAATTATTAGAAGTTTAGGAGTTTACTTCGATCAGTGATTTACTAGGTAAGTTTTATGCTTCCTTATAGTATGTTTCTACCCAAATTTCTCTAAGTCTGGTTGATAGAAAAATTGAATCAAAAAGTTTTAAGGAGTTAAAATTTGAGGGATAGGTTTGAAAAGGGGTCTTAGGTGTAAAACTAAGGTTTTGCAACTGATTTAAGTTTTTTAATGGTTGAAATTTAAGAAAAAAAGCTTAAATTAACCTAAGCTATTAGGTTAAAAAAAGGGAAATTGATAAAGAGATGAGAAAGGGGAAAGTCTTGGGTCATTTGAGTAGCCTAGAGGGTAAATGACTATAGAGAATGAATTATGTGAACTTAAAATGTATTAGTTGAACTGTTTCATATATTGAGGGTTTTGGCTTAGCCAAATTAATGCCCTATATGAATGTTGGGAAATTCAGTAATAGATGTTTGTTATGTAGATTGAGCATCTAAGGATTTGCTTGTTGGAATTGAACAAACTTAAGAAGTTCAACGTGAACAGTAACTTTTAGTAAAAAAGGTAAAAGGTAGAGTAGCCCATTTATTTGTTGGTTTATGAAATTATTTACAAGTATTTTATGTCAACTATATGCGTTGTGTCTTATGAACTGATAAAGTAGCAGTATTGTGAAGAACTATTCATGCGTGTATGTGAATGATGCTTGAAATGTTAGTCAAGATGCACATACATTTGCATCTAGAAGGGTAGGGAGCATGGCCTTACTTATGTAAGACTAGGAAGTCCTAAAGGTCTTAAGCATAGAGCTTGCTCCACCAGGAAGAACCTAGTAGAATTATGCACAAGTGTACCTTAGGGTAGGGGTCGTAGCCCTACTTTGTGCAAGACTAGGAAGTCCTAATAGTCCAAGCGTTGAGTGTACTTCTGCTAGAAGAGTAATAAATGACAATTTTATATATTTTAATCCTTTTAATTTGGAAATTTAAAAATTTATTTAAGGCTAATTGAGTTTAATTAAATATTATTTAATTTTATTAGCCAATCTTTAGTTTTTATATTTTAACTATCTAAATCTGTGATTTCAAAATATAAATGATATCTTTAATATTTTTGCACAGTTACTATTTTATTTTATTTTATTTGTGCAGATCTTCTAGATTCAATTTGAAAGATAGTAACAAAGATTATTTTGAATAAGAAGAATATGGACATGCTTGAAGATCTAATCAAGAATTAAATTTTTAAAATTTTGTTTATTTTTTATTTTGGGTTTTTTAGTGTAGTTTTCAATTAGAGTCATTTAGGGTAGTTTATTATTTAATAAATTATTAAGTTTTTCTCTTTCAAGAGAGACACACAGCATTTTGATTAGAGGAGGGTACGCATCATTCATTATATATAAAAAGCAAGGAACACAGCACAAAAGGGAGGCATGACTTGATGACTTTACGAAGAAGCAGGGGCATCGTGTCTTTTGTTCTGTTCTTCAGCTACTAGGCAATGATTTCTCAATTTCTCATCTTATGCTGTTTGATTTTTAGTTTTATGTAGAGCTAATTTTTTTGTTGTGATCAATTCAAACTATGATCTTAAATTTTAATAAGAGTCTTTAATTATTCAAGGAAGATTTAATATCCTAATTTAGATGCAAATGCTAGTTTTGAATTGAAATATGGTTTAGTATATTTGCTAACTAAATTTCATGGTCTTGTAGGAGAGGACCCGAATAGGCACTTGGAGGAATTTCATATTATTTGCTCCACTATGAAGCTTTAAGGAGTTTCAGAAGAGCAAATCAAATTGAGGGCTTTTCCTTTTTCATTGGATGTAGTAGCAAAAGATTGGTTATATTACTTGCAACTAGGTGCTATTATCTATTAGGATCAAATGACACAGGTGCTATTATCTATTAGGATCAAATGACATAGTTATTCTTTGGAAAAATTCTTCCCTTCCTCTTGCCCAACAGTAATAAAAAAGATATTTGTGGGATTCACTAGATGACTGGGGAGACAGTTCATGACTATTAGGAGAGATTTAAGAAATTATGTGCAAGCTACCCTCATAAATCAAATACTTGATCAGCAGCTGGTTTAACATTTTTATGAAGGTCTCTTACCAACATAGGGTGGTTTGTTGATGCCACAGCTAGTGATGCTTTGGTAGAACTTACTCCAGCTAATGCCATGAATCTTATCTCTAAGATGGCACAATATTCTCAACATTTGGTACACAGGGCTAAACAAGTAGTCAAAGGGTGAATAAGATTCAAACACCACAATATGATCCTAAATTTGAGAACAAGATAAAGGAGCTCTCTAGCATGGTTAGGGACATTGCATTAACACAACAAAAATTAATAAATTCACTAGCAGTGCCTACTTTTCCCTAGTCGTATCCTCCACAGATGTATGCACAACCTCAATTTTATAATCTCTTCAATAGGCTACTACATTTTCAGCTTAGTTGGGCCTCTATATGGCATCTGTTGTTTGGCCACACACACTACTAATCAGTGCCCACAGTTGACTGATAGAGTTGAGAATTGTGCTGGAATTTTTCCAACTAACTACTTATGCAATGAGGCTAGAAATATGATCCTTTCTCCAACACTTATAATCTAGGGTAGAGAGATCACCCTAATTTTAGATATGGAGAAAGTCAATAATAACAATATAATACTATAGGTTAAAATCACAGCCTATGCAATCAATGAGGCAATCTACTCTTATTCAAGAGTCTAAAAATGATGGACCAAGTCTAGAATAATTAATGAAGTAATGGCAGTAATAACATCCAATTTCAATAACATATTGAGATAGTCATTCAACAATTGGAGAATTAAATTAGGCAATTGTCTACTTCCATCAATGAATTGAAGAATTAAGATTCTAGAAAGTTGCCTTCTCAAATAGTTATGAATCCTAATTGCAGTAATGTTAATGCCATCACTATTAGAAATGGAAAGGAGCTTTTAGAGCTTACTACAACATTTACCAGGAATAAGTCAGCTATAGTAAAAACACAAGTCACATATGAGGAGTCTAATGAAGAAAAGGAATCAAGGAAGATCCTTTCATTTCTAATAGGGAGATTCAAAGGAGGAAGTTAAAGGAAGCTAAATTGGAAAAAGAAATGCTTGATGTTTTCAAAAAGGTTGAAGTCAATATTCTCCTTTTGGAGGTAGTGAAGCAAATTTGTAAATATGCAAAGTTCTTAAAAGACCCATGCACGAACAAGAGAAGATTTAAAGCCAATAAGAAGGTTAATCTAGGAAGAAGTGTATTAGCTTTGTTCCATGGAGGAATGTAATGTCAACCATCCATTCCCTTAGAATACAAAGATCCTTACTATACCTTGTATTATAGAAAATTTAGAATTTTCTAATGCTTTGATTGATCTGGTGTAGTGATAAATGTTATGCCTAAGTCTATATTTTCTTCTTTGCAGGGTTGTGAGATGAAGCTAGTTGGGATTATTATGCAATCAGCAGACAAGAGACTTGCATATCTTAATGGTATGCCTGAAGACATTCTAGTCAAGGTAAAGGATTTAGTCTTTCTTGCTTATTTGGGTAGACCATTTCTTAAGATAGCTAATACCATCATTAATGTTAAAGATAGTACTCTTTCTATGAAATTTGCAGGACGTGTTATTTAATTCAATCTCTTAGAGAATATCAAATATTCTATAGAGGATCATTCTATTATTAATGTGAGCATGCTTAATATGTTAGTTGATGATACACGTGACGAGCCTTGGGATAATTTTACTGCTGAGTTGCCTAATGTGGTGAATTATGAAAACATTATGCATTGTACATCTGATTGCTTATATAACTGTGCTACTTGTGTTGAAATAGATAATTGTTTGCATTAACTCCATTGAGTATGATGATCTACTTAATTATATTGATTCTCCTGAGGCTATTAGCCCATCTATTTGTGTTGAGCCTCATGATTATGATGATACTTGTGAGACCATGCAGTCAATTGGTTACTTAAATAGCATTGATTTTGTGATCCCTATGGCCTTTTGTGATGGTATGGATAATACTAAGAGTCATGGGATTATTAATTATGTTATGCAGTTTGACTGTAATGGTCCTTATGTGGAGGATTTTGTTGTTTCTATTGTGTTTCATGAGCAGATACCTGTGATTAAAAAAATTCTTTCTGCTACAATGAGGCCATCTTCAATGGCGATATTGCCATGCAACCTTCAACCAGATAAAGGAAAGCCATCACCTAAAAGAGCTTTTGATAAGCTTAGAGAGAAAAATATTTTGAACAAGCATCTATTCTCCATCAGAGATGCGAATTTTAACTTTAAGAGCTTACAAAGATTTAAATTATTTGGTTGTCTCTCCTCCTTTCACTTTTACCTTGCATTTTATATTTTATTCTTGAATTAACTAGATTATTCTAAATTGAGTTGCATTGAGGACAATGCAAGATTTAAGTATGGGGGAAGAGATTTGTCTTTATTTTGAAATTTTTTTAGAAAAAAATTGCTGTTTTCTTGCTTTTTTTGTGTGAAGTTGTGAGTTTAAAGCAATTTTAGTTTAGATGCATTTGAGTATAATAAGTAATTAATCTTATGTTTGAAATTCAAGTTAAGTGGTAATGAATTTGGTTTCATTGGATTAATGTGATAGTCTTTAACTTGTGAGGATTTAGGCCTAATATCATTCTCTTCTTGTATGTATTCTCTTATCACTACTCTTACTCTAGAACTTGTCTTGATTCTTAGTTGAAACTATAATTGTATATGTTTTGCATGAAGATGATTTAGGCATTCTTTTCTTTTAACCTACTTAGCCAAATAGCCATCCCATGTAATTTATCCCTTGTTAGCCCCTTCAAGCCTTAACCATTTCTTTAAAATTTTAGCCAACTGAAAACATAACCTATAAAATCTTTTCCCTTCATTTTTCTCACCCCACTTTAGGTAATAAAAAGTGTATCATAATATTTATTGGAATGAAAGAATATGTTTGAGGAGAGATTTGAGCTATTTTTTTTTAAAAAAGGAGAGAGCTAAAAAGAAAAGAAAGAAAGGAAGGAAGAAAAAAAGAAAAGAAAGAGCATAAAAGGCAGAATGTAAAAAGTAAAAAAAAATAGAAAAAAATAAAAAGATGCGTGAAGCAAAGAAAATGAAAACAAAACAAAGAGAGAAAAATAAACCCAAATCAATTTATTTTGTTTTTTTCATTCTATAGATTTCATTTCAAATATGTTTTTCATTCTCCTAAAGTTTATTAGCCTTCATTTTTCTATTTTTATACCATACCTTTATTTAAGCCCCATTACAACTTAAAATAAAGTCATTTTGATTCTTGCATTGCATATGGCATAGATGGTGGAGACTTAGATGATGAATAAGTCTATGGCAGTGAGGTTTTGATAGGAAAATGTGAGTCAAACACTTACCTATAAAGACTTAAGAGTTGAGAGTTAAACACTTGACCTTTGTGAGGGTCTATTACTCGATTCATTTTTAGCAAATGAAATTGCCATGATACTTGTTATTTTGGATATAAGAGAAATTGATTAGAGTGTCAAAGTATTGAAGAGCTATAATTATTTTTATTCTTTTTTGCTTCCACATTTCTTTTCATGAATTTTGAGATTTAAGTTTTGCCTAATTGTGCAAAAGTCTAAGTGTGGAAAAATTAATAAATGACAATTTTATATATTTTTATCCTTTTAATTTAGACTTTTAAATATTTATTTGAGGGTAATTGAGTTTAATTAAATATTATTTGATTTTATTAGCCAATCTTCAATTTTTATATTTTAACTATCTAAATCTGTGATTTTAAAATATAAATGATATCTTTAACATTTTTGAGCAATTGCTATTTAATTTTATTTTATTTGTGCAGATCTTCTAGATTCAATTTGAAAGATAGTAACAAAGATTATTTTGGATAAGAAGAATATGGACATGCTTGAAGATCAAATCAAGAATTAAATCTTTAAAATTTTGTTTATTTTTATTTTAGTTTTTTAGTGTAGTTTTCAATTAGAGTCATTTAGGGTAGTTTTATTATTTTAATAAATTATTAAGTTTTTCTCTTTCATGAGAGATGCACGTCATTTTAATTGGAGGAGGGTATGCATCATTCATTATATATAAAAAGCAAGGAACGCAGCACAAAAGGGAGGCATGACTTGATGACTTTTACGAAGAAGCAGGGGCATCGTGTCTTTTGTTCTGTTCTTCAACTACTAAGGCGATGATTTCTCAATTTCTCATCTTATGCTATTTGATTTTTAGTTTTATGGAGAGCTAATTTTTTTGGTGTGATCAATTACAAACTATGATCCTAAATTTTAATCAGAGTCTTTAATATTCAAGGATGATTTTGTTTTAGCTTTATTTCAAATTACTATTCTTCTTTCTCCTTTTGAATTTTATGTTTTAACTACTATTGCTGATTCGAGTAGCTTTGTTGCATAATTTTTGGGTTATAAATTTTATATGAGGTTTTTCTTGCTATAATCTACTGATAGAGCATTATAAGAGTAATTTGGCCTAGCTTGGGTGATTATCTATGCTTTGTTTCTAGTGTAGCTAACTTAGAATAGTTGTTAGGTTGTGGGTTACAGGAGATCTCAATTAATCCATAACTTAATTTATTTTTTAATTTTTGAATGATAATTTGAAAAATATATAATGAAACCAAAATAATGAAGTTAAATAAAATTAGTTTATTTTGTGGACAAGGAAGATTAAATTTAGGTGATTGGGTTGTAATTGATTGCGTTGCTTGTGTTTGATAATTTTCTTATTTGAATTTGTTTTTATTTATTTAATTTTAATTTATTTTTTTTCTAAATTAATTTCATAAGAAAAAAATCCCCCTGCTTTTTAGCTTTTTATAATCATAATTCAAATAGTTAATTCATTGACTCTTAGGGAGACAACCTAATTTGCACTTTACTGTAAAATTTAATTTTTATTAATTTTGGTGCTATTCAACAGTAATGTCAAGGGGACTCAGGAGACCACGTATATTGATGATACGTGGTGTAAGACTATGGTTTGGTAGGCAGTCCTGGTCCAAGCATTATGCTTGCTTTGCTAAGGGGAACCGAGAGTGCATAAGCATAGTAGTGAATGAGAATGATGTTGTGTATATGCATGTCTATACTGTTTCATTGAAAATATGCTACTTTATCTTTTGCTTGTAATTTACTTACTAACTGGTATTTAGGGTTTATCCAAGTTATTGGAATGTATGTCTCACTCTATTACACTTTTGTGCATAGGTGAAGAGAATGCAAGAAGGCTAGGAAATGAACTGAGGAAGGATTAGCTTCATTATGGTAGCGGTATAACTACCCTTTAAGTAATGAATGTGTAATAATATTGTTAAAAGTTAAGTTTCCAACTAGGATGTTTATGTGTACCTATTTGTGTATATGAGGTAATGTTTGTAAGCTTGCTTGTATAACTTATATTGCATCTCGTTGTGTGCATCACTATGGTGAATATGTGGGTAGGCCTAGCTAAACTAAGCGTATATCTTTAAGGTTCAACCATTAAACTTCAGATTAGTTGTAAAACCATGGTTTCGCACTGAAGAGCCATTTCAAAACCTTCTCCTAAATTTTAATCCCTTAAAACTACCTGATTCAATTTCTATATTTACCAAACTTAGAGAAATTAGGGCAGTAACATGATATAGGCAGTATGAAACTTACATGGCAAGTCACTGGTGCCCTAGTAGAGGAAAACCTTCTGTTCTCCTCCCTCTTTTATCCTCTGTCTCATAAGCTGATTCACATTAAATTTATCTAAATTCTGTTCCAGATGCTATGGCACATGCAATACATGCTACAGCATATGGTACAGTGAGATAAGTCTCACTAATGCTGGCACGTCATGTTCTAAATTATCATCTCGCCTTCCAATCCTATCAACATATCAACCAACCATTACCATACATTAATTCAATATCCAAAACCATATTCATCCACTAATTACTAATTTATTCCTAATTAGCAACTAGTTTCCTAGATTGAAGTTAGGATGTTACAATACATAATAGTCTTCCTTGATCATTTCAAAGTTGAATGAGGTTAAAAATTTGTGAAACCTCAAGTTCTATTGCCTAGATGATTGCTTCAATCTATATGTGGATTGAAGGAGTCTGCACACTTTGCTCTTTACCCTTATGTATGAAACCTTCTGGTTATTTTATAAAGATTTCCTCTTCCAGTTCCCCATTAACGAAAGCAGTCTTTACATCCATCTAATGTAATTCCAAGTAAGAGCTTGCTAACATAGCCATGATTAACCTAATTGAGCTAAAGTGCACAACTCGTGATAAAGTATCCTTATAGTTTTCACCTACTCATTGTGTATACCCCTTAGCTACCAAGTAGGCTCTTGCTTTATATATTAATCCATCTACCTTTCTTGTTTATTTGAGAACCTATTTCCTCCCAATTGTCTTTTGGCCCAGTAATAGGTTAACCAATTCCCAAACTTGGTTAGTTTTCATTGAATCCATTTCCTCTTATATAGCCTTTCTCCAATTTCATATCTAGTCCTATTAGTACCTCTTTAACACTTTTAGGATCTTCATCGTCTCTATCTAGTCTAATAATGAATGTTGCTTCTTTAACTGAGAATTGTCTTCTTAGAGCTTTATCTTTCTTGCTTCTCTAAAGTGGTGTTTCAAGATTCTCTTCTTGTGTTTAACTGAGGTTTTCATGTGAAAATGATCATCTCTCCCACTAAAATTAGTAGACTAATGAATATTCACTAGTTCCTCATTAGGTCATTCATCAGTCTTAGATATTTTGAGATTTCTCAATCTCTCCTTTGCTAGGTAATTTGGTTTCTAAGAACATCAAATGCCTTTAACCTCAATCACTAATCCGTCATCATTTTTACCAATAACAACATAGCCCTTTGAATGTTTAGATCATGAATATACATTTCTTCCTTTTAGGACCTAATTTTTCAATTTTTATGAAGAATTGTGGATATATGCTATTGAATCCCATATTATTAGGATGGCTAAGTCTAGTTTATAACCTATCCATAGTTCATAGGGTGTGCCTATGATTGATTTGGAAGGTATATAGTTAAGTATGAAAGTAGCTGACCACAGTGCATACCCCCATAAAAGAAATTGATAGGCTTGCTTATGCCATCATGGACCTAACAATGTCAACGAGAGTTCAGTTTTTCCTTTCAGCAACTGCATTTTGTTGAGGAGTACTAACAATGGTAAGCTGTCTTACTATTCCTTTCTCTTTACAAAGAGCCTTAAATTGTTCTAAGATATACTCTACCTTTGTCAATTCGTAAGGTGTTAGATTTACTATTTAATTGATTCTATATCATGTTAAGGTATTTTCTAAAGCATTCTATCCCCCCAAGTCCTCCTAAAATAATTACTTAAGACTAGCTTCTGTCCTAACTTAAGGCATATAAGCACTAATAATATTAATAGTCTCACATCCAACTATCATTTCTAAGGAAATAAATTATGTCTCCAATTTTGCTAACTTCTACAACATTCTTCTTCCACTCCTTATCAATAATGATGCCTACTTTATTGATGTGATTACTTTTCCTGTACACCAAAGTTTGAAACCTTAAATATCCTTAGCTTGTTCTCTACGCCATTTTGTTTCTTACAGGCATAGGATATTAATTTTCCTTTAAATCATAACCCCTACAACCTTTACAGATTTACAATTTAATGTCCCAATACTCCAAGTACCAAATCTAATCTTGTTATTATGAACTAACTTCATTAGCCGTGCACGTCCAGAATGATGTAGTAACCCTTGCTCATTTAACACTACATCTGAGCACTGATGTAGTGTTTCTAACTCATTTATCACTACACTCGAGCCATGTAGCACGTTACTTATGGGCAACAACCTAGCATTAGTGTTATAACATCTATTGTCCATGTTCATGATAGATTCAACAAAGTTTTACGTTAGCTATTGATAGCCTAACACAACCCTCCTCCTTTAACCGGGCTTAGGACTGGCTATAAACATAGGCAGAGTTTAAGGCATCACACAAACACAAGTGACAAATCATGCATGGACCACTGTTGATCAAGGCAAGGGGAAAGTGTCTAAACTAGCATAGTAGTGTCATTGTTGTGGAGAATCTCTAAGATTGTGTAATGAATAAAAACTTCATGATTATTGTGCATATAAGTTTCCATAGGGATTTTATGCTTCTTATGAGTAGTGAATTAGTAGAATTGTAGAGATTTATGGTGACTTTGTAAACCTTAGCCCATATACATGAATATGTGGTGAAATGATTAACAGGGGGTTAAGGTTTAGTTCTAATTATGTTTTGAATGTGTAAATGGTAATTTGTGATGATATTGTAGTGAAAATAGTGAAAGGAAAGTTTTTGAGCCAAGATGTGAATAGTTTATGTTTTATGAAAATTGGCCGTTGAACAATGAATTTTGATATATGTGTATATATATGATACAATGTGGTCAATTAGGTGTAATAGGTCCTTTTGGACTTAGTTGAAGGCCTAGAATGGTTTAATGAAATTAAGGGATCGATTTGAGCACTAAGGTGTGTTAATTTCTTTAAAAAAGTGACTTTTTGCACCTGGATGTCTATATTTTGATCATCCTGTTTGATCATATCCAAACCTATCTCATTAGTTAGCTTATGAGATAAGCTTCGTGTAGGTGCTTGAATTACTTCGATTATACATCATTTGTGGAAACAGCGTATGCTAGAAGTTCAACTTGCAAACTAGTTTTTGACAATAGCATCTTCTATCATGTCTACCACAGCACATGGCGTATCACACTGTGGCACATGGCACAGAGATGATCAGGGCATGTGGCTTTGTGCCATACGCCACGACACATGTGTTGTTTGCTGTGGCTCATGGCCCATAATCTGACTTGATTTTGTAGTATTTAATGCATGCAATGATTGTTATGAATGCATGTGACTTGTTTCCGCTGTGTAATACTCTAATATCTTATAATTTTGATGATTTTTCAAAATGAGTCTTTGGCCCAAACTTTTCAAACAAAGTATTTGACTATTGTTTGGTTTTATTGTGGTGGTGATTAAGTTAATTCTCTCTTATATCTGGTGGATATAGGGGAGGGTTACATGTCCTTTCTTATTACAATAAGAACAAGTAGACTTAGATGAGTTAGTCATAACTGCAGAAATAAAGAAGTTCTTGTAATATTTCTGTTTTTTCTTAGCTTTATAACACAAACCAGCTTTATCAAAAACACTTATTTATTGACTTAAAATCTTATTCAAATTTTCTCTAACCTTAATAAATTTAGCAAGAGTATTTATTAAATCTTCCTTTTTAAATATATGAAGTAAACAATCAATACATCGAGTTTCATTTTCTAAAATTTTTACTTTCTTTTTCAAAGTTTCATTTTTGATTTTGAGACACAAATTTTCTTTTTTTTTAAAATTGCAAGTTTCTCTTTAGTTTGATCAAGATTTTTCATAAGAAGAAAAGATTCATTATGTAATTCCTCAAAAGCAATTTTTAGTTATTCAAAAGTAATGTCAAATTCAGAGTCTAACTCAGAATCACTTGCATGATTTCTATCAGTCTTTGCTATTAGATAGCAATTTGCTTTTTCTTTTATAGATTCCTCATCACTGTCACCTTATATTGAAAAGAGATATGTATTGAATTTTTTTTTTTGTCATGCTTGTTGCTCTTACTCTCTTGCTTTAAGGGGCAATTAGCTTTGATGTGCCTTAGCTTTTTGCATTTAAAGCAAGTATTCTCCTTGTCTTTCTTCTTTAAGAATTTCTTGTTAAACTTCTTCTTTCCTAAGAATTTTCCAAGCTTCTTAACAAGCATGGCCATATCTTCATTAAAGTTTTCACCGTCACTAGTTTCAGAATTAGAACTTTTTTATTACTTTTTTAGCATCTTCCTTTAGCATGGATAATCTCTCTTCATGTTCAGAAGGCTTCCAAACAAAGCAATAATTGATCTCATAAAATCACTTTTTGCTTCCTCAATGGTAGTCTTTTTTTTGTTTTCATTCAGTAGGGAGACCTCTCGTGATTTTTCTTACTTGCTCATTTTTTGTATGTCTTTCCAAGTGCTGCAAGCTCATTCATCATGTGAGTATATCTTACTTGCATTTCCTTAATGCTTTCTCTAAGCTTTATTTTGAAAAGCTCATACTCTTGAGTCAGTGTACTCATTATATTTTCCTCGACTCCTTCTGTGCCTTCATAAGCTATCTCAAGAGCATCCCATATTTCCTTTACAGTATCAAGATTGCTGACACAAAAGTGTTCCTATTAACTCAAAGTACTTGCTATTATTAGTTTAGCATTTCAATTTGGTAGCAACAACTTCTTTTCCTTTTTAATAAATTCACTCATCACTTTTCTCACTAGCTCTGCTTCCACTATTTCCAAAGGAATATAGGGACCATTCTCAACAATTCCCTATAAATCAAGATTTGATGCCTCAAAGAACAATCCCCTCTCATTCTTCTAGAAAGTAGTTTTTACCATTGAATCCTAGAGGCTTATTGATCTCAACACGCTTAAGAAGAACATTATGACCAAAACTAGCCATAGGATCCTCTTAGACTGTTAAGTCTTTGATCAGGAATCCAAGCTCTGATACTAAATGTTGGATAGGCTGGCACCTAAGAGGAGGTCAATTGAGTAACACTTAATTTTTCTGGAGGACTTAGAAGAGAGGAAGATAGATGCAAGGAGTTAAAAGAATTGATACAAGAGATTTATCCTCGTTCAGCACAAATCTTGGCTTATGTTCAGTCCTCAAGATCACACTTTAGGTTTTCAACTAAACTCATAAGCTTAAGTGGGTGCTTGCAATCTCAGTACAACTCACAAGACTTGACTAATTTTGTATTAATAATCAAACCTTGCTACAACTAGCAACTTGTTACAGTTCACTTGAAAAATATCTTTTCAAGATTTAAACTTATCTATAAAGTAAAGAACTCTTAAAGATAAGCTCTCTAGAAAGAGTAGATTGAGTACAGATAAAAGCTTAAGAACTATTGAGAGCTTTTACTCAAAATTTATCAAGTACGATAAGTGAATGAATGTAAAACTTTAATGCATAAATTGAAAGCTTTTAAGAATGTTCAAATGATGAATAGTTCACTTAAAAATTAAAATTCTTTTTTTAGACTTGAATTGTATCACATATATAGCTTTGGCAATTGACAGGCTGTTGGAACAGCATTGTGGTTATTAGTGACATTTCTTGCATGCAACCATGAGATTCAAGCATGAAATAGAGCTAAGCAAGTTCTTGTCAAGTATATATGAAAATTCAAGCGTAAACACTAGGGTGAATCATGTGTGTTTTCTAAGATAAAATGATGGAAATTGTAAGGTCCTCCTTACTTAAACACATTTATCTCTAAATCATAGCAACCAAGGGATTAACCCTAAAAGGATTACCAAAAAGTAAAATTTTATAGAAAGGGAATTTCTCAAATCCTTTTTGAAAATTTTCCCAAATTCAACATTTCAAATCTTAAACAATATTTAATAAGCTTAAATCAGAGTTTTGAAAGTAATGTGGAAGCTTGGAAATCAATTGGGACCAAAATTTATGAGTTTTAAAAATGAAAATTGATATTTGTGTAGAAAATGACACGTGCACTGTGACTCACGACATGTGCGCCACAACTTGTCTTCTCTGTGCCATGTACCACGGTATGAGGTGCCATACGCCATGGTGCATTGCACAAATTTGACAGCATTAGTGTTGTCATTTGATAACACAGGGAGCAAACTTCCGACGCGTCTTAAAACTCCATCCGACTTTCAATTTAGGTGGTTTTGGTGTCTATGTGGAGCTTTCTCCTTGCTCTAGTTAATGGCACTAGTTTCAGACTCAAACTTATTTTCTATAAAAAGTTGGACACCAAAACTCATTTTGACCACTTTCATAAAATTTCTCAAATGGTGTCCCAACTCAACCACATATGCCAAATAGCTCACACCAATCATCCAACCACACTCAATAGCATCCAACAGACCTATGCAATATGCCACACACAATTAGAAACACATTTATCAAAAAATCATCACTCAACCCAGATTTTCTCAAAACAGAAAGGGGAAGTAAAAGTCGCATAAATTCATCAATTTTGATTATAATTCTTTCAAAATACATATATTTCTACTTGTACAAGTATTTTGGCCTTATACACGGGTTGACAACCAAAACTCACTAACCTAGGGCATAAAATACACCAGTTGCACAAAATAATGCAAGTAGTATAAAAACATTAGCATGTGATCCTAATTGGAAATTACATTAATAAATACAAATGGAACAACTAAAAGGAGGCATATAGAGGATTACTCTACAATCCTAGGTCTCTGTATGTTTTCCTTGACTCGAATTCAACGAGCTAGGTCCTAAAAATATTCAAAATTGAGGGGTAAGTACAACCACTCAGTAGCCAAGTTTCACCTAACCTATACAATTGCATATCAATTGTAAATAGATGCAATAAAACTAATAACCATGTGACTCCTACAATACACAATATCATGATATTTCACAAAGCACAACATGGGGTTGCAATAATAATAACCATGCACCCCTAACATGTGCTGGGCCACAAAACTAATAACTATATGGCCAATCTTATATGCATGATCATATTCTACCCTTATACCCTCCTGTTACCTCCGGCACGAAACAAGTGGCTATCATATGGCTACGTTCGTCATAGATAGATCTAGCCTACCACTTGTGAGGAGCTATCGGGCTAGGGTGAACTCATTCACTTTGTAATTAGGTTTCCCCTAATACTAACAACCATGGGGTGTCATACCCCTAATCCAGCCTCCTTATGAACCAATGGAGACTAGTTACGTTCGAATCCCTCATAGAACAAGTGGGACAGTCTTGAATCAACCATGGGACAAGGCCTACCTCCTGATTCCAATGGTCGATGTTAAGACAAGTTCTCGATTCCAACAGTCACTGCCAGTACTACGTGTATTTAAACCAATCTACTCCTTTCCCTAGGTGAACTCCCACCAATGATCATGCTATGCACATTTTACTTAATATGCATTTTAACAATCAATTCATGGCACATAAACTCATATACTCAAATACTCCACAAACTTA
The DNA here is from genome assembly GCF_029017545.1 of Prosopis cineraria. Lineage (NCBI taxonomy): Eukaryota > Viridiplantae > Streptophyta > Magnoliopsida > Fabales > Fabaceae > Prosopis > Prosopis cineraria. The sequence goes on along the minus strand of NW_026555336.1, from coordinate 11,958,669 downwards.
ACACATTTCTAATCACAATTATCCACCCACGATAACAAACCAAAATCAAGTTCATAATTCACAAAGGGTGGCAAAAGTGAGGTTTTCTTTCCAAACCATTTCGCAAGTAAACACATTGCCAATATGCGTCATAAATTTAAATCATAAATCACATTTTACAAACACAATTAACATTTAACTATAAAGATTAAGTTTCTCTCGATTACCTTAAACCTTTAAGAGGTTTAAGGTTTGCCGCTCACAATATCAACTTCCAAAGCTTCAACAAGCTTGAATAGTGCCAAATGATTCACACTACAATTATAAGCAAGAATATTATCACAATCCCATACTTAGGGAATTATCAACATTGATTCCACCTTTTCTCTATTCCACCAATCCCATAAATCTCTACCCATTCATACCTAATGGGTTCATTAGGTTCCATTGACCCTCATTATCATTTATGTGTCATTAAACTACCATTAATGGTCCACCAACATTTCCAACAGCTATATTTATGTCAATTTTCATATACAAATATGATATATCAAATTTTTGGCTGTGCGCTATGGTGCATAGCACAAAGGAGCTTGTTGCATTCAAATCTGCCTCTGTGGGCCATAGTGGACTAACCACATGCCGTGGCATGTGATATAGAGAATAAATATTCACTCTTTCTTCCTCTTTCCCTTCTCAGGTGGCCCACCATCAATCTAGACCTACTTCTAGGGCTAAAATCACCAAAATTACACCACGTTAAGCCCCTATGGCCATACACCTCATTAACTCACTAATCAAAATAATTGGGTTGATTAATCATGGTTAATTTTTCTAGATGTTACACAAACTATTTTGTGTGATAAACACAAGCATGTTCCCTTAAGCTCTCATATGTGAATTAGCTGGCAGAATACCAAAGCTAATCTGGTTGACAAATTACACATAGGACTAGCTAACTATCACGTATGAAATAGTTGGTTACAAAACCCAAACCATTTTGCATGACAAATCACGTGTGCAATAGTCTTACCCACACGTGTGAAATGGCTAGTTGTAAAACCAATCCATTTTGTTGGACATATCATGCGTGAAACTAATGTGCATTCAAGCGTAAATTGCATAATTAAAAACATTTAGATCAATAAGTGATGAATTGTTCAAGTGTATAATATGCAACAGGCTTGAATGGTAAAAGATTCATTAAGCCTAAATGTGTTCAAGAAACTTAGTAACAAAGCACACATGAACACTTTCTCTTTCAAGTATAAACATCACTTCTCAAAATACAATAGAACATGAGGTGATAATTCAAGCACGCGTATATAAGCATATCTTATGTGAATTGGAGCACAGAAGCTTCATTAAGATATCACACAAATACAAGTGATAAATCATACATGAACTACTACTGATTCAGGCATGAAACATCAGTCAATGTGCCTAAAGTGATAAATCAAGAGTGGGACCATTTTGAATCATGCGTGAAATATCATGCTGTGAAAAGCTTAACATCTGTGATCTAATTCAAGCATGAATGACATTACTTCCAAGCTTAAATTGACTAAGATAAGGCCTGAGAGACATAAAAAGATTTATGAGCTTAAGATGATGCATTCATATTAAGATTAATATCATGTGATTAAGCTCTCATAGTTTTCACATTGAATCTAAGAGAAATAAATAACTTATCCTATAAATCTTCTTCTTCTCTTAATTCTTCATGCTCTTAAAAGTTTTGTCTTATCTACGAACCTTTACATATCTATGGATATAATACACACCTCTTCTCTTAGTTTTGTAATAATCAAAACATATGATTCAACATTCTCCCCCTTTTTGATGATGATAAAACCTATATGTTGCACTATACATTCTTATAGTTGCATGTGATTGTTGATAGTAGGGAGTTATTCTATTATTGAGATTATTATCTTACCATGTGGTTACATTTTATAGGTCAGAGTAGTGATCAAGGCAAGGGAAAGAGTCTAGACTGGCAAAGTGGTGTCGTTGTTATAGGGAATCTCTAAGATTGTCAAATGAACTAAAACATCATGATTATTGTGTATATAAGTTACCATAGGGATTGCATGCTTATTATGAGTAGTAAATTAGTGGAATTTTAGAGATTTATGGTGACTTTATAAACCTTAGCCCATACACGTGAATATAAGGTGAAATGATTAATAGGGGCTAAGGTTTAGTTATAATTATGTTGTGAATGTGTAAAGTGATAATTTGTGGTAATATTATAGTGAAGATGGCCAAAGGAAAGTCTTTGAGCCAAGATATGAATAGTTTGTGTTTTGTATAAATTAGTCATTAAACAGCCAAATTTTGATATATGTGTATATATATATGATAAAATGTGGTCAATCAGGTGTAATAGGTCCTTTTAGACTTGTTTTAAGGCCTATAATGGTCTAATAAACTTAAGGGATCGATTTGAGCACTCGAGCACATGAATTTCTTCAAAAAAGTGACCTTTTGCACCTAGGTGTCCAAATTTTAATCAGACCTTTAGATCATGTCCAAACCTATCTCATTAGTTATCTTATGAAATAAGCTTTATGTGGGTACTTGAATTACTCCAATCAAACATCATTTGTGGAAATGGTGCATACTAGAAGTTTGCTCTATAGACTAGTTTTTGACAGCAGCATCCTCTGTCTTGTGCACTACAGCACATGACATATCACACCATGGCACATGGTATAGAGATGATCAGGGTATGTGGCTTTGTGCCATATGTTGCGATGCATGTGCTATCTGTCGCAACGCATAGCCCATAATCTGACTTTATTTTGTAGTTTTTAATGCATGCAATAATTATTATGAATGCATGTGACTTGTTTTCATTGTGTAATACTCTAATGTCTTATGATTTTGATGATTTTACAAAACGAGTCTTTGGCCTGAGCTTTTTAAATAAAGTATTTGATTATTGTTTGGTTTTGTTGTGATGGTGATAAAGTTAATCCTCTTTTATATCTGGTGGATATAAGGGAGGGTTACATGTCCTTTCTTATTATAATAAGAACAAGTGGACTTAGTTAAGTTAGTTATAGTCCCATAAACAAAGAAGTTGTTGTAACATTTTTACTTTTGCTTAGGTTTATTGCCCAAATTAGCTTTATCAAAAACACTTCATTGTTAACTTAAAATCTTATTCAAATTTTCTCCACCCTTAACAAAGCTAGCAAGACTAAATTTCAAATCTTCCTTTTCAAATATATAAAGATAACAATTAACACATTGAGTTTCATTTTCTAAAATGTTTACTTTCTTTTTCAAAGTTTCATTTTCAATTATGAGAAACATATTTTCCTTTTCTAAAATTGCAAGTGTCTTTTTAGTTTAAGCAACATTTTTCATAAGAAGAAAATATTCATTATGTAATTCCTCAAAAGCAATTTTTAGTTATTCAAAAGTAATGTCAAATTCAGAGTCTAACTCAGAATCACTTACATGATTTTTGTCACTCTTTACTATTAGATAGAGATTTGCTTCTTCTTCTATAGATTCCTCATCACTGTCACCTTATATTGAAAAGAGATATGCATTGAATTTCTTTTTGTCATGCTTGTAGCTCTTACTCTCTTGCTTTAAGGGACAATTAGCTTTGATGTGCCTTAGCTTTTTGCACTTGAAGCAAGTAATCTCGTCTTTCTTTTTTTAAGAATTTCTTGCTAAACTTTTTCTTCCTAAAGAATTTGCCAAACTTCTTAACAAACATGGCCATATCTTTGTTTGAGTTTTTACTATCACTGGTTTTAGATTCAAAACTTTTTTTTTTTAATTACTTGTTCAGCATCTTCCTTTAGCATGGATAATCTCCTGATAAGTGCATATTTTACAATTAAATAGGTGTAGATTTTGGTGGATTTGATTATATTTATTTAGATTTCATATATGTTTAATTATTATTTATATATTTTCCTCTCATCACTTCATTATAAGATAGAAAAGGATTTTAATACAAAATCTACTCATATCTTTTTATTTTTATATTTTGCAAAGAAAAATAATCATTATGGCAAAATATGCTTTTTAAACCCCCATATCCAAACCAGTTTAAATGAAAACAATTTAGAAATAAGAGGCATTGGCATTGTTATAAATAAATGAATGACTAAGATGTTATCCAAACTGGTTCCTTTAGTAACTAGTTTAGAAATTGATATCTAAACCGGTTAAAATATATAACTGGTTTATATATCTATTATATTTTAAAAAAATTATTCTGGAGAGACATCTAAACTAGTTATGAATTGTAACCAGTTTATATGTATATTTTAATTTTAAAAAAGTTGTCTTTTAACATAACTAAATGATTATATCCATGATAGTTATAAATGTGCTTTAATTTATTTAAAAAAATTATTTTTTAATATATCTAAACTAATTTTCCTTGACACTGGTTTAGATATACTTTTTAAATTTCTAAAAATCATCAAAGCTTCAGAGCCTCAATCTTTTCTATCCATAACCTAAATCCTTCACACTCTTCTCATTCTCTTCTCTTCATCGTATTTGCCTCGGGTTCTACAGGAACAAGTTCAACCTAACAAAATCAACTTCCTCATCTTACTCTCTCAAGCACACTAAGCCCTATCCCTCTCTAGTCTCTACATTATTGCTATTAAAGTTGCCTATGCCCTTCCTTGATCATTTCCTGTATGCATGGTAAATTAGAATTTGATTGTTTTCGTTGTACACATTTTGATCATTTATTATTGTACTGGAATGGAAATTGTTGATATGATAGTTTTAGACTTCTTAATAAAAAAATTGTTTTGCATTTATGATCTCTCTTCTCTTGCTTGATCCCTTCCTTGATTTTATTCATCTCCCTATTGAAGCTATGGTACTTGTGTTTATTTGCTATGATGCTTGATTTTTTCAATGATAAAAACTTAGAGGATCAAAGCTTTGACACACTGAACAATGGCAAACACTATGACATAGGGAAGACCTGTCCTATTCTCTCCTTACAAGATGTCCAAATTCAATCTCTCTCACAGGTCTCACTTATTTCTTCCTTCTTTCTCTCTCTATTTTCAAGAATGCTTTGATTTTTTAGGAATAGGAGAAAGAGGTCAAGAGCAGATTGATTTTACTCCTATTTTAACTTCATTTCTCATCTAAAGTTGAATCTTTAGGCACATAGCTTTATTCACTTGCTTTGTTATATAGATCATCTCCCTTCTAGAAATATTAGTTAAGTTAATAGTAGCTTCTTTTTATAAGATGTTCCTTTTGGAGGATTTGCTCAAATATGGAACTTTCAATCACTCTTTTCAATTAAAAAGTTGATGCCTTATTATTTTACTGATTGGTTATAGAGGCATTTCCAATCATTATGATGTCCCTTATTGGGCTAAGTATTTATTTTTTATTATTATTAACTATGAAAGCAGTCTCCCTGATGGTAAATTCTAAACTCATAAAGTTTTAATTATACTTCAGAATCACTCAATAGTTTTATAGTTTAACAAAAGAAGTGGTGTATCCTCAAGTAAATTCATTATTGCAATATGTACTCTGAGATCTTTCATGTACAATTTTATTTCCTTTGTTTCTCTACAGTACTATCTCAAGTGAGCTAGGTAGAGCACCCTTTAGGAAATCATTGTAATTCATGTACTATTATACTGTAGTAATTATATTTAGGATTGTTGTTCTGATCATATTTTCTTAATTAAAGTTTTGTTCTCTTCTTAGATAATGAATGGGTAAGTTCATTTCTGTAACACTTACCCCGAGTGTTATCCAAAAATCACACAATTCAAATAAACTAAGTGTGGTTAAGGAGTTAATCCTAAAACCAACTTAGGAAACAAACCATTTAAATCACTAAGTAGATACATGATTGCAAAATAAATATTTAAAACTTTTTTAATAAATAAATAATTTATAGGTTTTACCTATAGCGCATGGAAGCAAGCTAGGCGAAAGCAAGGGAAAAGATACTGTCATGATAGCATTAAATTATTGTTATGACAGCCCTCCCGGGAGGCGCCATTCTATCATCCGATCCCTGATCGAAGTAATTTTAAAGTTCACACGTCACACTCAAAGGGTACTATAAGTGTACCAAATTTTAAAACGATCCAACAGTTGGATTAAAAATTAGACATGTTAAAAGTTTGGTCATTTTTGCTGAGCTGTCATGACAGCACCTCCAGACTAACTTCTGGAGTGCACCATTTCATCATTTGACCTCCAATCTGAGAGATTCCAAAGCCCACATGTTAATTTTACATAATACTATTAGCATACCAAATTTTGAAAAGATCCAACATACGGATTGAATTTTGTGCATGTTGCAACATCATTACTGTTGCTATCATGACAGCACTTTTATTGTCATGACAGCTCCTCCGGACCAAATTTTAAAGTGCACTGTTTCTTCATCCGATAACCGATTGATGTGATCCAAACCCCACACGAAGCTTATAAAATTTTTTACTTATGACCCAAATTTTAGAGAAACCTAATGGTCAGATTAAGATTTAGACACCCGGATGCAAAAGTGCAGTTTTTTGGTAAAAACCATTTTCAAAATTGTCCAAATCTCATCCTAATGGTCACAAACCTGTGAGAATACTTTGGACATATCAAATAGGACTAAAAATACTTGATAGAACATTTAAATGATGGAAAAATCCTTTATACCAAAATTTAACTACCCGGGTGCCATTTTCCAAATGGACCCTAAACCCCAAAAATGCAAAATCACACGAGTGGTCAAAAACTATTCCAAATATCATATGCACATATGAATACACATGCTAAAAATTTTCACTTAGCTCAGAGATCTTTGTGAGGCCCACGCACCCACTCTCTCTCTCCAAGGTGTATGTTTGCCTATAGCGCACCATTTGCAATGCAACCACTTTGCATTTGCTTGTGGAATCACATATATACCAAAATAAATATTTGCTTGTAGTGGAAACTTAGTCTACTAAATAAATCCATCAAAACCACACACCATAGCCAAGTTTTCTAGCCACAAGTCTACAAGCAAACAAAAATTCATACATAAGCCATACAATCCACACATACTCACACACATATACATAATCACATCGTACTGGCACCTTAATCCTAAATACATTATAATGTACTTGCTCAAAAGAAAGAGGTTATAGTTCTTTACAAATCACAAGCAAACCTCTAGCTTAGCTCTTTTCCCTATCCACCAATGGATCCTTTGCCTGGACCTGTAAATATTATAAAGAAAGGGGTGAGACAACCACAGTCTCAATAACAGAGAAATCGATATTCCTTATTACAAGGAAAGCCATGGTCAAGTAAATAAATAATAAATTTAAAATAACATATAATTAACTAATTAAAATGCTTGAATGCATGAGATAGGCCGATATAGCCTTTCCTAACCAATAGAATGCCCCCTGGCACTTTTTAACTTATAGGTAAACCTTGTACCCACTGTACCTCCACAGGAATAACATATAAACTAAGGCATGATCTGATCTACCGAACTGCCTGTGCCCCTTCGACGTGAATCCTGAGTAGTCAAAGCTAACTCCCTCCCAAAGCTAGCCCGACGTACTCTCCATACAAGGGCTACCTTGGCCTAGGCACTCAATCTCACACTTCAGATGCCAGATTCCCTCTCCCACTGAGAGGTGTCAAATACTCAATCCACTAACCACTTTAGTGTATTAAGCTCACAATACAAAAGGCAACACTGAGTACTGACAGTGAGCCATAGAATATCACAAGAGCACATCTCCCTATTGGTGAACTCCCACCAAGATCATGCCTCCTACCCTTTTCTACCTTTTCTGAGTATTGACTACTTCAACACTCAAGGTAGTATAACACTCATAATTCATCCCCTTAAGCAGTTCCTTAGCCTATCTAAGGTACCAAATCTAGTTGCACTTCTCTAAGTGCAACTCTTTATTTTTTATGATCACAAGGCATGCTAATAATCTTATTTCCCTAAGTAACATCAATGTTAAATAGATAGTAAATATAGATGCATTATTATTAAAGCAATACCCCATAAACCCTTTTAAAACACATTTTATTTGCATTCAATTGTTTAAAACATGTAATGCATGCTAGATAATATTATCTACTCAAAAATAGCTAAACAAAGCAATAAAAAATATAAATTTCCCTGTTACCTCAACCCTTTGGTACCAAAAGGGTTCCTCTTGTATAAAATAGGACTTGGCTTGTTCCTTAAGTTCTCAATAAGTTCCACCAATAATTTCCTACAACATATAAATGATTCACATCACTTATCATGACAAACAGCATTAATGAAGACTATAGCTCATATCACACAACTTGGGTTAATGAGCCATAATCCATCCCAATAGTCCATATATTAAACCAACCATTTACATAATACTACTTAACCACCAAAACCATTTATTAGCCATCACTAGGCTAATTTTCAATTCATATAATTTTTTATCAATTAAAAACCTTCACTTAGTATCATCAACTTTTACCAATAGTCCTTACAATGAAAACCAAGCCTTAATTTAAATCTTATTGGGCTCAAATAGCAAAATTATAACTAAATCAATAAGCTTAAACCATTGAGGAGAAAAACTCAATCTCTCAGGGTTTAATTTGTGCTCAAAACACCTCTTTTCATCTAATTATCCACTCAAAACATTAGATCACAATATAGAAAGTCAAAACATCCTCCCTAGGATCCAAAGAAATAAAAGCTTACAAGAATAAAGCTTTTGGGATCAAAATCAAAAAATTTCCTCTTCTAAAAATTTAAGAAAATCAAGAGGTAAGGAAGAGGATTGAAGTAGGGAGTTTACCTATTAGGTAGCCGAGTAGTCACAAAGCCTCCTAAATCAAAACCTAACTCCCTCTCTTTTTCCTCTCTTCTTCCTCTCACTCTCTCGTGCTCTTTGTTCATGGGTTTCTTTCCTTTTTAATTTCTATTTCTGTGTTCTTTTTTCCTCTTAAATTGCTGATATTAGACTTTAGGAAAAATTACAAGAAAGGGCCCAATATTTTTTATTAAAACACAAAAGCCCGAGTCAACTTTGGTAATTTTTTCCATAGTTAAAAATAAAATAAAACTAAACTTTTGCTTAGAAAAATTCAAACTCTGGACCTCTATCAAATTATTCTAAATTTTAATTTAATTATAGATATTTTATTTTATTTTTTTAAATAAATTCGAGTCTTAAAATTTTAAGATGTTACAATTTCTAGTTTAGTAGAGGTGAATACTGGTAGATAATAGTGGTTCAATGTTCAGTATTTATAAGATTACCAATTTCAAAAAATATATTGTTATAGGTCTCAAAATTTAGAATTTAAAGACTTAGTTTGAGGCTTTCAACCTAACTTATATGTTCTCCCTTCTCTATCAATAAATGGCATATGACATAAAATATCTCTATATGCTTGAGTTACACTAGCTGGGAGCTTTTCCTTTAGATTTTGAGAAATTTTTTGTTCTAAAGCATTGTCTTCTTCCTCTCACTACTGAAGGTAAACATATCTACTTGTGAATTACTCAAACTTTTTAAATTTAGATTGATACTGTAGGCATATCTAATCTTAATCAATATTATTTTGCCTAAATTCTTAGCAAACAAGAGAAGAATAAAAGCCATGCTGCACAGATGCTATCTACAAAGGGTAATATTTCATTTACAACTTCTAATAGATATTTGCTTCTTCATCTGAACTAGAGATTAGTTAGAGTACATCTTTTCTTCCTTGTGAAGATTAGAGTTAGAGCTAATGTTGCAAAAAGGGGCGATGTTTGAGATTGAAGCATTCTTTGTTCATACACTTTCTTTCTTGTTAGAGACTTATTTACTATCTAAACTGAAGATTGATAATATTTGGCTTGTATTCTTCAGGTTTTACTTGCTTTATGCTTTTATGTTTGAATTATAGAATGTATTTACATCATGCATTTTTTTTTGTTGGCTTTGACTATTGCTGGCTATATGTTGATTTTTTATTAATAGAATAACTTTGTGGATACTAAAGATGACAATTTTGTTAGTTACAATTGTTGAATTTAATTTATTATAAGATATATTAAAAATTATGTAATGATAACAAAACAAAGGCATTTTTTTAGATTGGGAGAGTCTCCTCCAATCCAAAAAATATGCCCATATTTTTTTTATAAAGAATGTCACTTTCTAAACCAATTGTAAGTTATAACTAGTTTAGATATATATTTTTTGCACTAGTAAATAAACCAAATAGAAGAAAAGAAAGAAAAAGGGAAATATATATATATATATATATAAAGGAAGGAAGTAATTGGAATCTTACATTCATATATATATATATATATATTGTGGCATTGACTAAGGTTGTCGCTACCCTACCAAAATATTACTAAGTTACACTAATGTAATAATAGTATGAACCTAGGTCATTCTTTCATGAGGAGGCTTAGTTGGAAATTTAGGTTCAAAGTGTGTTATAAGTTAAAAGGTATGTGGGGAAAATTTAAACTCAAAACAAATTAAGCTAATTAGCCTAATTCTAGGGGGAATAAAGTGGATGTGTAAAAACCTATTAGAAGTAGAAACTCTTATGTAGATTTGGTCACCTTTCCTGGTTTGATTATAACCAAACTTGTTTGGTTTCTTCTCTCTTATCTTTGGTTTTACTAACTTAGTTATATTAACTAACACTTAGCTAATACATTGACCAACCCTAATCCAAGATTATGGTCTTAGATTGAGCCAAAGAAAAGCTAGCATTAAGCCTAACTAAAGTGTTACAAACATGAGTCAATTAGACCAAGCACATATGAGGGAATCAACATGCTTAAGATTATTATTCATGAAAATATTCATATGCATTCAATTTGGCAAGATTATGACAAGCAAGAAAACATGTTAGACTTATCAAGCTAACCAAGATTATGAATCAACTTGAAGAGGCCAAAATCTAGAGCTCAAAGTGATAAAACTCAAGTAGCAATAAGAATCTCTTAATCATATGAATCATCACTTGAAATTACAAGATCAAAGAGTCATACAAATTTATAATTTTAGAGAGAGAAAGTAGAGAGAAGAAATTCAAAACTAGGTAGAAAATAATACAAACTCAAGGTTTCCTGTTCCTCATAGTAGCTCCTTTAAGAACCTAGCTTTGCATTTTCATGTTTTCTTTAAGACGAATCTTTAACTCCATGGCTGATTTTCTCATGAATTTTGCCAAAGGAAGACAAGGTTTAATCCTTGAGAAAGCTATTAGGTTTCGTAGAGGAAGAAATGAGGAAGAGAATGGTGGTGGTTTTGTGGAATTTGGATGGTTAGATTTAGAGATATGGAGGAAAGAAAGTGGAAGTATACAGAAAGAAATGAGAAAACTTGAAGAACATGGCGATGAAGATTCAAAATGTGAGTGAATGATCTAAAAATCTGATCCTAAACCTATCTAAATGTGTTATGGATGAAATTTAGGTAGGAGACTTGCAAAATAAGTTGCCAAAAAACTCAAAACAAGTCATTAGGTCAAGTGAGTCTAGGGGTATTCTAGGTTGCAAGTCAACTTGGGTGATAATTTCAATGTTATTCTTCTAGTCCCATATGTGTATAGACATGTTAAGCACTTGTTTTCCCCTTAAAAACCTTAGAATTCACACCCAAAACATTCATAGAATCAGATCTCAGTTGTCTCCAAAGCTTCTCAAACACATTGCAACTATCTTGAACTTTGACAAGTCAACTTGATCCCTTATGTGCATATGCATGGAAAATTCATGTGCCCTTCTTTAGCCTTTGAAAATCATGCCTAAGTGTGCCATTTCAGGTCTGAACCATGTGCTAAAATTTCTCCCCATGTGCCAAGGCAAAACTCTAACTAAAGCCTCTTCTATGCAAAGTGTCACCTAAGACAACAACATGAAATTTGACTAAGTTATTTTGCATATGTGATAATTATGAAAATATTCAAACCCTAATATCTTTTTACATATATTTTCAAAATCCATTAAAAGCTTCATAAACACACATGAGAAAAATAAGTTGGCCATGCATGCATGCAAATTAGATCAAATTAGCCAAATTGGAAAGTCAACTTAAAATGTTGACTTTTTAACCCTAGGTCCAAATGTAACTTTTAAGACAAAATATTTCAACCCTAATAGACCTAAAACTAATACACACATCAAATTCCCAATTTTTCCTTGAATTTCCAACAAATTGCAAAATGACTAAAATACCCGTAATGTGCACACCTTCTCACTACGGCTCAAACCCTAATTTAACCTCTAGAATGCACATTTTAGGGTTTTTTATAATGAAATGTGATCCTAAATGCCTAAGAAAAGTGTGTAACAAATATGACCTATCATGCACGAACAGATAGATGAAGATATTTAGGGGAGGATCCATGTGATATTTAAAGAAAGAAAGAGAGAGAGAGACACGTGCTTGATATATATAGATATATCAAAGTCCCACATTGATAAGAAATTAGTCGCTTATCCTTAAAATTACACTAAAGCTAACCCTAATGCAATATAGGGCCAACCCTAGGTCATCTCCCAAGGAATGATTTTAAGTCTAATTGAAAGTTATCTAGTGAAATAAATCAACCAAAGTTTGTAGGAATTTAGTTACCTAGCTAATTATCTAAACTAATTACCTAATGTGCAAGTAATTAAAATGCTAGTGAAAGTGAGTGAAATGAACTTCCCTTTTCACAATAATAGAACCCTAGAGATTAGTTGATTTTAGATTCATTATCTTCTCATGATTAGGCTAAGTTTAGCTTCCCTTTCCTCTTGACTAAAGCTATTATGACTTAAGAAAATTATCCAAAGCCAATTAACCTAATTAGCTAACCTCCCTAAGTCTTAGATTAAAGTCCCTAGTTCAATTAACCAATTGGTGAAGACATTAGCCAAGTGATTCACTCAAAATCCTCTCTCAACAGCCATGGTCAAACACATAAATTGAGCAACCACAAAATTATGTCAAGCTACTCAACAAGACAAGCATTAACACCACAAGATTATGCAATATTAACACAAGATTATTTGCCAAACAAAGAGTGGCAAAATTCAGTCATGGCTATCCAAGGAAGAAATTAAATGAAACAATCCTCTCTCTTTACATCAACATCAAATTCAAATTAGAATTTATAAGCTAAGATGATTAAACCCTAGATTAAGGAATCTAACCATCTAGTAAAAAGAGAAGATGATAGGAAACAAAAGAACTTAGCCAATTTGAAGCTCAAGACTCATCCTCCATCTTCATCTCTCTAGGATTCCATAAAGAAATTTAGCCAATCTTCATCTTCAAGAACCCTAGTGATCGCTTGTGAAGGCCAAACTCCATAGCTCTTGAATGATGGAAATGAGCTTTAATCCTTGTGAAAATGGAAGGGATGGAACGAAAATGAAGAGAGGAGAAGAATGGTATGAGTTTTATGGAGGTTTGGTGGCTGAAAATGGAGGTTAGAGTGCTGGAAAATGAAGAACAAAAGAGAAAAAATGAAGAACACTATGAACAAGAGAGAAAGAATGTGGAAGATGAATGAGATGAGTGTTGGATCCCATTTGGGGTTTAAAATGGCGTGCTCCTTGGTTTCCCATCAGCTGAAGCTTAATAAAAAAAAACTAAAATGTAAATGGGAGTCTTGTCACACTTGCAAGGTGGCAACTTCCTATTGGTTTGTAGATGATTCCAATATGTGCCTAATTTCCCATGTGTCATCCACATCATTTCAGCTGATTTAATCCCTCAAAATAATCATAATTCACGTGCAAACCATCAGCCATTGACCTCAAGGAGTGTTGACCTCAATTGCCCAATTGATGCACAAGTCATATGCCACCTATGTCACATAAATCACATAATTCAATTAAATAGCATATGATATAATAAAATCTAATTCATGTCCAGAATTAAATTCATAATTAGAAGGGAGAATTTATGAAATTAACCAAGTTTCAAGCTGCATAAAATTATATAAAAAATTTTCACACAAAGGCAAACCAAAAACTAGGACAAACTAAGACACTTAAGAAAGTGTTAACTTTTTTTATTTAATTACTCCCAAACTAAAATGAATTTTAAAAATATAATTTACCACTAATCAACTGGACATAAAATGAACTTTGTCAATTTTTCTTGTGCATTTTCTCAAAAGTTCATTTTTTGGACCAAAATGCCCTTAGTGCACTAACCTAGAAACTTAGGCAAAATTACAAATCCAATGCAATGTGTGCACTTGAAGGTGATAAATCATTAATAAAAGAGTCCTAATTGACAAATAAAAGTGGGTAACAAATGTGTTTTATCAATTCTCCTACACTTAGCTTTTGCACTCCGGGCAAAATCAAGTGAAAAAGGTCCCAAAAGAAACTATAAGAGAAAAACAATGTTCAAAGTCACTAAAATACTAGCTCATGAACTTTTACAAATTATCAATCAACGTGGCAATAATTAGGAAAGAATTATGCACATCATAAACAAACCCTTACAAAGAATCAATGTCAAAGAGTATGCCTCTCTAGGTTAAGTGTTTGTTCTCATCACTCAAAGTGTATAAGGTATTAAATTTCACTCAAAATTTCTTAGGATAAACCCTACTATAAATTTGTAACCCTTCTATATCTCCATCACTAAATAGCACTTGCAATCAAGAATCAAATAGACTTTATTAGGTTGTAATATAGGTAATGAAAGAATGTTTAAGAAATGCATGTATATATAAAAAAAAATAGGGTTAGCATCAAAATAATATTAAATCAAGATATATCCCTTTAATATGCAAAGCATAACCTAACTTAATTGAGTGAACACCTTAACACAATGAGGATGGAAAGAAATGATAAGAAATAATAAAATAAATGGAATGGATGAGCTAGGAAATTTTTATATTTTTTTTCTTTTTTTTTCTTTCTCTTCTTCTTTTTGCTTCTTTTTCTAGCAACTTTATTTCTTTTTTTTTACTATATTTTTTTTAAAATCTATCTTTGTTTTTTTATTTGCCCCTAACTCTTTGAAAACAATGGAAGTAATGGATGTAATGGTGTAGCAATAAATGATAAAGAGTAATGGATAGAAAAATAATAACAAGCATCCACTCATTTGATCTAGGACATGCAATGAATATTAAAAAGACATATAAAAGTGTAACATGCATTCCTTAGGGAAAAATAGGGTGAATATTTTTTTTTAAGAATCAAACCAAAGGCTCAAAGTGGCTAACAAAGGATAAAAATTATAATAGGTTGGCTATTTGGCTCTTGGTTATTTTTTATGAATGCCATCTTTCATCTCCTATCAAACAAGTGCGAGATATGTGGTCTTAATTAAGAAGTGAAACAAATTCTAAAGGGTAACATCACTAGAGAATTAATCACACATGAGTGTTTAGCCTCTTCTATGAAAGGGTAATATGCCACTCTAATCCATTAATTCAAGGTAAAAGAATGTTCACTTCACACCTATTCAATCCTAAAAATTACCACATCTCAAAAATTAAAATATCCATTTAAGAGCTAGGTAATTAAGTAACCTCAAACAAAACAAAGCAAAGCAAAAAAAAAAATTTTGATTTTTTTTTTTTTTGCAAAACCAAACAAACAAAACAAAATGTTTATTTCTCTATTCCCCCACACTTAAATCATGCATTGTCCTCAATGTATGTATAGACTAGTGATAAAATAAGGTGAGATCAATAATGAATGCATGACAAAAGTGTGTTGCAGAATTTTTTTTTTTCAAACTAAAACACAAAACAAAGAAGTCAAATAAAGCAAATAAACTCTAATTTTCCTACTAGGTTCATCTCCCCCACACTTGAACTATACCTATCATTAAATATATCAATTAAAGGAAAGTAAAAGCTCAAGGTTGGAGAGACACAACCTTATCATGGTGGTTCAAAAACATGTTGAGAGAAGTCCTCCTCCTTTTGAAGTGGTTCGGCCTCTTTGTAGAGCTTGCATAGGTGACCATTGATTTGCATGGTGGAACCCGTGGCTTTATTCAAGAGTTGCAAAACCCCATAGGGAAACACTTTGGTCACTAGATATGGTCTCTCCCACTTAGACTTCAACTTGGCATGCTTATGAATAAACCTTGTTTGGAACAAGAAGACTTGATCTCCTTCTTGGAACTTTTTCCTTAAGATTAGCTTGTCATGAAGGATCCTTGTTTTCTCCTTATAGATCCTAGAAGACTCATAGGCATCCAACCTAAGCTCTTCAAGTTCTTGCATTTGAAGAAATCTCTCCTTAGCCAAAAGATGGAAATCCAAGTTGAGTTTCTTGATGGCCTAATAGGCTCTATGCTCTATCTCCACAGGGAGGTGACAAGCCTTTCCATATACCAATCGAAAAGGAGACATGCCAATGGGAGTCTTATAAGCGGTCCGATAAGCCCACAAAGCATCCTCTAAGTGTAAAGACCAATCCTTCCTATTTGTGTTCACACCTTGGTTAGGATCTTCTTGACTTCTCTATTTGATATTTCGGCTTGGCCATTAGTTTGGGGATGATATGGTGTAGAGATTTTGTGATGCACCCCATATTTAGCGAAGAGAGGCTTTATCATCTTGTTGCAAAAGTAGGATCCTCGGTCACTTACCAAGGCCTTAGGAACTCCATACCTACAAAAAATATTAGATTTGAGAAACTTTAAAACAATCTTAGCATCACAAGTTCTAGTAGGAATGGCTTCAATCCACTTTGAAATATAATCAACACCAAGTAATATGTACTCAAAACTAAAGGATGGTAGAAAGGGACCCATGAAGTCAATGCCCCAAACATCAAAAATCTCACAAAATAAAATGGGTTGTTGAGGTATTTCATGTCTCTTACCCCAACTACTAACCTTTTGACATTTCAAGCATGCTTTACAAAATTTATAAGAGTCTTTAAACAAGCTAGGCTAATATAATCCACAATCTAAAACCTTCCTAGCTGTCTTATTTGAGCTAAAATGACCACCACATGCATGAGAGTGACAAAATTCAAGAACAGAAGGCACATCAACATCATCAACACACCTCCTAATCACTTTATCACTACAAATCTTCCACATCAAAGGTGGTTCCCAAATGTAAAATCTAGACTCTCTTTTCAATTTTTCAATGGCAAAACGTGAAGCACAAGGAGGCAAGACTCCACACTCAACATAGTTAGCAAAAGAGGCATACCATGGAGGCTTAGATGAAATGGCACACAATGCCTCATCAGGAAATGAATCACAAGGAATAGTAGGGTTAGAGTTTACCATAGTAGCTTTTAAATGAGGTAGTCTAGACAAATGATCCGCTACTTGATTAGTAGAACCACTCCTATCCCTTATCTCCATATCAAATTCTTGCATTAAGATCACCCATCGAATCAAGCGAGGGTTAGAATCTGTCTTCTTAAACAAGTACCTCACAGTAGCATGGTCAGTGTACACAACAACTTTAGAGTTAAGAAGATATGATTTAAACTTATTAAGTGCAAAAACAATAGCAAACAACTCTTTCTCAGTCGTGGTGTAATTAACCTGAGCTGAATCTAAGGTCTTAGATGCATAAGCAATCACATATGATAACTTGCCTTCTCTTTGACCAAGCATAGCTCCCACAGCAAAATTAGAAGCATCACATGACAACTCAAAAGGCAAAGACCAATTTGGGGCTCTAAGAATGGGAGGGGAAATGAGCATGCTTTTCAAAGTGTCAAAACTCCTTTTGCAAGCATCATCAAAAATAAAATCAACATCTTTTTGTAAGAGTTTAGACATAGGCAAAGCAATTTCACTAAACCCTTTTATAAATCTCCTATAAAAGCCTGCATGTCCTAAGAATGATCTCAAATCTTTCAAACAAACAGGATATGGCAAAGAAGCAATCACATCT
The DNA here is from genome assembly GCF_029017545.1 of Prosopis cineraria. Classification (NCBI taxonomy): domain Eukaryota; kingdom Viridiplantae; phylum Streptophyta; class Magnoliopsida; order Fabales; family Fabaceae; genus Prosopis; species Prosopis cineraria. The sequence continues at coordinate 11,940,813 of NW_026555336.1, read as the reverse complement.
ACTTTGGCCTTATCCACCTCTATGCCATTGGAAGAAATCAAATGGCCTAAAACAATGCCTTTATCTACCATGAAATGGCATTTCTCAAAGTTAAGCACAAGCTTCTTTTCAATGCACCTACTGATAGGAAATTAGTCGCTTATCCTCAAAATTACACTAAAGCTAACCCTAATGCAATATAGGGCCAACCCTAGGTCATCTCCCAAGGAATGGTTTTAAGTCTAATTGAAAGTTATCTAGTGAAATAAATCAACCAAAGTTTGTAGGAATTTAGTTACCTAGCTAATTATCTAAACTAATTACCTAATGTGCAAGTAATTAAAATGCTAGTGAAAGTGAGTGAAATGAACTTCCCTTTTCACAATAATGGAACCTTAGAGATTAGTTGATTTTGGATTCATTATCTTCTCATGATTAGGCTAAGTTTAGCTTCCCTTTCCTCTTGACTAAAGTTGTCATGACTTAAGAAAATTATCCAAAGCCAATTAACCTAATTAGCTAACCTCCCTAGGTCTTAGATTAAAGTCCCTAGTTCAATTAACCAATTGGTGAAGACATTAGCCAAGTGATTCACTCAAAATCCTCTCTCAACAGCCATGGTCAAACACATAAATTGAGCAACCACAAAATTATGTCAAGCTACTCAACAAGACAAGCATTAACACCACAAGATTATGCAATATTAACACAAGATTATTTGCCAAACAAAGAGTGGCAAAATTCAGTCATGGCTATCCAAGGAAGAAATTAAATGAAACAATCCTCTCTCTTTACATCAACATCAAATTCAAATTAGAATTTATAAGCTAAGATGATTAAACCCTAGATTAAGGAATCTAACCATCTAGTAAAAAGAGAAGAGGATAGGAAATAAAAGAACTTAGCCAATTTGAAGCTCAAGACTCATCCTCCATCTTCATCTCTCTAGGATTCCATAAAGAAACTTAGCCAATCTTCATCTTCAAGAACCCTAATGATTGCTTGTGAAGGCCAAACTCCATAGCTCTTGAATGAAAGAAATGAGCTTCAATCCTTGTGAAAATGGAAGGGATGGAACAAAAATGAAGAGAGGAGAAGAATGGTATGAGTTTTGTGGAGGTTTGGTGGCTGAAAATGGAGGTTAGGGTGCTTGAAAATGAAGAACAAAAGAGAGAAAATGAAGAACACTATGAACAAGAGAGAGAGAATGTGGAAGATGAATGAGATGAGTGTTGGATCCCATTTGGGGTTTAAAATGGCGTGCTCCTTGGTGTTTCCCATCAGCTGAAGCTTAATAAAAAAAATTAAAATGTAAATGGGAGCCTTGTCACCCTTACAAGGTGGCAACTTCCTATTGGTTTGTAGATGATTCCAATGTGTGCCTACTTTCCCATGTGTCATCCACATCATTTTAGCTGATCTAATCCCTCAAAATAATCATAATTCACGTGCAAACCATCAGCCATTGACCTCAAGGAGTGTTGACCTCAATTGCCCAATTGATGCACAAGTCACATGCCACCTATGTCACATAAATCACATAATTCAATTAAATAGCATATGATATAATAAAATCTAATTCATGTCCAGAATTAAATTCATAATTAGAAGGGAGAATTTATCAAATTAATCAAGTTTCAGGCTGCACAAAATTATATAAAAAATTTTCACACAAAGGCAAACCAAAAACTAGGACAAACTAAGACACTTAAGAAAGTGTTAACTTTTTTTATTTAATTACTCCCAAATTAAAATAAATTTTAAAAATATATTTTCACCACTAATCAACTGGACATAAAATGCACTTTGTCAATTTTTCTTGTACATTTTCTCAAAATTTTATTTTTTGGACCAAAATGCCCCTAGTACACTGAACCTAGAAACTTAGGCAAAATTACAAATCCAATGCAATGTGTGCACTTGAAGGTGATAAATTATTAATAAAAGGGTCCTAATTGACAAATAAAAGTGGGTAACAAATGTGTCTTATCACACATCGATAGGGAATAAGAGAAGGAGCCTCTACTTTAACTATAAGTAGTTCCCTCTAATAAGAGAAAAGTATCCAATCACTTATTTGAGTACCTCAAGAATTCTCTCTAAGATATTTGGAGTCCGTAGAAGCATTTTGAAGGCTGAAAGTGAAATCATTGAGTAATTTTACAAATCATAGTTATTTCTTTTCTACTCAATTTTCTTTGTGATCATTTTTTGGGGATTTTAGAATGGTGTTATTAAATTTTATTATGTGTTTTGAAATTATCCAGTTGGGGTTGAGATGTAGCCCAATTGAGAAGTTAGCTTTCTATTTCCGTTGTTCTGAATCTTTACATTTATATTTATGAATATTTTTTCTTTTTCCAATTATATTTATTTTTCTTATTCTTCATATTGATTTAATGACTAGCCACCATTTAATCAAATCTATAGGTAATCTTGATGGACTAAGAGGTGAAGAGAAAACTTATATCTAAAGAAACAAACATAAACAGCTTGGCTAGAGATAGTTCATGTAATGCCCTCACTAACATTACCATACACTCCACTACTTATATTACTAATCAATCCAAAATCATTTACTTTGAAAACTTTGGGATCCTAAGAAAATATCTCCAAAAATCATTTCATAACTTACTCAAATTATAAAACATTACACGCAATGGAAGCAATAGGTATAAGTACATTAAAGACCAAGAAAACATGTGAACTACAATCAAATTAAGTCAAAATAAAGGCAGTACGCTATGGCTCGTGCCACATGCACCGCAACATGTGACACAAAGACCACAGCTACCCACTTTGTGCTATGCATTGTGGCATGTAGATACATGTACCGTAATGCACACTCCTAAATTTGCTGTCATTTTACATATTCTGGTGTGAACTTTAGATGTGCCCCATTTTTGCATCTGATGTTTGATTGGGGTGGTTCAAGCGCCCACACAAAGCTTGTTTCATGATCTAACTAATGATAATAGTTTCATTTCAATCCAACATCTAATTTAAAATTTAGACACCCAAGTGCATTTTGACCATTTTAAGTCAAAATTTGCCATTCAAGCATGACGAATTAAAATCATATGTCATTAGCCACTTTTAGAGCATTGACCATGTCCAAATAGACAATAGACATCTGATTGACCAATCATATTAACAATATAACACACATACATACATTTGGCCTATAAATCGCCTATAACACACAACTTGGGCAAATTTACATGCCATATAATTTCACATACTCTTCACACATTTATCATATCTTCACACAATATTTTCCATCCATTAGCCCATATTCTTGTTTCAACACATTCATGCACATACACAAGGCTAGGGAGTTCAAAATTCAACAAAACACAATATTCACCACATCATGCACTTGTTTTGAATCTTAAGGCAACTTATACACATTCTTATCTAATAACATACAAGTTCAATATACTAAATTCTTACAAAGGCTTTAACGAGAGATCTCAACTCAGCCAATGTCTTTCCCCTTTAAACTACTAATGCCAGAACCTAAAAAATATAAATAACCACGAGTTAGATAAAAATTTCAATAACCAATACAATTCATTAAATGTCTATTATCACAAATAACCATGCCAAAGTAATAAAACTAAAGTATGAAGACATTTCATCTTTTCAAAGTATTTCCACATAAATACACACTAGCATGATCATCTAGCCATTGAACCTCCAATGCTCCCCAACATGAAACCACAGGCTCTACTGGATCAATCGCTCATTGACCTGAGCACACTTTCAATGGTAAAAACACCCAACCAAAGGTAATCTAACCCCTTACGGACTATGGTTTCCCTCTTCACACACTTGTGATAGAGGCGTCATTAACTCTTAACCGCACCCTAACAGGTACTAGGGAGTTGCTAGACTACCGATGTCCTATGGTAACAGTCCCATAATATGCTGTACAGGATTACCCATGGTACCAGCCAATAATATGGTGGATAGGAAGGCACAATAGAAGATTAAAATTTTAAAGTCCTTGTCCTAATATGGACTGAACAAACTAATTTAAGTCAAAGTGGATAGAAGAGTTACCTTTTAATTCTCCAAACTTAGCACATGTTCTCTTCAAGAGTTTGGATCTTAGGAGTTGACAACGTAGATCTGCTCCCTCTACCAGTATCCACACGAATAGCTCTCTAACTTGAATAACATGCTAGCGCTCCTAGTGTCCATTCTTCTTTGAACATTTATTTTCCTTTTTATAAGGTATTTCGTGGCTCTCAAAGTATTTTTGCCATTATAACTTTCAAAATCCCTCTTGATAAAGCATGTCCCTATCGATATATAGTATATGGATTAGGGTTTTTTTCTTTCACTTAAAAAGCTCACAAAAATTTAATTAAATTTATCTCATAAATTTAATCCATGATATCATATCTAGTTTAAATTTATTTTATAAATTTAAATTAGAAAACTAATATGATATTCTCTCATATCATGTTAGTTACTAAATTTAGTTTATCATATAAAATTAAATTTAAAACTAATACAATATAATATAATATAATATGTCTCACATATACATATTATATATATATATATATATGAATATATATATGTATATATTATATTATATATATTTAATATTATATATCATGTGCATATACATACATACATACATATATATATATATATATATCATACACACACACACATATGAATATATATTTTGAATATATATATATATATATAAAATTATATTTTAAATTTTATATTTCATATAAAATATATATATATATTTATCAAATAAATATTCAAATATATATATATATAATTCATTTACCCTATATTACATTCATTGAATCTAGACATATTTTAGATTCAATGAACTTGGATATTATAGCTCGAGTTGGACTATTCTTGTGCCTAACCTTGTAGGCTCATATGAAATTAGTAGTAGGCTAATTACACTATTTACAAGTAGCCTCTACCAAGGCATTGCAACTACCCAATTCACATGGGGATCGATGATCTGATGTAACCTATCATGCAACCATATCACATCCCTTTTGTCACGTAATATTTCAGTCAAATGTGAGACATGGAATTTTCATTCTCCTTTACCTGACCGTTACTTTCTTGATCCCTAAGTAGACTGACTATAGCAATGGAAAAACCCATTTCATTGTAGTATGGCTATACATTTTCTCAGTCTTACTTATTGAGGGGCTCAGTAATATCTCTGTTAATGTGAGGGACAAATTCCATCTTCACCACTCATATTCCTCTGCATAAAGTTCACTAAACTCAATCATAGCCTTTATGATCACCCGATCAAAGGTGATTTTTGACTAGGTCAAAGTTCAATAGTCATCATGTAGGAATCCATGATGATCTTAAGTCAAAGGGCTTAGTGATATAGTTACATATGACATAAGATTATGACTTGTACCATGTAACTTTTTCATAGAAAGTCATTCCAACACCTTGTACTCTTTCAAGTACCTATGACTTTGATTTATATCTTTATAATTAATCAAAGTCATACTAGTCTTGTTTCATTATGATCCCTCATAGATGATTGACTAAAGACATTTAGGACAATCACTATAGTTTGTCTAAGGATACAGTTATCATAGTGAACATATAATTGATATGATAACAAAAGAAAAATTCATTAAATAACAATATGTATAGTACAATGATTGGCCTTAGCACATAATTTCCAACATAATATGCTGCATCAAATGTTCCATAGTGCCAGCCCAACCATATGGATTTTCCACTACTTCTCTACACACACACATCTCTACATATCTTGGATGAACTCCTACCCCCTATGATCATGCTCTTTTCACAATTTTCCCTACTTTCTTTCACATTTCCATACTATATGCTTTCATAACACACACCACACACACACACACACACACACACACACACACATATTCATTCATTCAAAACTAAAAATTCTTGAACTTTCTCTTCATAAATCCATTTTATGGTAAACTTGTTTCCAACACCAAATTCATGCATAAAAACCAACTAAATCATAGTTATACAATTACTTCTACATAGTTATAATAGTTAATAAATATATTAAACTATATGGTTACCTCAACCCTTTTATTTACTAGAAAGGATAATCCATGTTCCAACAACCTTACTTAAGCTTCTTTTTGAAACTTTTCTATTATTATAGGGTAATAAATTATCTCCTTAAAACTTTCAAATTTAATTTTTCACTAGCTAAAACTAAGAGAAAATAGGATAGAATCAAAGGTTAAGGCAGTATGAGACTTACCTGATAAGTAACAGGTCAAAAACATTGTTCTTGCTCTTGAAACTCAATGCCCTAGTAGAGGTTGGCACCTTCTCCATATTTGACCTTCCTTTCTCAACTTCTTCTATTTTCACAAGCTGGACATGAGGGCACTTATCAAAGTTCTGTACCATACGCTGCAGTGCATCTATCCTCCACTGCAACACGTGGCACGATAAAGGAAATCCTCATTGCACTCACACTTTACACGAGACCTCATTTCTCCTCTCATATCTATTTATATAATATCCCGACGAGTCAATTCAACACTTCATTATCTAAAACCCTAACCCCATATTAAATCACTAATTTGCTTCATAATCAATTATTAATGTAGGATTAGAAATTTAGAATGTTACACTTCACGGTTTAATTAGTTGTTTGGGTATCATGGAAATGAATTCAATGCTAATTAAAAAGGGATTAATAATTTGGGAGAATATTAGAACGCACTAGGCATATTTGTCACTATAATTGATTAAAGAGTCAACTCAAAGGGTAGAAGCTAACAACCCATAAGTTGAATCCTAAACTCCAACTCTTCAAGTAATTGTATTTTCATCATCATTATTTTCTTGATTTATTTTTATTATTTATATTTTCATCAAAATTATTCATTTTATCTATTTTTTAGAACTATTAATTATTTAAATTAGTAAAACCGTAACTTCCCAATTAGTTCAACACTTGAAATACTTCGGGTAATTTATTACTGTGATCTTGTAGACTTAAGAGAGCAATCAAGATTTTGGCACCGTTGCTGGGGAAGTTACGAATTTACTAACTACTTAATTTTTAGTTCATTTTATTTTTTAATTTTTTCCCTATTAATTTTATTTATTTATTTTTTATGCAACTAAGAAGTTCTGGTGACTTAAATTTGATTCCTATTTACCTAAAAATTGAATGGTTTTGTAGAAAAAATAGATCTTAAAGAAGAACAAAGATGGGTGATGAAGCCATTCCAAAGCCACCTATTACATTTAGAGACTTCAACGCCCATTCATCACATCTAACCTATCATGCATCCATCTAAGTATAAGAGCGCATAATTATGAATTTAAGAATATTCACTTAAATGTGATACCTAATTTCAACGGACGCTGAGCTAAATATGCCTTGGATTTTATACGAGAATTATAACATCTCGATTTTTAATCCTATGATAAATTAAACCTAATCAAGGAAATTAGCAAGTTGAGGTGGTGTATGGCCAAGGAGGTCTAATGACCATATTGTTTGTGTTTCAGCCTAAATTGTGGGTGTGGTATCAAGTCAGGCCACCCAGGCATCAAAAGAAGAAGAAAATTACAAGTTAATGTTGCTATACCATATGCCGCAGTATGGAGAGCATCCATCATCGCATACTGACACTTCATATGCGAATTGGGGACCTCTCTATACCATGCACTATGGCGCATTGTGCGTTCGCTGCGGTGTATGGTCATTTTTTACAATTTATCAAATGCAAAACTGAGATAGAAATAGAGAGAAAGAAGGAGAAAATGGAAGAGGCACACCAAGCTTTGCTAGGGTTTGTTCTTATACCATGCACTATAGCACATTCCACACAAATACGCACTAGTATGATCATCAAGCCACCAAACCTCTAATACTCCCTAACATGAAACCAAAAGCTCACTTAGATTAATCACTTATTGACCTAAGCACACTATTGATGGTAGAAACACCCGGCCGAATGTAATTTAACCCACCTACAAACTATAGTTTCCCTCTTCACACACTAGTGATAGAAGCACTATTGACTCCTAACCATACCCTATCAGGCACTAGGGAGTTGCTAGACTTCCTGAATGTCTCATGGTAATAGTCCCATAATATGTTGTACCAGATTACCCATAGTAATAACCCGTATAATACTGCACCGGATGTCCAATGGTGTTAGGCCAACCATATGGATTTTTCACTCACATATCTCCACACACACATATCCCCACATATCCTAGGTAAACTCCCACCCCCTATGATCTTGCACTTTCACAATTTTCACTATTTTCTTTCACATTGTCACAACATATAATGTCATAACACACACACACACACACACACACACACACACACATATATATATATATCATTTGAAATCAATTAACCTTACAAATCTCATTTCACAAACTATTGTACATACTAAAACCATTTCAATAATAAATCATGCACAAAACTCTTAAAATAACAAATTCATCAATTTATATTTACATATACACAGTTATAATAGTTAACAAACACAATAAACTATATGGTTACCTCAACCCTTCTATTTACTAAAAGGGTTACTCGTGTTCCAAACAACCCTATTCAAGCTTCTTTCTTGTAATTCGTGCATCACACACTAGAATCTACATAGAATTGGAAACCTAAAGTCAATTTCTCTATTGGCAAAAGGTGCTAATCATCACATTTAAGCACTCAATCACTATCAAATCCATAATTCATACTCGATTACATGCTTTACTACTGATTACCCCTTATTTCAAGCTTTAACAGTTTCTAGCAAATTTTCTCTTACTATTCTCTCTCTAAATTAGGGCAAATCTTGCCTACAGCTCTAAACGTTTATCGTTTCAACTCCAACTAGTTAAAACTAAGAAATAGGGTAGAATCAGAGGTTAAGGTAGTATATGACTTACCCGATAAGTAACATGTTAGAAACACCGTCTTTTCTCCTATATATGCTTGCCCTAGCATATCCTTTTCTCTTTTCCATGCTAAACATCTCTTTTCATGTTCTCCCTTTCTGTTTTCATAAGCCGGCACGTCCCTATTAATCAAAATTCTATACCATGTGCCACAGTGCATCTATCCCCTACCACGGCGTGTGGCACAGTGAGAGCTAGTGTATAAATGCTTAATTAAACCGGTTACAATTATTTATTTAAAATGTGAAGGAACCAGTTTAGATATGTGAAGGATATTTAAACCGGTTATACAACCAGTTTAGAAAAAGGGATATTCTAAACCGGTTTTAAAACCAGTTTAGATAAAAGGAAAATAAAAAGATTTTATTTTTTTTGCATTTTAAAAATACACTTCTAAACTAGTTTTGGTATCATAACTAATTTAGATTTGACTAATATCTAAACTGGTTCTGGTCACACTGGTTTAGAAACATTGCTTTATTTAAAAAAACTATTTCGTTTTTTCACTTAACCCACCCATGATAGTATGCAAACCTGCAAATTAAAAGCAATATATACATCCAGCCAACCAGAATACAACCCAATTTAATCAAATTAATTTAAAAATATTTACAATTTCATTTAATATTCAATATCTAAATAAATGCAATAATTTTTCCTAACTTAACTATACCTATCCTAAACTCACTCATTAAGTGGATTATTATTGTGAAGCTCTAATATAAATAGTCCCTAATGTCTTCTAATTTCTTGGATCTCTGATTGTGGAAATGGAGATGAATCATTAAACATCTAAAAAATCAAGGAGAAGGAATTTAAATTAGCAATTTTAAGTTAATAAAAGATATGTTAGATCTCTAAAATTAAATTTACCTCCTCAGTAAACTTTCAGCTGTGATGATGTTGTACACGTGTCTCAACACATAAAAGCTACACAAGTTAGTAGGGGGTTGACGGTGACTCTGTTGAATAACACAACATTGTCAAGTTTAAATTCAAAGAAAGCTCCAAAAAAAAATTATGATGATAGATATTAATTACCTTTAGTGTTATCCATGTAAGATCCTTAACATCATGTGGAGCCTTGCCTAACCGAACTTACTGGCCAATCCTCATAGCCCTATCATCAACATCACATAGTTAGTAACTTAATCAAATATAATAATGTATTATGAAAACACACGGTTCATAAGAATTCTTCATTCTCGGATTGAGTTTACAATGTAGAGAACATAAAAAAAGCATAGAATTGCTCTTCATCAAAAACACTATCAATTGCCAATGTGTGCTGCCAAAAAAAAGTGATTTAAGAAAATATTCAATACTATTACAAATAAATTCAAATATGTTTACTTACAGATAGAGAAATAAGAAAAAGTAACACTCCTTGCCGCCTTCACTGAGCCTCTACTTCATGTATTCCTCTTTTGTCTCTTTAGTGGTCTCTTTATCCTTGGTGCAACGTAGGTAAAGAAATCCGTATTGTTTGTCTTTGCCCGAGGAAATCAACATTTAATGCAGAAACCTACAATAGTGCAAACAAGTTAATTCCAAGAGCTCAATTGTTCAATTTCATTTAAATTTACACTTGGAATAAGATACTTACATCATTTCAATTTGAATGTTCGTCATAGTTTGGTCACCATCAATGAGAATCTAGCCTAGATCTTCATTCTCAACAAAAACTTGGTAATTGTTAATGGTAACAAGATCAAGAATTGCTTTAAAAACTCTGGGAGGAAATGATCCACCATATGCCAATAGGATAAATTGGTCTCATAGACTCAACTCACGTAACTGTATCTTTCGACCCACTTCATCAAACGATGGAGTCTCCTATTTAAGTTAAAAAAATTTAGTAAAATGTGGTTAAATTCAAGGAATGCATGACAATTAATTAATTCTATTACTAGATCTTGAGGCATCCTAATAGGTCTCTTTGGCCATAAGGTAAAAGTGCCCTTAGCATCTTTTACTGTCTTAACTCATCAGTAGGGAACGAGACATGAGCATCATCAATTTGGAACTCTTCAATGCTAACCCTGACAACATCTTCTTTGACTTTCTAGAAGTGGCATTTCGACCCCTCATGGATGCGACTGTGTGCTACTAAGCATTTCTTTGGATCTTCCATATATAAGAAGCATAGCTTAAGGTCAGGAGCTGGGTCATCCTTTGAAGGAAATGGAACGATGTTGCTTCCTTTAGTGCTCGAATGACAAGCAAGAGAGTGGTTATGTTGGGCACTTCTTCTATGAGCTCATCATCATTAACATTTCCTTCTTCATCTTTTACAATTTAACTTCAAGGGTAATCTCAGCCTCTATCCTTGCCTCTGCTCTTGCTTGAGCTAATATCATAGTCATCTCCTCCCTTATCATAAGTCCTAAAGAATGGCATTGACGAGGTGGTCCAAATACATCCCTTATGCTTAACCCTTATATGACTCCACTAACACGTTCAAGATGCTCTATTTTCCCTATAGCTACAGTTAAAATGTCATTCCTTCCCTCTAGAATGAATGATCCATCATATTGTTTTTGTTTAAGCTTATTCTGTAACATACAAATAACAAAAAAAATAATTATTAATATTTTATGTTTAAAAAAATACACAAAGGCAAATTGCTATACTTACAATTTTGACAGCAACATCACGAGCATATTCGCTTGGAAAGGACCTGTCTTTCTTTTGGTGAGCGTGGATCCATCTCTCATCATGACGTACTGGAGATGGTGGAGATAGTAGAATTAAAGGATCAGATCGAGCTTCTTCTTGTCTCGTTATCCTCTTGGCCTTCATCAAGACTTTATTGGCCAAAGCATAACCTCCATGAGACATTGTTTGGGGACAATATTCATTCTCCCAATCTCTTGTGCCCTTCTACTTCTTTCCTGTGAATTAAAATTAACAAAACATGTTAAATTAAATGAACTAATAGAAAATAAATTAAAATAAACCTACTCACTAAAGCCTCTAGTGTAGTCTAAAGCCTAAAGCAGTCTTCAAAAGTAGCTACACCTAAAAATGTATACTGCATGCAATGATCAAGCCAAGGCTATCCTTCTAGCACCTTAACATACATATATCTACGAGCTATTGATGTCTTGAAACTCCTCCAATGTTTATAAGCCTAATTCATCAACCTTCGTTTAAAGTCTGCATTGGTAAGGATTTTATAGGTGACCTACCATACGTGCATTACTAATTGTTAGTGACATAGTAATATTAATTAGTAACAAAAGATGAAAATGCACTTTTTATACATTGATGGCTTCCCAAATCTGTTTCTTCACATGTTTTGGGACATCGTCCCATGTAGGTGCTAATATACTCAGCTTGCTGCAGGCTTGGAGGGCTACAAAACTAGTATACTTGGTTGCATTAGGCCTGATTGGCTTCTAATTGTTATCAAACTAATTGAAATCTTTTCACCTCTACTCTGACCTAAAGCCACCTCTCTTAAAGTGTTTACTTCTAGGTCTCCTTGTTCATACAGATTAGTTTCTAGGTATGTTCTAGTCTCTCACTGCAAGGATGCTCTGGCACCAGTAGTAGACACATAAGAGTAGAAGGGTCGGGCTTAGACCTGATTAATACTTTGCTCCTCTATGATCCTGTTAGGCAATAAATAAAATTTATGGGTGAATCTGTAACATCCTAAAACTTAAATCTAGAAAAAATGGATGAATTAAGGGATAAA
>NW_026555336.1:11828158-11928079 GCF_029017545.1 Prosopis cineraria | reverse complement strand
TTTCCCATCAGCTGAAGCTTAATAAAAAAAATTAAAATGTAAATGGGAGCCTTGTCACCCTTACAAGGTGGCAACTTCCTATTGTTTGTAGATGATTCCATGTGTGCCTATTTCCATGTGTCATCCACATCATTTCAGCTGATTTAATCCCTCAAAATAATCATAATTCACATGCAAACCATCAGCCAATGACCTCAAGGAGTGTTGACCTCAATTGCCCATTGATGAACAAGTCACATGCCACCTATGTCACATAAATCACATAATTCAATTAAATAGCATATGATATAATAAAATCTAATTCATGTCTAGAATTAAATTCATAATTAGAAGGGAGAATTTATCAAATTAACCAAGTTTCAGGCTGCACAAAATTATATAAAAAATTTTCACACAAAGGCAAACCAAAAACTAGGACAAACTAAGACACTTAAGAAAGTGTTAACTTTTTTATTTAATTACTCCCAAACTAAAATAAATTTAAAAATATAATTCACCACTAATCAACTGGACATAAAAATGCACTTTGTCAATTTTTCTTGTACATTTTCTCAAAAATTTATTTTTGGACCAAAATGCCCCTAGTGCACTGAACCTAGAAAACTTAGGCAAAATTACAAATCCAATGCAATGTGTGCACTTGAAGGTGATAAATTATTAATAAAGGGTCCTAATTGACAAATAAAAGTGGGTAACAAATGTGTTTTATCACACAATCGATAGGGAATAAGAGAAGGAGCCTCTACTTTAACTATAAGTAGTTCCCTCTAACAAGAGAAAAGTATCCAATCACTTATTTGAGTACCTCAAGAATTCTCTCTAAGATATTTGGAGTCCGTAGAAGCATTTTGAAGGCTGAAAGTGAAATCATTGAGCAATTTTACAAATCATAGTTATTTCTTTCTACTCAATTTTCTTTGTGATCATTTTTTGGGGATTTTAGAATGGTGTTATTAAATTTTATTATGTGTTTTGAAATTATCTAGTTGGGGTTGAGATGTAGCCCAATTGAGAATTTAGCTTTCTATTTCTGTTGTTCTGAATCTTTACATTTATATTTATGAATATTTTTTCTTTTTTCAATTATATTTATTTTCTTATTCTTCATATTGATTTAATGACTAGCCACCATTTAATCAAATCTATAGGTAATCTTGATGGACTAAGAGGTGAAGAGAAAACTTATATCTAAAGAAACAAACATAAACAGCTGGCTAGAGATAGTTCATGTAATGCCCTCACTAACATTACCATACACTCCACTACTTATATTACTAATCAATCCAAAATCATTTACTTTGAAAACTTTGGGATCCTAAGAAAATATCTCCAAAAATCATTTCATAACTTACTCAAATTATAAAACATTACACGCAATGGAAGCAATAGGTATAAGTACATTAAAGACCAAGAAAACATGTGAACTACAATCAATTAAGTCAAAATAAAGGCAGTACGCTATGGCTCGTGCCACATACACCGCAACATGTGACACAAAGACCACAGCTACCCGCTCTTGCCATGCATTGTGGCATGTGGATACATGTACCGTAATGCACACTCCTGAATTTGCTGTCATTTTACATATTCTGGTGTGAACTTTAGATGTGCCCCATTTTTGCATCTGATGTTTGATTAGGGTGGTTCAAGCGCCCACACAAAGCTTGTTTCATGATCTAACTAATGATAATAGTTTCATTCAATCCAACATCTAATTTAAAATTTACACCCAAGTGCATTTTGACCATTTTAAGTCAAAATTTGCCACTCAAGCATGACGAATTAAAATCATATGTCATTGGCCACTTTTAGAGCATTGACCATGTCCAAATAGACAATAGACATCTGATTGACCAATCATATTAACAAATAACACACATACATACATTTGGCCTATAAATCGCCTATAACACACAACTTAGGCAAATTTACATGCCATATAATTTCACATACTCTTCACACATTTATTATATCTTCACACAATATTTTCCATCCATTAGCCCACATTCTTGTTTCAACACATTCATGCACATACACAAGGCTAGGGAGTTCAAAATTCAACAAAAACACAATATTCACCACAATCATGCACTTGTTTTGAATCTTAAGCAACTTATACCATTCTTATCTAATAACATACAAGTTCAATACACTAAATTCTTACAAAGGCTTTAACGAGAGATCTCAACTTAGCCAATGTCTTTCCCCTTTAAACTACTAATGCCAGAACCTAAAATATAAATAACCACGAGTTAGATAAAAATTTCAATAACCAATACAATTCATTAAATGTCTATTATCACAAATAACCATGCCAAAGTAATAAAACTAAAGTATGAAGACATTTCATCTTTTCAAAGTATTTCCACATAAATACACACTAGCATGATCATCTAGCCATTGAACCTCCAATGCTCCCCAACATGAAACCACAGGCTCTACTGGATCAATCACTAATTGACCTGAGCACACTTTTAATGGTAAAAACACCTAACCAAAGGTAATCTAACCCCTTACAGACTATGGTTTCCCTCTTCACACACTTGTGATAGAGGCGTACTCTTAACCGCACCCTAAACAGGTACTAGGGAGTTGCTAGACTACCGATGTCCCATGGTAACAGTCCCATAATATGCTGTACAAGATTACCCATGGTACCAGCCAATAATATGGTGGATAGGAAGGCACAATAGAAGATTAAAATTTTAAAGTCCTTGTCCTAATATGGACTAAACAAACTAATTTAAGTCAAAGTGGATAGAAGAGTTACCTTTTAATTCTCCAAACTTAGCACATGTTCTCTTCAAGAGTTTGGATCTTAGGAGTTGACAACATAGATCTGCTCCCTCTACCAGTATCCACACGAATAGCTCTCTAACTCGAATAACGTGCTAGCGCTCCTAGTGTCCATTCTTCTTTGAACATTTATTTTCCTTTTTATAAGGTATTTCGTGGCTCTCAAAGTATTTTTGCCATTATAACTTTTCAAAATCCCTCTTGATAAAGCATGTCCCTATCGATATATAGTATATGGATTAGGGTTTTTTTCTTTCACTTAAAAAGCTCACAAAAAATTTAATTTAATTTATCTCATAAATTTAATCCATGATATCATATCTATTTAAATTTATTTTATAAATTTAATTTAAAAACTAATATGATATTCTCTCATATCATGTTAGTTACTAAATTTAGTTTATCACATAAAATTAAATTTAAAACTAATACAATACAATACAATATAATATAATATAATATAATATGTCTCACATATACATATTATATATATATATATGAATATATATATATATATATGTATATATTATATTATATATATTTAATATTATATATCATGTGCATATACATACATACATACATACATACATACATATAT
The DNA here is from genome assembly GCF_029017545.1 of Prosopis cineraria. Classification (NCBI taxonomy): domain Eukaryota; kingdom Viridiplantae; phylum Streptophyta; class Magnoliopsida; order Fabales; family Fabaceae; genus Prosopis; species Prosopis cineraria. The sequence goes on along the minus strand of NW_026555336.1, from coordinate 11,924,685 downwards.
ATATATATATATATCATACACACACATATGAATAATATTTTGAATATATATATATAAAATTATATTTTAAATTTTATATTTCATATAAATATATATATTTATCAATAAATATTCAAATATATATATATATATATAATTCATTTACCCTATATTACATTTATTGAATCTAGACATATTTTAGATTCAATGAACTTGGATATTATAGCTCGAGTTGGACTATTCTTATGCCTAACCTTGTAGGCTCATATGAAATTAGTAGTAGGCTAATTACACTATTTACAAGTAGCCTCTACCAAGGCATTGCAACTACCCGATTCACATAGGGATCGATGATCTGATGTAACCTATCATGCAACCATATCACAGCCCTTTTGTCACGTATATTTCAGTCAAATGTGAGACATGGAATTGTCATTCTCCTTTACTTGACTGTTACTTTCTTGATCCCTAAGTAGACTGACTATAGCAATGGAAAAACCCATTTCATTGTAGTATGGCTACACATTTCTCAGTCTTACTTATTGAGGGTCCCAGTAATATCTCTCAGTTAATGTGAGGGACAAATTCCATCTTCACCACTCATATTCCTCTGCATGAAGTTCACTAAACTCAATCATAGCTTTTATGATCACCCGACCAAGGTGATTTTTGACTAGGTCAAAGTTTAATAGTCATCATGTAGGAATCCATGATGATCTTAAGTCAAAGGGCTTAGTGATATAGTTACATATGACATAAGATTATGACTTGTACCATGTAACTTTTTCATAGAAAGTTATTCCAACACCTTGTACTCTTTCAAGTACCTATGACTTTAATTTATATCTCTTAATTAATCAAAGTCATACTAGTCTTATTTCATCATGATCCCTCATAGATGATTGACTAAAGACATTTAGGACAATCACTATAGTTTGTCTAAGGATACAGTTATCATAGTGAACATATAATTGATATGATAACAAAAGAAAAATTCATTAAATAACAATATGCATAGTACAATGATTGGCCTTAGCACATAATTTCCTACATAATATGCTGCATCAAATGTTCCATAGTGCCAGCCCAACCATATGGATTTTTCACTACTTCTCTACACACACACATCTCTACATATCTTGGATGAACTCTTACCCCCTATGATTATGCTCTTTTCACAATTTTCCCTACTTTCTTTCACATTTCCATACTATATACTTTCATAACACACACACACACACACACACACACCCACATATATTCATTCATTCAAAACTAAAAATTCTTGAACTTTCTCTTCATAAATCCATTTTATGGTAAACTTGTTTCTAACACCAAATTCATGCATAAAAACCAACTAAATCATAGTTATACAATTACTTCTACATAGTTATAATAGTAATAATAAATATATTAAACTATATAGTTACCTCAACCCTTTTGTTTACTGGAAAGGATAATCCATGTTCCAACAACCTTAAGCTTCTTTTTGAAACTTTTCTATTATTATAGGGTAATAAATTATCTCCTTAAAACTTTCAAATTTAATTTTTCACTAGCTAAAACTAAGAGAAAATAGGATAGAATCAAAAAGGTTAAGGCAGTATGAGACTTACCTGATAAGTAACAGGTCAAAAACATTGCTCTTGCTCTTGAAACTCAATGCCCTAGTAGAGGTTGGCACCTTCTCCATATTTGACCTTCCTTTCTCAACTTCTTCTATTTTCACAAGCTGGACATGAGGGCACTTATCAAAGTTCTGTACCATGCACCATAGTGCATCTATCCTCCACTGCAGCATGTGGCACGATAAAGGAAATCCTCATTGCACTCACACACTTTACACGAGACCTCATTTCTCCTATCATATCTATTTATATAATATCCCGACGAGTCAATTCAACACTTCATTATCTAAAACCTTAACCCCATATTAAATCACTAATTTGCTTCATAATCAATTGTTAATGTAGGATTAGAAATTTAGAATGTTACACTTCACGGTTTAATTAGTTGTTTGGGTATCATGGAAATGAATTCAATGCTAATTAAAAAGGGACTAATAATTTGGAGAATATTAGAACATACTAGGCATATTTGTCACTATAATTGATTAAAGAGTCAACTCAAAGGGTAGAAACTAACAACCCATAAGTTGAATCCTAAACTCCAACTCTTCAAGTAATTGTATTTTCATCATCATTATTTTCTTGATTTATTTATTATTTATATTTTCATCAAAATTATTCATTTTATCTATTTTTTAGAACTATTAATTATTTAAATTAGTAAAACCGTAACTTCCCAATTAGTTCAACACTTAGAATACTTGGGTCATTTATTACTGTGATCTTGTAGACTTAAGAGAGCAATCAAGATTTTGGCACTGTTGCTGGGGAAGTTACGAATTTACTAACTACTTAATTTTTAGTTCATTTTATTTTTAATTTTTTCCCTATTAATTTTATTTATTTATTTTTTATGCAACTAAGAAGTTCTGGTGACTTAAATTTGATTCCTATTCACCTAAAAATTGAATGGTTTTGTAGAAAAATAGATCTTAAAGAAGAACAAAGATGGGTGATGAAGCCATTCCAAAGCCACCTATTACATTTAGAGACTTCAACGCCCATTCATCACATCTAACCTATCATGCATCCAACTAAGTATAAGAGCGCATAATTATGAATTTATGAATATTCACTTAAATGTGATACCTAATTTCAACGGACACTGAGCTAAATATGCCTTGGATTTTGTACGAGAATTGTAACATCTCGATTTTTAATCCTATGATAAATTAAACCTAATCAAGGAAATTAGCAAGTTGAGATGGTGTACGGCCAGGGAGCTCTAATGACCATATTGTTTGTGTTTCAGCCTAAATTGTGGGTGTGGTATCAAGTCAGGCCACCCAGGCATCAAAAGAAGAAGAAAATTACAAGTTAATGTTGCTATACCATATACCGCAGTATGGAGAGCATCCATCATCGCATATTGACACTTCAGATGCGAATTGGGGACCTCTCTATACCATGCACTATGGCGCATTATGCGTTCGCTGCGGTGTATGGTCATTTTTTAAAATTTATCAAATGCAAAACTGAGATAGAAATAGAGAGAAAGAAGGAGAAAATGGAAGAGGCACACCAAGCTTTGCTAGGCTTTATTCTTATACCATGCACTATAGCACATTCCACACAAATACGCACTAGTATGATCATCAAGCCACTGAACCTCTAATACTCCCTAACATGAAACCAAAAGCTCACTTGGATTAATCACTTATTGACCTAAGCACACTATTGATGGTAGAAACACCCGGCCGAATGTAATCTAACCCACCTACAAACTATAGTTTCCCTCTTCACACACTTGTGATAGAAGCACTATTGACTCCTAACCATACCCTATCAGGCACTAGGGAGTTGCTAGACTTCCTGAATGTCTCATGGTAATAGTCCCATGATATGTTGTACCAGATTACCCATAGTAATAACCCGTATAATACTACACTGGATGTCCAATGGTGTTAGGCCAACCATATGGATTTTTCACTCACATATCTCCACACACACATATCCCCACATATCCTAGGTAAACTCCCACCCCCTATGATCTTGCACTTTCACAATTTTCACTGTTTTCTTTCACATTGTCACAACATATAATGTCATAACACACACACACACATATATATCATTTTGAAATCAATTAACCTTACAAATCTCATTTCACAAACCATTGTACATACTAAAACCATTTCAATAATAAATCATGCACAAAACTCTTAAAATAACAAATTCATCAATTTATATTTACATATACACAGTTATAATAGTTAACAAACACAATAAACTATATAGTTACCTCAACCCTTCTATTTACTAAAAGGGTTACTCGTGTTCCAAACAACCCTATTCAAGCTTCTTTCTTGTAATTCGTGCATCACACACTAGAATCTACATAGAATTAGAAACCTAAAGTCAATTTCTCTATTGGCAAAAGGTGCTAATCATCACATTTAAGCACTTAATCACTATCAAATCCATAATTCATACTCGATTACATGCTTTACCACTGATTACCCCTTATTTCAAGCTTTAACAGTTTCTAGCAAATTTTCTCTTACTATTCTCTCTCTAAATTGGGGCAAATCTTGCCTACAGCTCTAAACGTTTATCATTTCAACTCCAACTAGTTAAAACTAAGAAAATAGGGTAGAATCAGAGGTAAGGTAGTATATGACTTACCCGATAAGCAACATGTTAGAAACACCGTCTTTTCTCCTATTTATGTTGCTGCCCTAGCATATCCCTTTTCTTTTCCATGCTAAACATCTCTTTTCATGTTCTCCCTTTCTATTTTCATAAGCCGGCACATCCCTATTAATCAAAATTCTATACCATGTGCCACAATGCATCCATCCCCTACCACGGCGTGTGTGGCACAGTGAGAGCTAGTGTATAAATGCTTAACTAAATCGGTTACAATTATTTATTTAAAATGTGAAGGAACCAGTTTAGATATGTGAAGGATATTTAAACCGATTATACAACCAGTTTAGAAAAAGGGATATTCTAAACCAGTTTTAAAACTAGTTTAGATAAAAGGGAAAATAAAAAGATTTTATTTTTTTTTACATTTTAAAAATACACTTCTAAACTAGTTTTGGTATCATAACCAATTTAAATTTGACTAATATCTAAACTGGTTCTGGTCACACTGGTTTAGAAACATTGCTTTATTTAAAAAAACTATTTCGTTTTTTCACTTAACCCACCCATGATAGTATGCAAACCTGCAAATTAAAAGCAATATATACATCCAGCCAGCCAGAATACAACCCAATTTAATCAAATTAATTTAAAAATATTTACAATTTCATTTAATATTCAATATCCAAATAAATGCAATAATTTTTCCTAACTTAACTATACCTATCCTAAACTCACTCATTAAGTGGATTATTATTGTGAAGCTCTAATATAAATAGTCCCCAATGTCTTCTAATTTCTTGGATCTTTGATTGTGAAAATGGAGATGAATCATTAAACATCTGAAAAATCAAGGAGAAGGAATTTAAATTAGCAATTCTAAGTTAATAAAAGACATATTAGATCTCTAAAATTAAATTTACCTCCTCAATAAACTTTATCAAGCCAGCTGTGATGATGTTGTACACGTGTCTCAACACATAAAAGCTACACAAGTTAGTAGGGGGTTGACGGTGACTCTGTTGAATAACACAACATTGTCAAGTTTAAATTCAAAGAAAGCTCCAAAAAAAATTATGATGATAGATATTAATTACCTTTGGTGTTATCCATGTAAGATCCTTAACATCATATGGAGCCTTGCCTAACCGAACTTGCTGGCCAATCCTCATAGCCCTATTGATAGGAAATTAGTCGCTTATCCTTAAAATTACACTAAAGCTAACCCTAATGCAATATAGGGCCAACCCTAGGTCATCTCCCAAGGAATGGTTTTAAGTCTAATTGAAAGTTATCTAGTGAAATAAGTCAACCAAAGTTTGTAGGAATTTAGTTATCTAGCTAATTATCTCAACTAATTACCTAATATGCAAGTAATTAAAATGCTAGTGAAAGTGAGTGAAATGAACTTCTCTTTTTACAATAATGGAACCCTAGAGATTAGTTGATTTTGGACTCATTATCTTCTCATGATTAGGCTAAGTTTAGCTTCCCTTTCCTCTTGACTAAAGCTGTCATGACTTAAGAAAATTATCCTAAGCCAATTAACCTAATTAGCTAACCTCCCTAGGTCTTAGATTAAATTCCCTAGTTCAATTAACCAATTGGTGAAGACATTAGCCAAGTGATTCACTCAAAATCCTCTCTCAACAGCCATGGTCAAACACATAAATTGAGCAACCACAAATTATGTCAAGCTACTCAACAAGACAAGCATTAACACCACAAGATTATGCAATATTAACACAAGAAATTCACTAATTGAAAAACACAAGATTATGTGCCAAACAAAGAGTGGCAAAATTCAGTCATGGCTATTTAAGGAAGAAATTAAATGAAACAATCCTCTCTCTTTACATCAACATCAAATTCAAATTAGAATTTATAAGCTAAGATGATTAAACCCTAGATTAAGGAATCTAACCATCTAGTAAAAAGAGAAGAGGATAGGAAACAAAAGAACTCAGCCAATTTGAAGCTCAAGACTCATCCTCCATCTTCATCTCTCTAGGATTCCACAAAGAAACTTAGCCAATCTTCATCTTTAAGAACCCTAGTGATTGCTTATGAAGGCCAAACTCCATAGCTCTTGAATGATGGAAATGAGCTTCAATCCTTGTGCAAATGGAAGGGATGGAACGAAAATGAAGAGAGGAAAAGAATGGTATAAGTTTTATGGAGGTTTGGTGGTTGAAAATGGAGGTTAGGGTGCTTGAAAATGAAGAACAAAAGAGAGAAAATGAAGAACACAATGAACAAGAGAGAGAGAATGTGGAAGATGAATGAGATAAGTGTTGGATCCCATTTGGGGTTTAAAATAGCGTGCTCCTTAGTGTTTCCCATCAGCTGAAGCTTAATAAAAAAAATTAAAATGTAAATGGGAGCCTTGTCACCCTTACAAGGTGGCAACTTCCTATTGGTTTGTAGATGATTCCAATGTGTGCCTAATTTCCCATGTGTCATCCACATCATTTTAGCTGATTTAACCTCTCAAAATAATCATAATTCACGTGCAAACCATCAGCCATTGACCTCAAGGAGTGTTGACCTCAATTGCCCAATTGATGCACAAGTCACATGCCACCTATGTCACATAAATCACATAATTCAATTAAATACCATATGATATAATAAAATCTAATTCGTGTCCAGAATTAAATTCATATTTAGAAGGGGAATTTATTAAATTAACCAAGTTTTAGGCTGCACAAAATTATATAAAAATTTTCACACAAAGGCAAACCAAAAACTAGGACAAACTAAGACACTTAAGAAAGTGTTGACTTTTTTATTTAATTACTCCCAAAATAAAATGAATTTTAAAATATAATTTCACCATTCATCAACTGGACATAAAATGTACTTTGTCAATTTTTCTTGTACATTTTCTCAAAAGTTCATTTTTTGGACCAAAATGCCCCTAGTGCACTGATCTTAGAAACTTAGGCAAAGTTCCAAATCTAATGCAATGTGTGCACTTGAAGGTGATAAATAATTAATAAAATGGTCCTAATTGACAAATAAAAGTGGGTAACAAATGTGTATCACCTATCATCAATATCACATAGTTAGTAACTTAATCAAATATAATAATGTATTATGAAAACACAAGGTTCATAAGACTTCTTCATTCCCGGATTGAGTTTACAATGTAGAGAACATAAAAAAAGCATAGAATTGCTCTTCATCAAAAACACTATCAATTGCCAATGTGTGCTGCAAAAAAAAAGTGATTTAAGAAAATATTCAATACTATTACAAATAAATTCAAATATGTTTACTTACAGATATAGAAATAAGAAAAAGTAACACTCCTTGCCGCCTTCACTGAGCCTCTACTTCATGTATTCCTCTTTTGTCTCTTTAGTGGTCTCTTTAGTGGTCTCTTTATCCTTGGTGCAACGTAGGTAAGGAAATCCATATTGTTTGTCTTTGCCCGAGGAAACCAACATTTGATGCAGAAACCTATAATAGTGCAAACAAGTTAATTCCAAGAGCTCAATTGTTCAATTTCATTTAAATTTACACTTGGAATAAGATACTTACATCATTTCAATTTGAATGTTCGTCATAGTTTGGTCACCATCTATGAGAATCTAGCCTAGATCTTCATTCTCAACAAAAACTTGGTAATTGTTAATGGTAACAAGATCAAGAACTGCTTTAAAAACTCTGGGAGGAAATGATCCACCATATGCCAATAGGATAAATTGGTCTCATAGACTCAACTCACGTAACTGTGTCTTTCGACCCACTTCATCAAACGATGGAGTCTCCTATTAAATTAAAAAAATTTAGTAAAATGTGGTTAAATTCAAGGAATGCATGACAATTAATTAATTCTATTACCAGATCTTGAGGCATCCTAATAAGTCTCTTTGGCCATAAGGTAAAAATGCCCTTAGCATCTTTTACTGTCTTAACTTATCAGTAGGGAACGAGACATGAGCATCATCAATTTGGAACTCTTCAATGCTAATCTTGACAACATCTTCTTTGACTTTCTAGAAGTGGCATTTCGACCCCTCATGGATGCGACTGTGTGCTACTAAGCATTTCTTTGGATCTTCCATATATAAGAAGCATAGCTTAAGGTCAGGAGCTGGGTCATCCTTTGAAGGAAATGGAACGATGTTGCTTCCTTTAGTGCTCGGATGACAAGCAGGAGAGTGGTTATGTTGGGCACTTGACTCCTTCTATGAGCTCATCATCATTAACATTTCCTTCTTCATCTTTTACAATTTAACTTCAAGGGTAATCTCAGCCTCTGTCCTTGCCTCTGCTCTTGCTTGAGCTAATATCATAGTCATCTCCTCCCTTGTCATAAGTCCTGAAGAATGGCATTGACGAGGTGGTCTAAATACATCCCTTATGCTTAACCCTTATATGACTCCACTAACACGTTCAAGATGCTCTATTTTCCCTATAGCTACAGTTAAAATGTCATTCCTTCCCTCTAGAATGAATGATCCATCATATTGTTTTTGTTTAAGCTTATTCTGTAACATACAAATAATAAAAAAAATAATTATTAATATTTTATGTTTAAAAAAAATACACAAAGGCAAATTGCTATACTTACAATTTTGACAGCAACATCACGAGCATATTCGCTTGGAAAGGACCTGTCTTTCTTTTGGTGAGCGTGGATCCATCTCTCATCATGACGTACTGGAGATGGTGGAAATAGTAGAATTGAAGGATCAGATCGAGCTTCTTCTTGTCTCGTTATCCTCTTAGCCTTCATCAAGACTTTATTGGCCAAAGCATAACCTCCACGAGACATTGTTTGGGGACAATTATTCATTTATTCATTCTCCTAATCTCTTGTGCCCTTCTCCTTCTTTCCTGTGAATTAAAATTAACAAAACATGTTAAATTAAATGAACTAATAGAAAATAAATTAAAATAAACCTACTCACTAAAGCCTCTGGTGTAGTCTAAAGCCTAAAGCAGTCTTCAAAAGTAGCTACACCCAAAAATGTATACTGCATGCAATGATCAAGCCAAGGCTATCCTTCTGGCACCTCAACATACATATATCTACAAGCTATTGATGTCTTGAAACTCCTCCAATGTTTATAAGCCCAATTCATCAACCTTCATTTAAAGTCTGCATTAGTAAGGATTTTATAGGTGACCTACCATACGTGCATTACTAATTGTTAGTGACATAGTAATATTACTTAGTAACAAAAGATGAAAATTCACTTTTTATACATTGATGGCTTCCCAAATCTATTCCTTCACATGTTTTGGGACATCGTCCTATATAGGTGCTAATATACTCAGCTTGCTACGGGCTTGAAGGGCTACAAAACTAGTATACTTGGTTGCATTAGGCTTGATTGGCTTCTAATTGTTATCAAACTAAATTGGAATCTTTTCACCTCTACTCTGACCTAAAGCCACCTCTCTTAAAGTGTGTTACTTCTAGGTCTCCTTGTTCATACAGATTAGTTTCTAGGTATGTTCTAGTCTCTCATTGCAGGGATGCTCTAGTCACCAGTAGTAGACACAATAAGAGTAGAAGGGTCGGGCTAGACCTGATTAACACTTTGCTCCTCTATGATCCTGTTTAGACAATAAATAAAATTCATGGGTGATATCTGTAACATCCTAAAACTTTAAATCTGGAAAAAATGGATTAATTAAGGGATAAATTAGTTAAAAATATGATTAATTTATTTAAGTATGTTTTTGGGTGGCTAATGGGATTTTTAGGTCATGTTTGGCTTTAAATGAGATAGGATGAAAGACGGATCAAGTTGGGAGGCATTGGGGGGAGCAAAATCAAGTTGTTACTTGCTGTACCGTAAGCTACAGCTTAGGCGGCATGCACTGCAGTGCATGGCACAGCAAGCAACTTATATTTTCAAGAATTACAGAAAAACTCAAATTTTGGGGTGGAAAACCTAGAGCACGAAGGGGGCAACTTTGGGCATGCTATGGCATCAATTTGGAAGAATTTGAAGATTTTTTGAGCCTCCAAACTCTTGGGTAGTTTCCTACCCTTCTCCTCCTACCTTTTCATCTCATTTTTCATGGGATTTGGAAGAGTGAGATTTTGGTCTGATGGGATTAAGCCATGGGTTAATGTTTGAAGATTTTTATTGACTTTAAAGGTTTAATTTAGGTTTATTTATCTTGGATAGATAGTAATATGAATCACTTTGTTATTTAGTGAAGTTTGGATCAAGCTTTATCTTGATCATGGGATATTGAAGTGTGATAAGTGAGATATTGAGTTTCATGTTGTGATAGAGGTTAGAAGGAGACTTAAAGGGATAAGTGAAAATTCTAATCTGGCAAGTCTATTTGTTGAGAATTTGAGTGAGAAGTGGAGAATTGGGAGGTATTGGTAGTTAATGGTGCTTGTGTTAATTGAAAATTAACATATAGTACTTGTTGATGTAGATTGTGGTGTGAGAAGACTTATATTGACACAAGAAGAGAATCAGTTCCACGGGTAAACCCTTTTAGTAATAAAAAGGTTGAGGTAACTAGATAATTTACATTGTTATTACCTTGTATAAGTTATTCTCAAGTGCTTTTCTATTTTGTTAAGTATATATGTATAAATTCTTTAAGGTTATCTATTTTAGAAAAAGTGGATTATTGGTTTTGTAAAATTCTATATTTTGAAGTTAATGGAAAGTTTTTGTTATACTTGCTTGAAAAGTTGTTTATACATGGTGAAGTGGAGATATGTAGTGAAATGTGGCATATTAGAGGGTGGGAGGTCACCCTAGTAGAGATAGTGAAAATTAAGTCCATATGGCATTGCTAGCACCTCGGGATGCCAGGTGTAGCATTTACTCTCCTTAGTGCCTGTAAATGGGTGCGGTGTTGGAGACTTACTCTCCTTAGTACCCAAAAGGGTGTGGAGTTGGAGACTATGCTCCTTAGCATCCGTAGGATGCGGTGTTGGAGTAACGAACACCAATTACTTGTAATAGGAGGAACATAGTCTAGAAGTGGTTTAGGATACCTTGGTCGGGTGGTCCTACCATGGATGGTGAGCTTAAGAACCACATGTGGTTTGGTTTTGTGAAATGGCCTACTGGTTCGGTCGGGAGTATTGAGGATTGGATGGTTAGGGATTATGCATGCAAATTTGTGGTGATATTATATAATGTGATTATGTCACTTATCTTAATGCTTGTTTATAACTTGGCTTGTTAATCAATAATGTAGATTATCTTAGTTACTGAGATTTTTATCTCACCCCGTGGATTATCTTTTACCAGTGCTATTAGTGAGACTGAGCCAGAGAGAGAATGAGCAGGGGCTAGCATATCTACTACACTCTTTGTAAAGCCCGATTTTGGTTTGAGTAGTGTACATAAACTTGTTATATGATATTATATGTTGCCAACTAGGAATGCATATCATTTGTTTGGTTGCACTTGTTTCATACTATGTTGTTTTGTATTTTAGCCAATATGGTATGTGAGGTGAATATGTGGTAATTTTAATGGTGATAGGCTAAAATACTAATACCAGTGCAAGGAATATTTTATCTAAGTGGTGATAATGTATTAGTAGTGAATTATGTGGCAATAGAGGCCAAATAGTACTTGTAGTGCTAATTGTGCATTTTAGCCATATTGGGCAAAATGGCCATTGAGAGGCTAAATTTTGTGTTGGTATGTTTTTGTGTGTTTTGATTGGTTACTCAAGTGTATTTTTCTATTGAACTTAGTTCAAGCCTCACAATGGGTTAATGGTATAAGTTATGAGTTTTGGGTACTTGGATGGTTGAAAATTTCTTTGAAAAATTGACTTTTGCATTCGAGTGTCTAAAATTCTCATACGGTGTCAGATCATGACAAAACTTTATACCATTAGTTAGCTTATTGAATAAGCTTCACGTGGTGCTTGAATCACTCCAATCGGACATCGTATGTGAAAATGGCGCGCGTTTGAAGTTCGTCCAGAAAAGCTGTCATGACAGCATTGCTGTCATGGACACGTACGCCGCGGTGCATTTCGTGCAAGCCGCAGTGCACTGTACAGCTAGGAAACTTGGCATTCTGTGCCACAAGCTGTGGCGCACGGACCAAAACACTCAAAAATGACATTTTTAGCCTTGTTTTGAAGTGGTTTGCTTCCCAAAACTTTTCCATGCTTCCAATACCTATTTAAGTCATTAAGTTTGAGCTCAAACTATCAATTTAAAAAAATTTTATGGGATCCCAATTATCTCATAATTATTTTAAAAGATTATTAGTTTTAACCCTTTTATATATAATGTGAGATTATGAGCAAATCATTGCTCCTAATTATATTGGTTATTGTGATTGTGTGGTGAATTTTGGTATGTCAAGGTGGACATTACAATATTACTAATAAAAACATGTTCTAATATGAATCAAACACAAGAAATAACTACTTTAATAAATCACACATGTTCTAAAATAATAATGCAAGAAATAACTAATTTAAAAAATCAAACACAATGATAAATAAATAAATAACTTTTAAGATAGTTTTAAATAGTGATATTCTCCCATATCCCTTCACGGTGATCATCTCTTGTGCCATGTTCATCATCCACTTCATCTTCTACATTCATTATAGATAGGCCTCTTGAGAAAGAAGGAGTCTCAAAAATATTGAAATTTGGACAATCCTTCCCATCAATATTAACCTCTCTTTTTCCTTCAAGAGCCATTGACCATCTTTTATTTCTTAGATCTGTGACATAAAATAATTATTTTTCCTTGTCTACCATAATAAAAGGTTCATTGCCAAAACTTAAATTATTCAGATTGACTAATGTAAATCCTAACCTATCGTGTTGAATACCATTGTTAACATCAACTCACTTGCATTTGAAAATAGAGATTCTAAATTTAATATAATCAACCTCCCAAATCTCTTCAATAACCCCGTAATAAGTCATGGATGCGAATAAAGGATTCTAGTCTTTTAAACTAGAGAAGTGTATGCCTAAGGCCATAAGTGTAACACTACTATTCTGCACATTACTCTATTATCTAAAGACTTCGTGTAGAATAAATACCCATTAATTCACATTTAGGACCTTGTGCTAGGTCTTTAACAATATTAAAAACATAATCTTTGTTCTCAATCTTATGTTTGAACCACTTTACAAAAGTATTGTTATGTTCCCTAATCAATCTTTATTTATTTCATCCTAGATTGACTATTTTGCTTACTCACAAGTTCTTTATAATCACTTATGTAGTCTTGAACTTGATCAACATTCTTCAAGATGTGTAAATGAGCTTGTTGCATGAAGATCCCACTCTTTATAGAAATGCCGCATCTATGATCTGTGACATCATGTTGTCTCAATCTAAGGGGTCATACATTATTCAAGTAATCTTGGCAAAATTTTGCCACTTCTTCAGAGACATATTTTTTACAATGGATGCCTCAAGTTGCTGTAGACTCTTCACATACTCTTTTAGGACTTCCATTGTTCTTTCAATTGGGTACATCCATCGTAAATGAATAGGGCCACATAACTTTATCTCCCTCACTAGATGAACAATTAGATGTATCATGATATCAAAAAAAAAGATGGAAGAAAGAGTTTTTCAAGTTGGCACAAGATAAGATATGCTTCCTTTTCAAGTTCATCTAATTCTTCAATCTCATAGACTTTACAGCATATAGCATTGAAGAAAAGGAAAATTCTAGTTATGACATCTCTCAGTTCATCTTTTCAGAAACCTCGAATAGCCACTAAGAGTAGTTGTTGCATTAAGACATAGCAATCATGAGACCTGAGGCCTACTAATTTCAAATCCTTTATCAACACAAGCTTTTTAAAATTTGAAAATATCCTGAGAGAACTTTCATGTTGTGTAAGCAATCACAAAAGCTTCTTTTCTTATCCTTGCACAATGTATGTTCAGCCAGGGGACAATAACTTCGCTTACCATCTAGCCTTAGGTGTAAGTCTTCTTTAATTTTATATCCACCAAATCTAATCTTGCTTTCACACCATCCTTAGACTTTCCCGCTATATTGAGAAGTGTTCCAATAATACTATCACACACATTCTTCTCCACATGCATGACATCAATATAATGCCTCACATCAAGATAGCACCAATATAGAAGGTTAAAGAAGATAGACCTCTTTTTCTATATATTGTACTCACTAGTCATTATAGCTTTATTGAAGGTAACATTGATGTCTTTTACCAATTCATAAACCTGCTCTTCTGTCAATGGCTTTGGGGCAGTTTCATGCTCTTAGCCACCATAGAAAGCTTTCTTCATTTTACAATAATGGTAACCCTCTTCAAGAAATCTCCTATGGCTAAGGTAGACTGTCTTCTTTTCATGATGAAGTTGATAGTAACATATGCCTTCTTCACAAATTGGACATGCTTTATGCCCCTTAATACTATAACCTGACAAGTTTCCATATGTAGGGAAGTCATTTATGGTGCAATAGATCATCACATGTAGCTTGAATACCTCCTTTTAATTCACATCAAACACGTCCACACCTACCTCCCATAGCTTTTTCAAGTCTTCAATTAAGGGTTTTAGGTACACATCAATGTCATTCCTTGGTTGTTTCGATCCCGAAATGAACATAGATAACATGATATACTTACGTTGCATGCATAACATAGGAGATAAGTTGTAAATCACTAATAAAATAGGCCATGAGCTGTGTATACTACTAAGGCTATTGTAAGGATTCATGCCATCTATACTAAGTCCAAGCCTAAGGTTCCTTAGATCAATGCTAAACTTGGGAAATAATGCATCAATTTTCTTCCATTGTTCCGAATCAGCTAAATGTCAAAGCTTTCCATCAGCAATCCTCTTATCTGCATGCCATATCAGATTCTTTGCATCTTTTTCATTAGCAAACAACCGTTGAAACCTCAATATAATTGGAAGATACCATAGTACCTTTACAGGAGCTTTGTTCTCTTTATACCTTGGTATCTCACATATCGGACACTTCTGCTCCTTTTTATGCTCTTTCTTATACAGTATGTAGTCATTAAGGCATGCATGTATTTTCTTAAACTTCATGCCTAGTGGGCATGGAATTTTCTTTGCCTCGTAGTAATGAACTAGTAACACATTCTCTTTCAGAAGCATTAATTTAAAAAACTCAAGCATTTATGTGAAACTCTTGTCACTCCACCTGGATCTAGCTTTCAAGTTTACTAATTCTAACACTGCTTTCAACAGACTATATTCCTCACAACTCGAGTACAAAGGTGTCTCTACATCATTGCACATATTATTATACACCTAAGATTGCTCAAAGGCCTCTTTACCTACATCACAAATCATGTCCTCCAATCGATCGTCATATCATCATTATCACAGTCATCATCAACATCCTGAGATTGAAATGTACTTGGCACCATGCCATATCCATACTCTATAACTTTTGAAAAACCCCTCACAAATTAAGTGTTCATATATATCATTTACACTTAACTGCCTTTCATTCAAATAGTCCTTACAAAGACAAGAAAACATCCCGCTATCATCTTCAGCATTGTTTTGAGCAAATTCTAGAAACCCTTTAACCCCATTAACATATTCTGTACTTGTTCATTTGGCATCTATCCAACTACGATCCATGCATAATTTGACCTCCTAAAACATGATAGAGTTCATGGATTATTACCAAATCCATTATAATAGGGCCAAACAAAAAGTTCTAAAATAGAGGAAGGGAAAGGTAATTCTATATTATTTGGCTCTTTCCATGTAAAGGAAGGGGCAAATAATAAGTTTTAAAATTTTTCTGGCAAAGTCTCCCTAAAAATAGACTTCCCAATAATTTTGCAATAGAAAATACAATAGCACAACTTAACGAATCACATTCCAACTAACAACAATACCTAAGCTAAACTAACAATCTAAATACAAACTTCAAGGCTAAATAATAAGTTTAAGAAAAAAATTCAGCAAAGTCCCCCCTAAAAACTGGACTTCCCAATAATTTTACAATAGAAAATATAATAGCACAATTTAACAAATCACATTCCAACAAACAACAATACCTATGATGCACTCAAGATATGAGAAAGAGAAAATAAAGAAATTCATATAGATAAGGAATTTGTAGGAAATTTATTTGTGTCTAGTTTTATAACATATAATTTATTAGATTATAAATTATGGAAAGTGAGGGCACACATGGAATTCTCCATTATTATATAGAAATGTTTGGGAATGCAGAGGAAAATTTAGATAAGAGAAAGTCAAAGATGGTAAGAATTAAATTAAAAAGATTATTCGTTGTTTTAACTAAGAGACATCTTAGGTTATTGGGTGGATTATGGAGAACCCTAATCATAATAAATAAGTTCAAGTTATATTCAATGGGCATCAATTTCATATTTTAAGAAGGAGAGTACAAAATTAGGGATGATATATTTATTGATGTTTATTCAAGTCTAATGGGTTATTTTATGGTAATTGACATTTACTATGTATTTGATTGAGAAAAGAAATAACCCAATATGAGATATTAAAAAGACATATTTTCCACTTATAATTCAAAGGGAAAATGTAAATGAGTGGGAATTGGATCTCAAAATATGAGACTAAATAAAAGAGGAATTGAATTATGTGTCACCAACATAATAGTTAGTTTCGTGTTCATGCTGGAGCTAGAAAACCATGAATATCTATTCATAGATAGAACACATTTAGAGCTTTAAAAGGACACTAACATGACTTTATTTAAATCAGTAGAACTTAAGATGTGATTTTTCAAACATGCAAGTTTAGCAATAGGGGTAAAAGTTGGTGTAAGAATAGGGAGCAACATTTAACCAAAACTCTGTATCAACAAAGCTATCCAAAGTCAGTGATAAATTTTATGATTAAACTAGGCATGTCAAAGATTTATATGAACTTAGAATGATGCTATTTGGTGTCATAGAACTTAAGTTATGAATTTTTCAAGATAGAAAAGAGAATCAGTGGTAAGTGAAATGTCTTATGTACAGAGTTGGCTTTACCATTGAAAATTGGACAATTGAGACACACAATGTCCTATATAATAATTTCAAATTATGGAAAATTGCATAATATCTCCATAAAGCCATAGATCATATTAATTGGGTTCCTATAGCTCATGTAATGTATTTTCTAAGTTAGAGCATAAAATCTGGATCCAGAACAGAGTCCATATGAGATAGTCTTAAATACTAATAAAACTGTATCAAGTGAGAACTGAAAATTATGTTCCATATTTTTCCCGTATAGTTAATGCCAGAATGTTTCCATAGAGTCTAAGATCACATCAATTGGAGTTTTATGTCTCTAGATATGAGTTTTATAAAATAGGATACATTAATCTGGACTCACTATGATTAAGAACTATGCAGTTTTGAAGATTCATTAAATTGTACTAATTGGAGAAGTAAAAGTTGTGAGCCATATTTTTATCTAATAGAGGACATAGGGCTTTACAATAAGTCCTAGATCACCTAGTTTGGATAAGTATAGTCCAAGATATGAATTTACAAAGCTAAGGCAAGAAATCTAAAAGCCGGACAGAGGAAAACAAAGCAATTTAGCTAAATGAATAAATTGTGTTAAATTGCTCAATAAAATTCAAGTTTAGTATTTTTTCCTTTTTAGAGGACTCATTTATCGTTAAAAGGAGACATGAATGAGCTTAAAATGAATTTTATAGGATAAGTTATGAATTCTTGAAATTAGTGTAAAATTCTAGAAATACCAAGTTAAAGAAAATAAAAATGGTGAATTCTTGAAAACATGGATAATTATGAAACTATACAAAGATGAAATGAGAAAATGCATGAACTAATTTTACAAGTTATTGATGGTGAATATTCTACTGATATGAAAATCTTGAGGAATATCTCCAATGAAACATTAAATAATTCTTCAACTTCATTTGGATTTAGTATGGGAGTAAATGCATCCTTGTTTGATAGTATGCCAATCACAGGAGTTATTGTCATGCCATATTGCACTTGGAAAAACTAGTATGTCAAGAAAGATACTAATGCATGGCTTTCAATTAGTTTGTTGCAGAAGATTACTAGGCCGAATTAAAATTACAGTATGAATGTATTTGGAGTACCTTGAGAGTCATAAACCTCCTAGGCTTATGCCCCTATAAGTGAAAGAACTGAAACAGCCAGATATGCCTGGGAGCTAGGAGGATAAGAGAAGAAAAGGAATCTTACTGAGAAAAAGATGTTCAAATATGAGTTCCTTCACCTCCATTTATTTACTTATTTATTTTGGCAAACTAAATTGCTTCTGATTGTTTAGAGAAACTTTATTCTTCAAAATCTCCTATCAAGGTCAGAACTTTAAAAGTAGGTCAGTGGGTAGTGAATTGGCTAAAACATTGAGCATATCAAAACTGAAAGCTTGGCAGCACATCTATCCTCCCTTTTGTCAATCGTGGATTTCTGACACAGTATATGCTATAGTAAAGCATTGAGATTGGAGATAAAGTTCTGGCCTACTGTCTCTTTTTTGGTTTTGTTGATTTTTGCCTTCTAATGTATAAGTTAAAAATAGACAAGTTTCTATTTAGATCTAAGAGTTGTTTGGACAGAGTGCAGGTAGAACTCAGACAAAGCTGCTAATACTGAGAAATTGCTTGAGGAACTAAATTAACATTACAACCCAAACTTCACTAGTTGAATTTTATTGTACATTCTTGACAAATTATGTCTTATTCCATCAAATTTTCATATTTTCACTTCATTAACAATGAATCCAACATTCTGATTAGAAATGATTTTTATGCATGCGCTCATAACAATAAAAGCAATTTCTTGCCAATCCACCACAATCATGAGGGAGTTCTTGCTAAGAAAGATTTCAAACAAAGATATAAAATGAAACGATGAAAGCATCAGGTCTTTGATATTGCTAGCTACAATCACCATTCACCCCTCACTCCACTCTCTATAATATATATTCAATTTATCATAGTAATTAGAGAACAAAAGAATAGAGAGAAGATGGAGAATTGAGAAAATCCATACCGAAAAGGAAAAAAATAGACGAGAAGAAGAGTAGCGGCAATAAACGGAGAGCCACACTGGTAATGCTGAGGATGAAGGATGAAAGTGGAGAACAATGGCTGCAGACAAGTGTTTAAGTTTCTAGGCTCTCTTCCTCTCGCAAGACCAAACGTGAACTTTAAAAATGAGAGTGAGAGGCAAGAAAAATTTGATAGTTTAAATGAAGGGCAATATAGGTTGTTTAAAGCTAAAGAGATTAACAAGTGAGCAATTTCAGTGCCTTCGATATTCTAGAAGAACTGATATAGCAAAAATTTAAGAAAAAATCATATCTAAACTAGTTATTTAAAATAACTGCTTAGATATATTAAAAATTAATTTTCTAAAAAATTTTAAACATATTTAAACCAATTACAAATAATAACCGGTTTAGATATGATATATTAATTATTTTTAAATTATAAATTATTATCTAAACTAGTTAATCCTTGTACCCAGTTTAGATATATGAAGGAAATAAAAATATTAAATTATAAATATAAATCTAAATCAGTTATTATTTATAACCGATTTAAATATTGAATTCTAAACCAGTTCCTTTTATAACTAATTTAGAAATCATCATATCTTCAATCTTATTTATAAGAATGCCACTGCCCCTAATTTCTAAACCGTTGGCACATTAACCAGTTTAGATATGTGGGTTTAAAAACAATATTTTGCCATAGTAGGGGGAAATCCTTACTATGCTTACACGTCTGCTTCGAGATTCTGCTCTCTCACTTGTATCTATTCATATAACATTCCAATGAGTCAAAACAACACTTTACTACTTAGCAGCCTAATCCTACATTAAATCACTAATCCATTCCTAATCAATCATTGACGTAAGATTAAAATTTTAGGATGTTACACACTTGTTTATATTTGATGATTATGCAAAGGGATTGAAATTGCATGTGCTTGAAATGCTGTTATCCATGAATGTGTCTATACTGGCTGGTGCATCTATGAGGACCAATCGAGCTTGTTTGAAACTAGAGTTAAAGTTTGGTGATAGAGTCACTGTAATTGACTTAATCTGCTTACCTTTAAGTAGCATCGATGTGATAGTAGGGATGGACTGGTTGTCTACCAATAGTGCAACACTTGACTATAATAGAATGATAGTTTCCCTATTAGTTTATATAGTGACAGCTGTTAGCCCTGAATCTGTCAAGTCATTGTTAGTAGTAGATTATGAGACTCCCAAGTTCTTATCAGCCCTATAAGTAGAAAAGTCAGTGAAAGAGGGTTGTCAGGCATTCATGATCTACTATTCTACGCATGAAGTGTAAAGGAGGGAATTGATAGAATTGGTATGGTAAACGAGTTTCCTAAGGTGTTTAATGATAGAATGTCAGGATTGCCACCAAAAAGAGAGATTAAATTCTTAATCGACTTGGTACCTGATATCGAGCCAATCTCTAAGGCTTCGTACCGCATGGCTCTTGTAAAACTAGAAGCATTGAAAAAACAATTAGAATAGTTACTTAAGAAGGGATTCATTCGGCAAAGTATATCACCGTGGGAATCGCCTATGTTATTAGTAAAGAAGAAAGATAGGAGTATGAGGTTGTGCATTAACTACAGTAAACTCAACAAAGTGACAATAAAGAACAAATATCCATTGCCACGGATTGATGACCTGATTGACCAACTTGTTAGAGCTGTAGTTTTCTCTAAAATCAACCTGAGGTCTAAATATCACTAGTTGAGGGTTAAGGTGAGTGATGTGCCTAAGACTGCATTCAAGACAAGATACAGGCATTATGACTTAGTAATGCCCTTTGGTTTAACGAATGCTCTTGCAATCTTCATGGACTATATGAATAGGATCTTCAAACCTTACTTAGATAAATTTGTAGTGGTTTTCATCGATGATATCCTGATATACTCCAGAGATGAGGAAGAACATGCAAGACATCTGGGAGTAGTGCTGCAAGTGTTGAAAGAGCACAAGTTGTATGCCAAACTAAGCAAGTGTGAGTTTTGGCTATGAGAAGTGAAATTTTTTAGTCATGTCATTTCTGTTGATGGCATAGCAATGGATCCATATAAGGTTGGTGCAGTACAATAGTAGGAGAGACCAACTTTGGTAATCGAGATTAGAAGTTTCTTAAGATTAGCTAGCTATTACTAGAGATTCATCCAAAGGTTCTCTTAGATTGCTTCTACTTTGACAAAGCTAATAAAGAAGGATCAACCATTTGTCCAGATAGAAAAGTATGAAGAAGCATTCAAAACTTTAAAAGGGAAGTTGACTACGGCACCAGTGCTAACTTTCCAAATGCCAAATGGCCATATATGGTTTATACTAATACATCACTTAACGGATTGGGTTGTGTGCTAATGCAAGATGATAGAGTTTTGTCTTACTCATCGAGACAGTTGAGATTGTATAAGGAGAATTATTTGACTCATCATCTTGAGTTAGTAGCAATTGTTTTTCCCTTGAAGATATAGAGGCACTATCTCTATGGTTCACAGTTTGAGGTGTTTAATGACCATAAGAGCCTCAAGTACTTGATTAACCAAAAAGAGTTGAATATGTAACAGTAAAGATAGATGGAGTTTTTGAAAGATTTTAACTTCGAGTTGAAGTACTATTAGGAAAGGCCAATGTAGTGGCCGATGCCTTGAGTCCTAAGACTATTCATGTGGCGTGGTTGATAATCCATACACTAGTACAAAAATGACTTTTTACAGTGGCTAAAGAGGTGATGTTGTTTCAGGGGGTATAGAAAGTCCATCTTTCTATATTGGTTATAAACCCAATGTAAAAACTAAAATTTTTACATTGGATATAAAGCCGATATTGAAAATTATATACAAGAAAATAAAAAAATTTACTTTAACTTTTAACACCGGTTGGACTGCCAACCAGTGTTAAAAGTAGTTTTAACACCGGTTAGCAGTCCAACCAATGTTAAAAGCCAAGTTTTAACACCGGTTATTACCATAACTGATGTAAAAAATATTATATTCTACAGCGGTTATGATAATAACTGGTGTCAAAGGTATTTAATTTTTTATACTATATTTATTTTATCAACTTTACCCATTCTTGTGCATAAAAAGTGCCAAATCAGACAACTCAATTCATTTACAATTGTTTATCAAGTATTTATCAACTATACAAAACTAGTTAACTATTAAAAAAACTAACAATTGTCTAAATTGTCAAAATTGCCATTCTTGTGCATAAAAATTGCCAAATCAGACAGCTCAATTCATTTATAATTGTTTATCAAGTATTTATCAACTATACAAAACTGTTTAACTATTAGAAAAATTAATAATTGTCTAAATTGTGTCAACTATTAAAATTAAAACTTATCTAAAAGTAATAAAAAACCTCACAAGTTCTCCACAAAATAGGTTGCCCAACATATGCGAATGTCTTCAATTTTAGCTTCAGGAAATGCATTCGAATTGTCGAACATCTAAAATTTGATTTACAAAATAGGCGAATTAATCAATCACAAATAACATAATAAAATAAAACTTTTAAAAATATATTTACCTCTTTTGTAAATTCGGTCATGCCTAACGTGATGATATTGAGCATGTGTCTTATGACATATAAACCGCACAAGTTCATCCTCACCGATTGTCTATAACTCTGTATAAGAACAAATCATAAGAAATTAGTAAGAAATCTTAATAATTGAACATATTAATAAAGTATCGCATCACCTTTGGCTCAATCCATGTGGGATCCTTGAGCTATGTCCATGCTTTTGTAAGACTACATTTTGATATGTTCTCCTTGCCCTATGATCAAGATCACCAAGTTAGTAAATATATTCAACAAAAAATTAAATTAAATAGTTTAGTAAAAGTATTCTTACAAGTCTATCATCTTCTTCATTTTTTTCTCAAGTTTGTAATGGAGGGAGCATAAAAAGACGATAGTGTTGCTCTTCATTGAAAGAACAAATAACTGCCAATGGTCCTTGCTAAATATGATACAAGTTAAAGTAAATCCATATTGAAAAAACTATTAATTATAAATTGATCCTTACGAGTGCACATATGGAGCCATAAAAATGTCCTTTTTGACTTCACATATTCTCTATTAGAGGTACTCGGCCCTTAACTTTAGAGTATTACCTTTCTCTGTCATGTGATGAGGGCAAAGGAATACAAACTTATCACCTTTGCCCAATGTAATGTACAAATGATGAAGGTACCTATAACAATGCAATTATATTAGTTTACTAAACTTGATAGTTAAGTTTACTTATAACAATGCAATTATATTAAAGAAAAATATACTTACATCATAAATAGTTCAATGTGTGGTGTGGTAAGCTGATTATTCAATAGAAGTCGAACCAAATCTTCTTGTCCAATTGTCACTATCATGTCTTTCTTACCCACAACCTCTGGATCCATTTCTAAACTCTTGAATATAAATGATAAATCATACGCCATTAAGATCATTCGCTGATGCAGAGTCAACGAGGGTTGTGGAAATTTCAGGAGATTTGACGAGGAAAGCTTCTACATAATAAAAAGGCAAGAAATAGTTAATAAAAAACATATATTAGGAGGTTGCTACGTAATAAAAATTCATGAAATTTTGTACCACAGCTTGAACCAGATTCACAAGTCTCTTGGGCCATAGGATAAAATTGCCAATTGCTTTAACCACAGTCTTCACCTCATCAGTAGGGAATGGAACCAAAGCATCTGGCACTTTTAGATCTGCAACCACCACTCTTACTTGATCATCTTGAATTTGCTTGTGGTGGATGGTTAACCCCAAGTTGTAGATGCTACCAAGAGCAACCAAGCATTTATCAGGATCTTCCAAAAATATCTCACACGGTTTACCAATATTATCACCAGAAGGACCCTCTGATAGACACTCAAGAGCATTACTTCCTTTTGTGCTATGAAATGTAGGAGATGTATAAACTAGTTCACCAGTTGTCTCCTGCTGTGAGCTCATCATTCTCATCATCTCCTCCTTCATTTGCTCTTTCATTTGTAAAAGCCGAGCTGCAAATGAAGCTTTAAACTCATTATTAGTCTGCTACCTTACTGTGGATATCAATGTATGCTCTTCTCTAAATACTACACCTTCTGAATTGGGACGTGCAGGTGCTCCGAAGTAGTCCTTAATGCCCACACCATATCTAACACCGCTCACATGACCCCGATGCTCTAGTTTTCCTGTAGCAACTGTTAAGATATCATTTCTACCCTTTAGAATGAAGCTTCCTTGGGCTTGTTACTCCTTAAGAGCATCATGTAATATAAAAATAATAATATTAATTAATAATATATATAATTGTGTAGAAATTTAAAGGGACAAGGAATAATAATTTTACTTACAATCCTCTCAGCAATCTTTCGTGCTGTCTCACTTTTATAGCCTCCTTTCTTGAACTGATGTCCATATCTCCAGTTCTCTTCTCGAGAGACAGGTGATGGTGGAGAAAGGAGTATGGAAGGATTAGATTTAGCTTCTTCTTTTCTCTTCTTTTGTTTCTCTACAATCAATATATCATCAGCTCTAGCATAACCTCCACGAGACAGGGTGTGGGGGCATTGATTCTGTCGAGCAATTTCTCACCCTTTAACTCATTTTTCCTATTAATAAATTAAATTTTAGATTTTATAATTGAAGTAAATCTAAATAAAACTTAAATCAATTAAAAATCAATAGACCAAAGCTTTTTCAAAAGTCTGAATCCTGACAAATTCTTCCCAAGTGTCTTCATCAAGGAACTATTATATATCAAAAGGATTGGGACGAACTTGACTCTTTGGCACCTCAACAAAGATATATCTTCAAGCAAGATCAGTCTTAAAATTTCTCCAACGTGTTCCACAGTAAGAAATCAACTTGTGTTGATAATCTTGATTAGATGGAACATTGTATGTGAGCTACAATGAAGACATAAGATAATAATCAGTAATTGCCCAATAATATATAACCATAAAAAAATTTAATTTTTAATTATTTACCTAAATACTTTCCTAAATCTGTTCCTTCATACGTTCTGGCACATCAGGCCAGTCCTCAAACACAATAGGAGGATTAGTACGCAATAGGAGGCCAAGAAAACTAATAAACTTAGCTTTATATGGCCATATCGAATTCCATCTTTGGTCAAATTGAATTGGTAACCTATGCCCAGTACTCCTATTTAATGTCAGATCTCTTAATCGTGTGCCACGTCTCCCCATCCTTACAATCTAGCTCTAACTCAGCTCCTCATAAGGGGTTCCCTGACTCGGCCCTCACTAAGAGCAACATCACCAATTGATTGGTTTGTAGTGGGCTGGCTCTAAGTGTCATCACCTTGAATCTCCATATTTCTATTAATTCAAATAAATGAAATTAATTAAAAAAATAATCAAAGATAAGATAATTAAGAAAAACAATCCCACAATATAAATTTAATTGAACTAAATTAACATATTTTAATTTCAAGACTAAACTCATATAGGGGTATTCTCCCATATCTCTTCATGTTGATCACTTCTTATAGCATGTTCATCATCTACTTCATCTACCACATCCAAAATTGGTAGCCCACTTAAGAAGTTAGGAGTTTCAGAAATATCAAAATTTGATTCATGATCGTCATCACTATTAATCACCTTTTTTCCTTTAAGTGGTATTAACAATTTTTATTTGCTAGATCCGTGACGTAGAAAACTTGTTTAGCTTGGTCTACCATAATAAATGGCTCATCTCTAAAGTTAGTTTTTTAAGATCAACTATTGTAAATCCTAACTTATCATCACAAATACTGTTGATGTCAACCTACTTGCATTTGAAAACAAGAACTCTAAATTTTGTATAATCAACCTCTCAAATCTCTTCAATAACCCCAAAGTAAGTCTTAGATGCTAGTTTAGGTCTCTTATCTTTTGAACTAGAGAAGTGTACGACTTCAGCCATTATCATAACTCCACTATTTTGCACCATACTCTTCTCATCCAAGAACTTTGTATAAAAGGAATACCCATTAATATCATAGGCACTCCAACATATAACATCAAAGCTAGGACCTTCAGCCAACCATTTAACTGTATCAGAAACATCACTTTCATTTAAAAATTTCTGCTTGAACCAATCTACAAAAGTCCTATTGTGCTCTTTCAACAACTTTTGTTCAGTCATTCTCATTCAATAATTTTTTGCCTTCATAAGTTCTTTATGAGAAGATATGTAATCTTTAACTTCATCAATATTATTTAAGATATATAAATGTATTTTTTATAATTCATTATGATTCATGCTCTTCACTGATACTCCATGTGTGCCTTGACCATACTGCCTTTTCTCACGACAAGATTTAGGAAGTCCAATTGATTATGTACTTGATAAGTAATCAAAACAAAACTCATAGCTTTTTCAACAACATATTTCTCAACTATCAATGCTTCGGGCCGATATGGATTCCTGATATACCCTTTCAGTAGTTTCTTGTATCTTTCAACTAGGTACATCCATCGCAAATAAACAGGACCACACAATTTTAACTCCCTTAATAGATGCACTATTAAGTAAGCCATAATGTCAAAAAATGTAGGATGAAAGTACATCTCAAGTTGGCACAAGATAGTACAAGCTTCTTGTTCTAACTCTTCCAGTTTACAAGGATCAATAACTTTACTGTATATAGCATTAAAAAAGAAACAAAGTCTAGTTATTGAAAGTCTTAAATCTTCTTTTAATATGCCTCGAATAGCCAAAGGTAATAGCTGTTGCATCAAAACATGGCAATCATGAGATTTAAGCCTACCAATTTCAACTCTTTCATAGATACAAGTTTCATAATATTTAAAGAATACCCTGAAGGAACTTTGATTCTATGTAAACACTCATAGAAACTTGTTTTCTCATATTTGCACAATGTATGAGAGGCTGGGTGACAATAAGTTCGTTTACCTTCTGGTCTTGGGTGTAAGTCTTCCCATATTCCCATTTCTTTCAAATCCAATCTTGTATTCACACCATCTTTAGTCTTACCTAATATGTTTAGAAGCGTTCCAATAATACTATCACACACGTTTTTCTCCACGTGCATAACATCAATACAATGCCTCACTTCAAGATTGCACCAATATGGGAGGTTAAAAAAGATAGACCTTTTTTTTCATATGCTTTTTGCACCAGTATTCTTTTTAGTTTTACCGAAGATAATATTAATGTTTTTCACACGTTCATACACTTGATCCCCAATCAAAGCATCCGAAGCATCATTGTATTCTTGGTGACCATGAAAAGCTTTCTTCAATTTATGATACGGGTGATCTCATCTAAGAAACCTCCGATGGCTAAGGTAGACTATCTTCCTTCCATGTTGAAGTTGATGGTAGTTTGTGCTTTCTTTACAAATTGGACAAGCTTTATGACCTTTCATGTTATAACCAAACAAATTTCCCTATGTAGGAAAATTATTTATAGTACAAAAGATCATAGCATGTAACTTAAAATTCTCTTTCTGATTTGGATCAAACACATCCATACCTACCTCCCACAACACTTTCAAATCTTCAATTAGAGGTCTTAGGTAAATATTAATATCATTTCCAAGTTGTTTTGGTCCCGAAATCAACATGGATAGCATCATGTACTTCCATTTCATGCATAACCTAAGTGATAGATTGTAAATTACTAAAAGAATAGGCCATGAACTATATATACTACTAAGACTACCATAAGGATTCATTCTATCGGTAGAAAGTCCGAGCCTCAAGTTCCTTGGCTCATTGCCAAATTCAGGAAACAACCATTGAGGAGAATTGGCTGGATATTGAAGTTTTCCATAAGATATCCTCTCATTTGTATGCCACATCAAGTTCTTTGCATCATTAGCATTGGCAAACAAACGCTTGAACTTTGGTATAATTAGAAGATACCATAAGACCTTTGTAGGAGCCCCTTCTCTTTGTACCATGATGCCTCACATTTTGAACACTTCTCCTCCCCTTCAAGCTCTTTTTTGTACAACACACAATCATTAAGACATGCGAGTATTTTTTTATACTTCATACCCATTAGACACAAGATCTTCTTGGCATCATAATAATGATTTGGTAGTGCATTGCCTTTTAGAAACATTATTTGAAGTAACTCTAGTAACCATATAAAACTTTGGTTACTCCACCCAGCTCTTGCCTTTAAGGTAACTAGTTTTAACACCCTAGAAAGCAAACTAAAATCAGTGCACTTTGAGTATAGAGGCTTCTCTGCGTCAGTGCACAAGTTATCATACACATGTGCTCGTTCAAAAGCCTCTTCCCCAACATCACAAATCATGTCCTTAACCGATCTTCATTCATTTCTACTTCATCATCAAGATTATCAACTTCCACATATTGAGATGTGTTACTATAATTTTCCAATCGTTCAACATGCCAAATCCATATTGTATAATTTTTGCAAATCCCATCACAAACCAAGTGCTCTCTTATTTTGGCAACACCTAATCTCCTCTCATTCAAACAATTAACACAAGGACAATAGAACCTTTTACTACTATCAACAGCATTTTTCTTAGTAAATTCCAAAATTCTTTCACCCTATTATCATACTTGTCACTCGTTTGTCTAGCATTCATCCAACTATGATCCATATGTTACCTCATAAAGAATATAACTAATGTTATTACCTTCAAACTATTTCAAGAAACTAAATTCCTAATTAACTTAAGATTTGAAAAACTTTTGACAAAATCTCCCCTGAAAATTGGATCTCCCGAGACTTTTAAAAAAATTACAAGAGAAATTGACAATTTTAAACCAAATAAATGATCACATGCAACAACCTGAGGCCTTATGAAGCTACTAACAGCACTCCCAATAACAATCAATATCATTAAAAACTAAATTTAAGCAATTTAGAGGAAAGAATGAAATCAAAAAAAAATTTGATAGAGTCTCCCCTAAAAATTGGACTTTTCAAAAGTTTTAAAAATTTTACATGAGAAAATTAACAATTTTAAACTAAATAAATGATCACATGCAACAACCTGAGGCCTTATAAAGCCACTAACAACACTCCCAGCAACAATCAGTATAATTAAAAACTAAATTTAAGCAATTTAGAGGAAAGAATGAATTCAAAAAAAATTTCAATAGAATCTCCCCTAAAAATTAAACTTCCCAAAAGTTTTAGAAAATTTTACATGGGAAAATTAACAATTTTAAACTAAATAAATGATTACATGCAATAACCTGAGGCCTTATAAAGCCACTAACAGCATTCCCAAATATAAACAAAAACTAAATTTAAGCCTTATAAAATCAAAAAATTCATATTCAAGACATACTTAGCTGGTGGCAGTAGTAGCAACAGCTCAGCACTAAGAGAGTGAGGAGGGGAGAAGGAGTGGTGGCAAGGCAGAGGCACTGAGGAGGGAAATTGAGAGGTAGGGGGAGGGAGAGGGGGCATGTAAGAGGGAGTGGAAGGGGGAAGGGGAGACAGGGGGCAGCGTGGGGGAGGGGGAGGGGGGCGAGCGGCGAGAGGGAGGAAGGGGAGGAAATGAGAGATGAAGCAGAGCAAATAAAGAGCAAGAAGGAAGAAGGAGACTATGTAAAGGAATCGAGGGTAATTTTAAAAAATTTCTACATTGGGTGAAGGTTACTCAGTGTAGAAAATCTAATTTTTACAGCGGGTGGACCTTTACCCAGTGTTAAAAACCAACTTTTTACATCGAGTGGACTCATTCGGTGTAAAAAGTCCAGTTTTTACACCGGGTGGACCTTCACCTGATGTAAAAGAAAATTTTTTTTACACCGAATGAGTCCACCCGGTGTAAAAAGTCTAAGTTTTTACACCGGGTGAGTCCACTCAGAGCAAAAAGTGTCAACTACTTCAATATAGTTACAAAAATGCCACCGCCTTAATTTTTTACACCGTTTTGCTTCCAACCGATGTAAAAAGTACCCCGTAAGTTTCATATTTTGTACTAGTGATGGTACAAGCTACTGGAAGATGTCCTTAATGAACACTAAAACAGTCTAAATTTCACCGTGTACAACTTGGATACAACAGGAATGACTAATGAATTCTGGAAAGACTTAAGAAGAGCTCAGCTTGAAGACAAGTATCTTTAAGGGATTAGAGATGAGATTGAAATGAACAAGACTAAGAACTTTTGATTCAATGATGATGGGTTAGTAATGTACAGAGACTGGGTGTATATACCTAAGGATAATGGGGTTCAATAGACCATTCTGGCCGAAGCTTGTCGGAGTAAGTTCACCATTCATCCAGGAGCTATTAAGATGTATTAAGACATAAAGAGTTAGAAATGGTGGTTTGATATGAAAATAAATGTGACAGAATACGTTTCTTGATTTCTGACTTGTTAGAAGGTGAAGATTGGACACCATAAACCCTTAGGGTTGCTGCAATCATTAGAGATTCCCATGTGGAAATAGGACTGTGTTTCAATGGATTTCATTATGGTATTGCCACTTAGCCAAACAAATCATGATGCTATCTGGGTAAATATGGACATATTGATCAAGTCTACCCATTTCCTAGCTATTAAAGCTGATTACTCTTTAGAGAAGCTTGTAGAGGTCTATATTTAAGAGATTGTGAGATTACACGAGGTGTTGAAAGAGATTAAGTCAAATTGTGATCCTAGGTTCACATCGAACTTCTGAAAGCACTGTACAAAGCTATGGGTACAAAATTAAAGTTCATATGGCCTATCACCCTCAGAGCGATAGTTAAATCGAGAGGACCTTTAACCTCCTCTCATATATCTACTTAATATAAGAAAAGATTACAGTGTTACCACTACCTCAACTCATATCACAATAATCAAATTTCATTTTAAAAGCTTCAACCAAAGACTTACTTTAGAAAATCAGGTAAATCTAAATTCAATCAGAGAAAACACAGCGAAAATACACCATACACTTTCCAAATACATAATGGACATAATCCACTAGCATTCCTAACTCAAATGCATGCATTTCAGCACACAAAACAAAACTGAATTTTAGTACGTAAGCCGCGGCCGATGGTCAGTATGCCGCAGCATGTGGCACAAAGCTACACGCTCTCTCTATCTATATCATGCACTGTGGCATGTGCATCCATGCGCTGCAGCGTGCCTGTCCGTTTTTCTACTGCCATTTTGACAGCAAAATGACAAACTTTCGATGAGCACCATTTTTGCATTCAACATCTGATTGGAATGATTCAAGTGCCCACACGAAGCTTAGCTTGTATACTAACTAATGAGATAGGCTTGGACACAACTTAACAATTTGATCAAAATTTGTACACCCAGGTGCAAAAAGTCACTTTTTATAAAAATTTTGAGCTCCCAAGCTCTCAATTCAATCCCTTTCTCTTATTAGACCACACTAGGCCTTGAATTAAGTCTAAAAGGATCTAATTCACCTGATTAACCATAATTAATCACAATCACACTCATACATCAAAATTTGACCCTTCTACGGCCAATTTTTACAATTTACTAATTCCACAAATTATGTCATTTCTTAAGATAGTATAGCCCACTTGGCTACTTCTCAACTAATACATATACAATCCTATTCATAATACAATTTTAGCCTTTAAATTACTCATTTCATCATAATTTTGGTTTTTGGCTTAAGATTCACCCATCATAATCAAAATACAATCTTAACCCCCAAATTACTCATTTCCTCATAATTTGTCCTTTGGCTTAAGGTTCACCAACACATACAATCATTTCAACTCAAACATATTCAAATCAAAGCCCTTTTATCTCAAACAACACATATACACATAATTCGGGCTTGATTTCACAAAAACTCACTTCAACACATGCATGCAACCTATGAAAACTCATATACACTTATATATATACAATCTTTCACTTTAATTCATTACACAACCTCAGAGTACATGGCTTCTCAACTCAAGCCGATCCAGACTCTCTTCTCTTGGCCTGATCACTTCCCGATCTTATAAACATGTAACCATAGGGGATGAGATAAAAATCTCAGTAATAGAATAACTCACTCCTATTGACTATCACATTACATACAATAATATGAAAGTAACCATAGTATACCATTAAAACCTCATAAAGTAATATTTACATCATATCACATTTCATATTTCACTTTTCATCAATCCCGAAGGATTCCATATTATATCAAGATATTTCATCATATCATAAAATACTAGCATGATCTTTACCAACTAAACCTCCAAATCAGCCCGGCATAAAACCATAAGCTTATCTTAGACCAATGTATACTCTCATTAGTCTTGAGCTTAGCTGTAGTGGTAGAATCACTCGGCCAAAGATGTTCTAATGCATAATATGGACTATGGTTTCCCCCCAATACACACAATAGGGCGTTGTTGACTCCTACCTGTATCACAAAGATACTAAGGAACCTCTCATCTCTAACACAGTACCTTAATAGGCACTCAGGAGATCTTCTCTAACATAGCACCTTTCAAGGCACTAAGGAGAATTGTTTCCAACACCGCACCCTAACAGGGTACTAAGGAAACCTTGCCATATGATCTTTATCATCCCCTATACTCAAGTGAACTCCCACCACTCAGATCATGCTTTCTCAAACCATTTAAGGTTCTTTGTTCAGAATTTACTTTTTCTTATACATAACACACACACACACACACACATATATATCACTTTACATTACAAAACATAATTTCAATGCTCATTTCAATCAAAAGTCATTTTACACACACTATCACTCAATGCCACAACACATGCTCAATTCAAAACTAGTTCATGTATTACATAGCATACTAACATACAGTTACAATAAACAATCAAACAAAGAAAGTTATTCGGTTATCTTAACCCTTCTATTACTAGAAAGGTTACCCATAATTTCATTATCACACAAGCTTATCTCAAGCTTCCTTTCTCTACTCATATGTCCAATATGCCAATCTTAACACATTTGGCACATTTTAGTCATTTGGCCTATTTTGACCAAAAACTCATTTTACTATTTAGGGCTATATTCATTCATAAACTCTTTTCCATTTATCCATTCTAAGTCTATAACTACTCAATTTCTACTTTACATCACCTCAATTGGTTTTATTTCACTCAGATCAAATTTTGCCCTAACTTTCTCTCTCTAAGGGCTAAAATTAAGCCTTCGGGTTCAAAGCTCTATTGTTCAGCTCTGAACCAGTCACAAAGCTCTAATTTAACTTCCAAGAACCTTTTTATTACTATTGGGCAAGAATCAAACCCCTCAAATTCCATCAATTCAATTTTCCTATAACTCATTTTTAGAGAAATTTGTATAAAATGGAAGGTAAGAGTTATACGTAGCTTACCGATAAGTTACTGATCCGAATCACCTTCCACCGCTCTAAAATGATTTAACCTATCTTTTCAGCCTTTCTTCTCTCTCTGTTTCATATGTTTCTCAATTTCTCTCCTCTGAAATTTTCTAAAATTCACAACTTATAAAGTGAATTTCTGGTCCATACGCCACGGCACACAAAGCACGAGCCGCCACGCTTGGCACATGAGATTTCTTCTCACCACATGCACTTGCTTCGACCCAAAACATAATCTTATCACCCATATCTATTTATATAACACACAAACAAGTCAAAATGCTAATTAATCATCCGAATCTCTAATCTTAATTTAACTTCCACTTCACCTTTGGTTAACCTTTAGCTTAGGATTAAGGAATTTAGGATGTTATAGTTATCCCCTCCTTTTAAGAAGTTTGCCCTTACAATTCATAAAAGACATAAATATATACCTATGGAAACAAGTGAGGGTACTGCTACTTTATTTTATCCTCTGTCTCCCATGTAGCATCACCAGGAACCATGCCTCACCAGAAAACTTTAACTAATTGTATAATCTTGTTCCTTTACTGCTTCTCTTTCACATCTATGATTCACTCTGGCTCGGCCTTAAAGGTTAAATTCTCCTGGAGTTCAATCTCCTCCAGTTCTATCACGTGTGAAGTATCAGGTTGATATTTCTTGAGCTGCAACACATAAAACACCTCATGCACACTAGATAACTATAGTGGCAAAGCAATCCTGTAAGTAATTGGTCTAATTCTCTCCAGAATCTCAAAAAGAATAATGAATCTAGGAGTCAATTTCTTGGCTCTTATCAATCTCCTGATTCCAGTTACTTGTGTAACCCTCAGAAATACATGGTCTCCCACCAGGAACTCTAACAGCCTTCTAAGCTAACTCTTTCGCCTACTCTATACCGTCAATAGCTTTTGCCTGACCAACTCAATCTTTTGAATTGTCTGATCTACAATATCCAGACCTAACATACTCCTTTCACTCAACTCTATCCAACAAAGAGGTGACCTGTATTTTCTCCCATATAATGCCTCATGCGGTGCCATTTGTATATTGGAGTGGTAACTATTGTTGTAAGCAAATTTTACCAAAGGAAGATTGCTATCCCAACTACCTTTCAACTCTAATACACAAGCTCTCAATATATCCTCTAGAATTTATATAGTTCATTCTATTTGCTCATCTATTTATGGATGATATGCTGTACTGAATCTCAACTCTATACCCATGGCACACTGTAAAGCTCCGTAAAATTTAAAAGTAAATCTTAGATCTCTATTAGAAATTATACTCTTCGGCACACCATGCAACCTTACCACTTCTCAGATATAGATCTTTGCCAGCTTTTCCAAAGAATTACTAATCTGAATAGCTAAGAAATGAGCCAATTTAGTAAGTCTATCGACTATAACCCAAATGGCATCATGTCTAGATTAAGTTGTTGGTAACCCAGTTATAAAATCCATAGAAATGGTCTCCCATTTCCACTTAGGAATATCCAACAGTTGTAACATTCTTACTGGTCTTTGGTGCTCTAGCTTAACCTTTTAATAGGTCAAACATTGAGTCACGAACTCTGTTACATCTTTCTTCATACCAGGCCACCACCAATACCACTTTACATCCTAGTACATCTTTGTAGCTCTCAGATGGATTGTGTATTTGCTATAGTGAGCCTCATTCAAGATAACCTTCCTCAAATCCACACCATCAGGCACATAAATCCTATCTCAATAAACCACAAAACTATCATTATTGAATCCAAACTTAGTTGCTTGATTTGCTTCAATTTCTTTTGTAATCTTTAAAATACTTTCATCTTCTAATTGTGCCATTCTCAATTCTTTCCAGAAATCATTGTTAATCTCAGTGGAATGGGCACAACTAATGCCTTCAATAGCGCATCCTACTGTGAGTCACAAATGATTCCATCAATCTGTATTCCTTAACCATAAGACTTGCCACATGCAAAGTCTTCCAGCTCAAAATGTCAGCAACTATATTAGCTTTACCCGGATGGTATTTGAATTCAAAGTTATAATCCTTAAAAAGCTCCATCTACCTTCTTTGCCTCATATTCAGTTCCTTCTGATCCACCAGGTATTTCAAACTCTTATGGTCACTAAACATAGTGAATACTACACCATATAGGTAATGGCACCAAATCTTTAGAGCAAACACCACTAGTGCAAGCTCTAAATCATGCACAAGATAATTCTCCTTATGTGGTCTCAATTGTCATAAAGCATAGGCTACCACTCGACTATCTTGCATTAAGACACAACCAAGACCTTTCAAAGACGTATTTGTGTATACCTCATAAGGTAACCTTAGATTAGGGATAATCAACACTAGTGCTGTGGTTAATTTCTCTTTCAGCTTTTGAAATGCCACTTCACACTAGTTGTCCCGTATATAAGGCTAATCTTTTTGAGTTAGTTTAGTCAAAGAAAAAGCTATTTAGGAAAATCTTTGGATAAATCGTCAATAACACCAAGCTAATCCTAGAAAACTATGTATCTCTGTAACTGAACTAGGACATTCCCATTCTAACACTACATTAACCTTATGCAGATCTTTTAAAATTCCATCAACTGACACCACATGTCCTAAAAGTTTCACTTCTTTAACCAAAACTCACACTTATTGAGCCTGGCATACAACTTTTTGTCATTCAAAATCTATAGCACTATTCTCAAATGCCTTGCATGTTACTCCTCATTCTCAGAATAGATCAGGATGTCATCTATAAAGACCACTACAAACTGATTCAAGTATGGCCTAAAGATTCGGTTCATATAATCCATGAACACTGCTGGCACATTGGTCAAACCAAAAGGCATAACTAAGAATTCATAATGGCTATACCTAGTTCAGAAAGCTATCTTAGGTACATCTACTGCACTAACTTTTAATTGATGATACCTCGACCTTAAATCAATCTTAGAAAAGACTGAAGCACCAGTCAATTGATCTAAGAGATCATTTATCCTTCGTAGAGGATACTTGTTCTTCACACTTACCTTGTTCAGTTGCCAGTAATTGATGCATAGTCGCAAATTGCTATCTTTCTTTCTCACAAACAATACCGGTGATCCCTAAGGTGATACACTTAGTCTGATGAATCCTTTCTCTAGCAAATCTTCAATCTGCTTCTTTAATTTAGCCAATTCAGACGGCGACATTCTATAAGGAGCCTTTGATATCGGTTTGGTTCCAGGAACCAAGTCAATTGAGAACTCAACTTCCCTTTTAGGAGACAATCTAGTCATCTCTTCTGAAAATACCTCTGGGAACTCACTTACTACCCAAATCTTCTGAATTCCATTATCATACACTGTACTAGCTACAAAGAAAACTATATAGGCATCACACCTTGCCGGATCAACTTCTCAGCACTCACTATTGATAGGAATTTAGGTTGCTCTAAACATTCCACAGCTACACACAACACTGGTAAGGAAACTACTCTCTTGGCACAATCAAGTGTAGTATTATTTGCTGCTTGCCAATGCATATCAATTATCACATCTATTCCTCTCATAGAAATACAAATTAGATCTATCTTGGAAACTCTGTCCTTAAATCAAATCTCCACATTCTAACAAGCTTGACTTGTAATACTAGACGATCCAGAAGGTGTCGTCACTTTAATAGGCACAAACAATTCTTGTAAAGATAATTTCAATCTATCCACACATTCCTTAGACACAAAAGAATGGGTAGCGCTCAAATTAAACAATGCCTCTACTTTGTGACCATTTATAGAAATCATACCTCTAATCAGATTCGGAGATACTCTAGCCTCTTCTTATGTAACCAAAATGTAAACATTGTATTTTGTCTAGCATTTTTTAAATTTAATAAAAATAATAATAAATAACCAAAAACATATAAAAATATAAAAATGAAATGTAATCCTTTCCAAGATTATATTTTTTAAAAAAATAATAATTAATAAGGTTTAATTTTATTTTGGATACCTTTTGTTGGTTAGGATTTGTTTCTTTTAGTTCATTAAAATAACAAAAAAATAAAAATACAAAAATAAAATTTAATCCTTTTTTAGGATTATATTTCCAATAATAATAATAAATAATCTTGCTTAAATTTTTAAAATCTCTCCCAAATTATCCCATCATTTAAAATATGAGGAGTCAACTTTTAAAAGTTAAATTTTTCTTCTTAAATCTTATTTTTCATTAAAAAATATACATGTGTGTGTGTGTTTTAATTTAAAAAAAGAAAATAGAAAAAAAAATATATAAGGCTGGGTACAGCCAAAACAAAAAAATTTCACACCTTCAGTGCAGAAAAAAAAATAGAACCAAATAGCCATACAGCCACACAAAATACTTTGAGCCAAACATAGTATCATGCACACACGAAACACATAGAAAGAAAGCAGCTCTAAAAGGACTCAGACAAGTACAAAAAACATAGAGAAATAGAGGACGCACGTGCAAAAAAAACATACAGAAAAACACAAAAACGCAGAAGGAGATCAGATGCATGCATGCAGAGTAGAGCAGAGTAGAACAAGAAAGGTAAAGCATATAAGCTCTCTCCTCACATGTAAGCTCTTCCTTATTTCTACTTTAAAAGAGCACGAGAAACTGAGCATTAGGAGGAAAGGGAGAAAAGAGCACGAGAAGCCTGGACAGAGATAAAGAGAAGGCAACGTTTGGAAAGGAAGGAACACTGGAGACGAGAGATGCAGAAAACTAGAAAAAGAAGAAGAGAAAAGCCGAGAAAGAGAAGAGAGAGCACGGAGGTAGAAAAGCAAAGAAAAAATAGAGCATAGACAATGTTCAAAATGGAGCATGAAAATGGAAAGGAAACGGACGAGAAACAAAGCATGAGACCAAGAGAGGAAGGCCTGAACAGAAACTAGGCAAAAATGAAAAAAATGGAGCAGTAAGAGATGAAAAAAAGAAGGAAAATAAACACAGCATAAAGGAGAGAGAGACGGAGAGTGAAAGAGAAGGAGTAGCTAGGAACAAGATCCAAAAGGAGAAAGAGATGGAGAATGAGAGGAACTAATAGCATGCATACAAGCAAGCAAAGAAAAAGAAAGAGATCGAGAAAGAGAGAGACCGAGAGGGAGAGACTGAGAAGGATTCAATGTTGATCTTCAAAGAGGATCTAAATTTGAAAATGATAAATAGAGACTGGTTTGACATAGGGAAGGTGAAGCTATATTGAACCACGTTAACAGAGGGGAACTGAGAGCTGGATTTTTCAAAAAAAAAAAGACAGTAGAGTGTGGCTGAGAATTATGTATAGGAAGCTTTCAGGATAGTTCAAGCTAGCCTAGAGTAGAAGAAGAATGAACCATAGCTTAAATCAGGTAATATTTAAAGTCATCTCCCTTAATATAGATTCATTGATAAACATACATGCATATATATATTGATAAATATTGAAAGTGTAGACTGATCTTGATATGTGTTTAGGCATTAAAGATTTAGGAATCAAATGTTTTTATTTAGAACATATTTGAGAGGTGTTTGACAAAATATAAAAAAAAGGAGAGCCTGTGATAATATTGTTGATAATTTATGGGATGATTATGGTTTGAAGCCGTATCTATCATGGTTATGATCCTGCTAAAAGTTTCTGCCAAATCTGGATTCTTTTTTAGAATATATCTTCAAGTCAAAAGAATAGTGAATTGTCAAAATAGTTTATTTCTTCCTATTCTTTCCATTTCCTTTATTGTATGAATTGTTTAGCCAATCATAATATTATGCACCAACTGCAAATGCAAATATTTTGATTACCTATTTGTTGTGTAAGATTTTAAGGATCTTCATATGCATTTAGAATGATTTCATACCGTGTAAATCAATAAGATTTTGCAAGTAAGAGAATCAATCTTATAATAAATATTTAAGTCTCATGTGAGATTTCAAGAATCTTCACAGAGACTTAAATTAATCACATTATCGTGTAGGATAATAAATCCTTATAGATATTGTAATTCACAATTTATATGGTAAATAAATAAACGAATTTTGTAAATAAAATAATAAATGTTTTTACAATTTATTAATTAAATTAATAAATTTGAATTATAATCACATTTTCTAATTAGATCTTTTTGTCATGTGAGATTTTTAAAACTTCGTAGACCTTGAAGATGATCATACTACTGTGTGAGTCAATAAGGCTTCGTAGGTATAACAATTAAGATTTTTAGATTTAAAAATATGTGTTGTATAATTACGCATTAAAATATATTTAAAGTGAATAAATTTAATCCTTTTATTGTGTGAGATTTCGAATCTCTGCAGATATTTAGGATAATCTTATATTGTGTAGATCAATAAAGTTACGCAAATACGAGAGTAAAACTTATATGTTAATATGGGTTTTAAGGGCCCATCATTAAAATTAAATCTCTTTTATAATCCAAATTAATTTATTTAAGTCCCATGTGAGATTTTAAAAATTTTCGTAGAGACTTAAATTAATCACATCATCGTGTGGGATAATAAGTTCTCACAATGTAGTGATTTTTAATTTTTATAATAAATAAATAATTTTTTGTAAATAATCATATAATACGCAATTTAGAAAGTTAATTAACCAAATTAATGCATTTAAATTGTAATCATATTCACCAATTATATTTTTTAGTCATTTGAGATTTTTGAATCTTCATAGACTTTTAAGATAATCTTATTATCGTATGAGTTAATAAGACTCTGCAGATATAACGATTAAGTTTTTAAAATATATATAAATTATATATATTAAATTAATTAAATTAAAGATGTATTTAAATAAATTTAATTCCTTTAACATGTGAGATTTTGGAATCTCTGCAGATATTTAGGATAATCATATTACCGTATAAGCCAATAAGGCTTTGCAGGTATGACGATTAAGAGTCTTTAAAACACATACATACATAAACAAATTATTACTAACACTTAAAAATATAAATAAATAAATTAAGTTGCTAAATTCTTTTATCATGTGAGATTTTGAAATCTCCGCAGATACTTAGAATAATTGCATTACCGTATGAACCAATAAGGCTCTGCAGGTATAGTAGTTAAAATTCCCAATCATAAAACATAAAAGAAAAATAATTTTAAACTCTTTTCCTTCTTTATTCCAAAAATTCAAAAAATCAAGAAAATATTTGAAATTAAATTACTTTTTGCAAGTTAAAATGCATATATCAAAATTTTAGAAATTATTTTATTTGAAAAATGATGAATTATTTTTAATTAATTTCTCTTCAAAAAAATATTTTCACCAACCAAATTTAAGTCCGAACTACATGAACTTTAATCCCCATCATAGGATATGTAGGCCTCAGAGTCAGATTCTGAGTCAAGTCATCCCTCGTAAATAAATAAATATTTCTCACTTAATTCTTATTATTTTTATATCAAACACACGAATATAAAAGAGATAATTAAAATAATTTTAAAATTATATTAATATAACATAACAAACTTCAAGTAACCGTTCTAACGAACGGGTGTTGTGAGGTATCTAACACCTTCCCCATACTCAATTGACTCCCAAACCTATTCTTTGATTTTACAGACCATTCTTACTCTCCTTTAAATGGTTTCTTAAGATTTCCCTCAAAATCTTAGTGGCGACTACTCATTCATCCAATTCCCGCCGCAAAGGATAAGACCTCCGCTCGCGCACCGTCCGTGTTGCATTTTTCTGGGTGTGATAATAAATACTTGGCCAGGAACCATCGATCTTTGCTCAGTCCCCTCAACTCTGCCCTCTAGGCATTGCCTCGCCATATGACCCGATTGACCACACTTGTAACAAGCTCAACATCTTCCTGAATGAGGTTTGCTACATATATTGCATTGGGGTATCCTTCCAGTACTTAAAGTTGGAGTTAGAACATTCGACACTTGCCTTGAAGACTGTGGAGGCCTAATTCTCACACCTGTACCCCTTTGCATTGACCCTTTATGCACAAGTTGAGACTGCGATCCTCGAATGAAACCTCTTCTTCTAGAAGAACTGGAACTGCTCGCACTGAACCTAATCCTCTTTGAGATTCCACCAGTCGGACCTATAGGAGATGAAAATTTTCTCATACGATTTGTCTCCTTTCATCATCTGCCTCTCTACCACCACCTGCTACCTTCAGCTTGTGGTACATTTCCTCATATGTCGTCACATCAAGCAATGCTATTTGTTGCCAGTACTCGGGTCTCATCTTTTCAAGTAATCTCTCAGCTTTCCACTTCGAGTTATTACTATGCTGGAGATATGTGGAATAAGTTGATAACTCATTAAATCTTCTTATAAATTCTTCCTCGTATAAGTCTCCCTACCTAAAAGCATGAAATTCCTCTTCCTTCTCAGTTCTCAATGAGACTCGAAAGTGTTGATCAAAAATATTCTCTTAAACTCATCCTAGCTTAAATGAATACCACTAGTTGGTCTCAGAAATTCCCACCATCTCTTAGTAGCACTAATCAACTACACCGTGGCCAAAATAACTCTACTCTGAAGTACAGATCACCATCTCAAAGATGGTTTCCATCCGTTCTATCCACAATTCTGCTTACCTTTCCTCATACTTCCATCAAATGTCGGTGGATTAAACCAAACAAACATCTTCCAAGCACGATCAATAGATGGATCAGTGTCAGGAATCTCTGGTCTACTACTGGTTGAACTTCTAGCTCCTATTCCTCCTCTACAACCCGTCTAGATACTGCGGTTCTTGCATGAGTGCCTCTCATACTATACTATTTTCTCTTAAGGACGAAAATACAAAACACAAAGGGCGTCAGGGAAAAAATTGTGTAATGAACAAGATAAGTTGCGATATTTCTAAATGAATGCATCAATAACAATCAGGTCTCGAAAACTGAGAAACTGATACCAAAATGTAACCTCCTCTCATATATCTACTTAATATAAGAGAAGATTACAGTGTTACCACTACCTCAACTCATATCAGAATAATTAAATTTTATTTTAAAAGCTTCAGCCGAAGACTTACTTTATAAAATCAATTAAATCTAAATTCAATCAGAGAAAACACGGCAAAATACACCATACACTTTCCAAATACATAGTGGACATAACCCACAAGCATCCCTAACTAAAATGCATGCATTTCAGCACACAAAATAAAACTAAATTTTGGTACGTGCGCTGCGGTGGATGGTCAGTGTCTCACAGCATGTGGCATAGAGCCACACGCTCTCCCTGTCTGTGTTGTGTGCTATGGCATGTGCATCCATGCGCCGCAGTGCACCTGTTTATTTTTCTGCTGTGATTTTGACAGCAAAATGATGAACTTCCGACGTGAACCATTTTTGCATACGACATTCAATTTGAGTGATTCAAGCACCCACACGAAGCTTAACTCATATACTAACTAATAAGATATTTGGACATAATCTAACGGTCCGATCAAAATTTGGACACTCAGGTGCAAAAAGTCATTTTTTTAAAAAAATTTTGCACTCCCAAGCTCTCAATTCAATCCCTTTCTCTCATTAGACCATACTAGGCCTTGAATCAAGTCCAAAAGGATCTGATGCACCTGATTGACCATAATTAATCACAATCACACTCATATATCAAAATTTGACCTTTCAATGGCCAATTTCCACAATTTACTAATTTCACAAACTATGCCATTTCTTGGCATAACATAGCCCACTTGGCTACTTCTCAACTTATACATATGCAATCCTATTCATAATACAATCTTAGCCCCTAAATTATTCATTTCATCATAATTTTAGATCTTAGCTTAATATTCACCCATCCAAAATACAATTGTAGCCTCAAATTACTCATTTCATCATAATTTTGGCTTTTGGCTTAAGATTCACCCATCATAATCAAAATACAATCTTAGCCCCCAAATTACTCATTTCCTCATAATTTGTCCTTTGGCTTAAGATTCACCAACACATACAATCATTTCAACTCAAACATATTCAAATCAAAGCCCTTTTATCTCAAACAACATATATACACATAATTCGGGCTTGATTTCACAAAAAGTCACTTGAACACATGCATGCAACTTATGGCAACTCATATGCACTTATGTATATACAATCTTTCACTTCAGTTCATTACACAACCTCAAAGTACATGGCTTCTCAACTCAAGCCGGTCCATACTCTCTTCCCTTAGCTTAATCACTTTTCGATCTTGTAAACATGTAACCATGGATAATTAATTAGATTTTTAATCAAGTAAATTCCATTAACTACAACAATATGAGTAAAGTATTTTACCTCTACTTGCTCCCAAATATAATTCTTCGTAGTTGGACTAACATCGTTCTAGTGCCTAATTATAATAGGCACATTTTCTTTTGCCACAACCCTTATGTAACTGATGAATTTATTTCTATTGGTCTTGATAGGTTGACCTTTGTTATTCCATTCGACTTCATATTTCTGTCCAGCAGTCCTTGGTCTATTCATCGGCCATCAATGTTAATCCTCTTTTTATTTGATTTGCTTTTCTTAAATTTGCTAGTCATTTATGTCAATACTAGAATCAGTACTACTAGGTCCATTGAGACTAGCACTCCTTTGAGAAGCCATTTACCTATGAAAGGATAAAAACAAAATAAATAATAAGTAACAATATAAAAAAATAAAGCACATAATAAGTAATTTGCAAGCTTAAGTTAAATTACATATTATAAAAAAATATAGCACATGATAAATAATAATAAAAAATTAAATCACATAAAACAAGTAACCTACAGGTTTAAATTATTGATTTTCTTTTTCTTGTGCATTCCTTATCTTTACTCTCCTTCTTTGCTTGAATGCTTCTACCTTTTTTCTTTGAAATTGAAATACCTTCATTGTAATCATTTCTCATATAAATGGCTTCATTCTCAATGAAGTAACTTTCAAATGATGTCCTCATAAATGGATCA
The DNA here is from genome assembly GCF_029017545.1 of Prosopis cineraria. Taxonomy (NCBI): domain Eukaryota; kingdom Viridiplantae; phylum Streptophyta; class Magnoliopsida; order Fabales; family Fabaceae; genus Prosopis; species Prosopis cineraria. Next base: position 11,880,220 of record NW_026555336.1, on the reverse strand, counting down.
TCTTCAACTGTAGCATCATTTATATCTTTATTTATTTTATTGCTCGATAAAATAATAGACCAATTTACCTTAGCTGGATCAAGAACAAAGAACACTTGTTGAGCTTGTGAAGTCAAAATAAAAGGCTTATCTTTATAACCTTCTCTATTAAGATCCACCATTAAGAAGCTCAAGTCATCAACTTCAAGACCATTTTTATGATCAACCCACTTACAACCAAAAATTGAAATTTGAAATTTAATATAATCTAACTTCCAAATATGCTCAATTACCCCAAAGTATGACATTTTTACATACAAAAGATTTGTCTTTAGTACTAGATATATGCATTGCTTGGGCTATAAGAGTTACACTACTATTTTGCATTATGTAACCTTCTCTTATATTTACTCAATATAGGAGAGGATTAACAAAGTTACAACATCACAAATCACCACAAAATCAAACATATCATTTGAAAAGCTTTGGCCAAAGACTTATTTTGTAAAATCATCCAAATAATAATATGTCTTCGAGTAACACATAACAAAAGCAAATCATACATTTGTATTATGCATAGTGGACATAACCTATGAGCATTCCCCTTTCAATTGCATGCCTTTAAATCACAAAATTAGGTTGGGAGTTGGTTCGTGTGTCGCGACATGCAGTACGTATGCCGTGGCATGTGGCACAAAGCCATACGCTCAACCTTTCTGTGTTATGCACCACAATATGTGACACCATGCACCGCAGCACGCCTATCTGAAATTTCTATTATCATTTTGACAGCAAAAGTGATGAACTTCTAGCGTACACCCTTTTCACATACAATATCCGATTGAAGTGATTCAAATTCTCACACAAAGCTTATCTCATAAGCTAGCTAATGAGATAGGTTTGGACATGATCTAACAATCCGATCAATATTTGGACACCTAGGTATAAAAAGTCACTTTTTTGAAAAATTTGTCACCCAAGTACTTAAATCAATCCCTTTCTCTTATTAGACTATACAAGACCTTAAATCAAGTCCAAAAAGACCTAATATACCTGATTGACCACAATATATCTCAATCATACACCTATATTGAAATTAGACTCCTTAACAGTCGATTTCAACATTAATCAACTTTACACAAAATTGCCAACATTTAGCATAACTTAGCCCACTTGGCCTTTTTCTCAATATAAACATACACATTCACATTCATAACACATATCTTAGCCCCAAATTACTCATTTCACCATAATTTCTAACTTGGGATTAAGATTCACCAATACCAACAATAATTTCAACAAAAAACATACTCAAATCATAGCCCTTTGTTCATTTCATCACAGATACATACAATTGGGCTAAGATCCACAAAATCACTACTCAAATTATGCATGCAACACTATGACAACTCATTTACACATATATACACAAGTTTCTTAGTTTAGTTCATTACACAAACTCAGAGTATACACAGCTTTAACCATTTAAGCTAGTCCAGACTCTCTTCCCTTACCTTGATCACTACCTTGCCCTGTAAACATTTAACTATGAGGTTGAGATAAAAGTCTCAGTAACAGAATAACTCACTCCTATTGACTATCACATGTAATAATATAGAAGTAAAGCATAATATACCATTTAAATCTCATTAAAATAGTATATATCACAAGTTACATTTTTCAATTCTCAACCACATATATCCATTCCCCACTTTTCACCACTTTCACATAACATTCCATAGCATGATCACTACCAAACAAACCTCTAAATCACTTGACACAAAACCATAAACTCGCCTTCAATCAATACACACCCTTATTAGCCTTGACCTCACCCGTAATGGTAGAATCACCCAGCCAAAAATGGTCTATCTCACTTATGAACTATAGTTTCCCCCAATACACATAAAGGGGCATCATTGACTCTAATACTATATCACGTAGACACTAAGAAGTCTTAAATCTCTAGCACCGCACCTCAATAGGCACTAAAGAGATCTTCTCCAGTACTGCATTGGATAAGGCACTAAGGAGGTTTCTCCAACAGCGTACCTTGTTGGGCACTAAGGAGAATACACCTTATGGTTTTATCACCACCTCTCTACTTGAGTGAACTCCCACCCCTAAGATCATCCTTTTTGAAGCATTCAAGGTTCCTCATCACCACTTTATATACTCTCTTACACATAACATATATATATACACAACTAACAATTTTCTAGTGCTTTTATTTAATCGAAAACTATTTCATGAAACATTCACACAATGCTATTAAACATGCTTAATCCAAAACAAGTTCATGCACCACATAACATATTCACACACAGTTAGTCAAACAAAGAAAGTTATTCGGTTACCTCAACCCTTTTGTCACTGGAAAGGTTACCCGTGGATTTCAACCATCACTATACCTTATCTCAAGCTTCCTTTCTCTACTCACACATCTAATATGCCAATCTGAACACATTTTAGTCATTTGGCCCATTTTGACCAAAAACTCATTTTTACTACTTAAGGTTATATTCATCTATAAACTCTATTCCATTTACCCATTCTAAATCCATTACTACTTAACTACTACTTTACATCACCTCAACCTATCTTATTTCACTCAAATCAGATTTTTGCCCTAAACTTTCTCTCTCTAAGGGCAAATTGAGCCTACAAGTTTAAAGGTCTACTGTTCAGCTTTAAACTAGTCACAAAGCTCTAATTTAATTTTCAAGATATTGGGCAAGAATCAAACCTCTCAAAATCCACTGATTTAATTTTTTATAACTCATTTTTAAAGAAATTTGTGTAGAATGGAAGGTAAGAGTTATACATAGCTTACTAATAAGTTATCGATCAGAAGCACCTTCTAATAACTTGAAATAGCTTGCCCTAACTCCTTGCCCTTCTTCTCTCCTTCTCTCATGCGTTTTAAGATTTTCTCTTCTAAAAATCACCAGATTTCATGACTTAAGAAGTCATTTTTTGATCCATAAGTTGCGGCACATGCAGTACAAGCCGCGACATATGACACAGTGAGATTTATTCTCACCACGCACACTTGCTTCAAATCGAAATACACTCCTTCCACCCGTACCTATTCATACAACATCCCAATGAATCAATTCATTAAGTAATCATCCAAATCTCTAATCTCACACTAATTACCACTTTACCCTCAATTATCAACTAATCACAGGATTAAGAAATTTAAAATGTTACACATTGTACTCTGATCATCTTACTCTTTGGTATAAAATGTGTACCCATTAATGAGATAGCTAGTAAAGGAAAGAACTTGTTTATTTAGACCTCTTTCCAACTATTTTTATTTTTTAGAAACTGAATCAGAATCAGCAGTCAACTTCTTGAGAATATGCTATTTCAACCAAAATGTAAAACTCTTATTATGCTTGTTTGCATACTAAATCTCCAATATATTAGGGTTATCCTGCTTAAGCTCGACCATATACATCTCTATATACTCCTCAACCTCTAGAGTTGTGTAGTATATATAAATGTGCTTGTTCCTATTGTAAGTTAGAGATTGTAACCACTTTATTGCCCATAATTCCTTCGCTATCCATTCTACCATCATGCCGAGAAGTTAGAAGACTAATATGGTTGACATTTGATAAGTACTCAGTAAAATATTCAACTGCCTTCTCACAAATGTATCATTTAATGATACAGCCTTTAAGCCAACTCTAATTTTTCACATATCCTTTTCAATATTCTCAAGAAAATTGGGCCACACATTTGTATCTCTCTAACTAGGTGAATAGTTAGGTGCACCATTATGTCAAAGAATGTAGGCAGAAAAAAAATTTCAAGTTCACACAAGATTAACACAATTCAACTTTACAATCTTGTCAATTTTTTTAGGTCAATCACTTTACTACATATAGACTTGAAGAAGAAAGACAATTTTGTGATCGTGGCTAGAACAACATCGAGTAAAATAGAATGTATGGCTACTAGAATAAAATTTTCTATCAACATATGGCAATCATGCAATTTTAAACCCTTCAACTTCAATCCTTTAATGACACAAGGCCCTTAATGTTTGAAGAGTACCCTTATAGAACCTTAATAGTAGCAAGTGACTCACGAGAAGTCTTCTTTTCTTTTCTAGACAGTGTATGAGTCACTGCCCGAAGAAATATGCAACTTCCATTCTCTTACGGAGCCAACTCTTCCCTTAACCCTGTGGAATTCATATTAAGTCTTACCGTGATGCCATCTTTGGTCTTTCCCAGAATATGAAGTAATGTACCAATTAAACTATCACACACATTTTTCTCAATATGCATAACATTAAGAAAATGTCTCATGTAAGGATTGCCAATATGGTAGGTCAAAACAATAGACCTTTTCTTCCACCCATATGTCCTAAGATGCTTTGCAAAAGGTTTTCCAAACTCAATATTCAAATTCTTTAACTTATCAAAATGTTGCTCCTCTGTTAGTGGCAAAGGTATCTTCTAAATTCCCATTGAAAGCTCTTTTTGGGCGCCAAAAATCATTATGATTTGCTTGTTCCTGAAAATATTTTATCCGCTAGACATCGTAGAGAATTAAGAATTCTAATTTTTTTTAATCCTAGGGGCCTGAGAATAAAACTTGGGGATGCTTAGAATTTAGAATCAAGGAAGTCTTAAGAGTCCCTTTCTCCTCTAGATTGATCAAAAGATCCTTTCAAGTGGCTATAATAATGATCAAGATGCAACCATCAGCGATGTCTGAGATAGACATTCTTTATCCCATGTTCTAATCTCACTGAATGTGTGTCATCTTCACAAATTGGATATCTGAGTTTTCCTTTGATACTATACCCTAACAAATTATCATATATTGGAAAATCATTAATTGTGCCAAGTAACAATGCTCTTAAATTAAACCTTTCTTCTTTATATCCATCATATACCTTAAATCAGTGCTCCCACAACAATTTTAAATTTTAAATTAAAGGGGTCAAATATATGTCTATGTCATTTCCAGCTGTTTTGGCCCCAAAATTAGAATAGATAGCATCATATATTTTTGCTTCATACATAACCATGGAGATAAGTTGTAAATTACCAAAATAACTGGCCATATACTATGAGTACTACTTTGAATCCCGTTTAGATTCATTCCATTAGTAGATAATAAAGTCAGGGTAATCGAGATCAATTTTTTTCATTAAGAAGAGTTAGCTAGATGTTGAAGCTTCCTATTTTTGATCTATTCATCTGCATACCATGTCAGATTTTTTGCATCCTTTGCACTACTCTACAGCCGTCTAAATTTAGGTACAATAGGAAAGTACCATAATGCCTTCCCTAGACTCTTCCCATTCTCTTTGTAGCACAAGGCATTACATTTTAGACACTTTATTAGCGATGCATTTTCATTTCTAAATAATATGCAATCATTAAGACAGGTGTGTATTTTCTCACAACTCATGCCAATTAAGCATAGAATTTGTTTTACCTTATACATAGTCCTTGGAAGCTTGTTGTTTGTAGGTAGAAGTTGTTTTATAAGTGTAAGATTTTCTATAAAGCTCTTATCACTTCATCTATTGCTCACTTTAAAGTTGTACAATTTTAACACCATCGACAACTTTGTGAATTTGGTGTAACCAGTATACAAGGGCTTCTTTACATCACTTTTCAATATCTCTAACATTTCAAGACAATCCTTAAGTTCCTTTCAATTGCATTGGCCATCTCTTCAAGATAATCACCCTCATAAGTATCTATGTCATAATCATTTGATTCAAAGCTTCCTTTATACTCCCAATTACTAGTACACTTATCGTCTCTAGTCTCTCCATGCTTATGGCAACACTTGTAATTTTCATCAATTCCATAGCACACTAAATGATCTTCCAACTCAAATGCATTGACTACATCTTACATAAGGGCACACTATTCTTCAAGGGTCATTTATGTAAGATATTAGAGATTTTCTTAATCATATAATTAGCTATTAATTAGGGGTAAAATGATAATTAGTAAAGGATCAGAGATTTGGATTGTTGCTTGATGATTTGTATCTTTGTGATGTTAAATAAATAAATATGGGTGAAAGGATTGCATTTTGGGTTGAAGTGAATGTGCATGGTGAGGATTCTCCTCACTGTGCCACACGCCACGACACAAGCTGTGTGCGCCATAGGGCATAGACTAAAAAATGACCTTAAAAGTTATGGAATAGTTAGTGAGCTCAAAGAGGCGAGAAGATGAAAATGTGAAAGAAGAAGAAAGGAAGCAAGGGTTAGCTTAAGCAAGCTTTTCGAGCATTAGAAGGCACTCTTGACTAGTAACTTATTGGGTAAGCTATGTATAACCCTTACCTTCCATTCTACTTAAATTTCCCTGGGTATGAGTTATAGAGAAATTGAATCAGAGAAATTGAAGCAGTTTGTTTCTTACTCAATAGTAATAAAAAGGTTCTTGAGAGTTAAATTAGAGCTTTGCGACTAGTTTAGAGCTTAATGATAGAGCTTTGAACCTATAGGCTCAATATAGCCCTAATTTAATGAGATTTTGGGGTGGAAATGGTGTAAGACTAGAGTGAGATAATTTAGAGTGATATAGAGTGATAATTAAGTAGTAACTAGCCTAAAATGGTAAGTAAAAAGAAAAGAATGGCCAGTTATAGCCATAGTTCATAATTAAGTAGTTTTGCATAATTTAGTCTAAATGACTGATTGTACCAATTATGTTTAGATTGGTGTATTTTGCGTGTGAGTTGAGAAAGGAAGCTTGTGACAAGCTGTAGTGGTAATTGAAATTCATAGGCAACCTTTCTAGTGACAGAAAAGTTGAGGTAATCGAATAACTTATTATGTTTCACTATTTATTGTAACTATGTGTGAGTTTTCTATGTAGTACATGAAATCATTTTAAACTAAGTATGTTTTGTAGCATTGTATGTTTATTGGATAAAAAGGAACTTTGGTTAAGCAAGTAAATGAAATGGTGTAATTTGATATAGAAATGTATGTATGAGAATTGTGGTAATTGAGAACCTATGATTAGTTTGAAAAGCAAAATTATAGGGGTGGGAGTTCACTCGTGCGGAGTATAGTAATAAGACCATAAGGCATATTCTCCTTAATGCCTAATGAGGTGAGGGTATGAATGGCTAAATTTTAATATACATGAATATATGTGATGAAATATGGTCAATTAAGTGTAATAGATCCTTTTGGACTTGATCCAAGACCTAAAATGGGCTACTAGGACAATAGGATCGATTTGAGCACTTAGGTGTGTGAAATTTTTAGAAAAAGTAACTTTTTACATTTGAGTATCCAAATTCTAATCGAACTATTAAATCACATCTAAACCTATCTCATTAGTTAGCTTATGAGATAAGATTTGTGTGGGCTCTTAAATCACTCTAATTGGACATCATATGTGAAAATGATGCATACCAGAAGTTCGTCATTTTGCTATCAAATGACAGTAGTAAAATTCAGACTTAAATGCCGCGGCACATGTGTTATCCGTCGCGGTACATGGTCCTTAATCTGACCTGATCATATAGTTTTCAATTCATGTAATCAGTGTTATGAATGCATATAGGTTGTTTCCATTGCACATTTAACTAAGGTTATCGCTACCCTACTAAAATAATACTAAGCTACACTAATGTAGTATTAGTATGAATCTAGGTCGATCTCTATAAGGAGGCTTAGTTAGACAAGCTAGAGTGAAGTATGTTACAAGTCAAAAAGATGATTTGGACAGATTTGAGTTTAAAACTAAATGAGCTAATAAACCTAATTCTAAAGCAAATAAATTGAGTGTGTGAAAGCCTATTAAAAGTAAGAACTCCTATATGGTATTAGTTACCTATCTTTGTTTGATTACAACCTAGCTAGTTGGGTTTTTTCTCTCTTTTCTTTGATTTTAGTGACTTACTTATAGTAACCAAGACTTAACTAATACCTTGACCAACCCCAATCAAAAATTATGGTCTTAAAGTGAACCAAAGCAAAGCTAGCATTAAGCCTAACTAAAGTGTTACAAATATGAGTTAATTAGGTCAAGCACATATGAAGGAATCAACATGCTCAAGATTATGATTCATGAAGATATTCACATGCATTCAAGTTGACAAGATTATGATGAGAAAGAAAAACATGTTAAACTCATCAAGCTAACCAAAATTATGAATTAAACTTGAAGAGGCCAAAATTCATGCACAACACATAATAAAACTCAAGTTGTAACAAGCTTCTCTCATTCAATGAATCATCATGTGAGATTACAAGATCAAAGAGTCATTCAAATTTGTAATTCTAGAGAGAGAAAAGTAGAGAGAAGAAATTCAAATCCAACTAGAAAATAATACAAACTCAAGGTTTCTACCTCCACATTATAGCTCCATGGATAATTTTCTCATGAATTTTGCCTAAGGAAGAAAAGGTTTAATCCTTGAGAAAGCTATTATATTTTGTAGAGAAAGAACATAGGAAGAGAATGGTGATGGTTTAGTGAAATTTGGATGGTTAGATCGAAAGATATGGAGGAGAGAGAGTGGAAGTATAGAGAGAAAAGTGAGAGAACTTGAAGAACGTGAAGATAAAGATTCAAAATGTGAGTTAATGATCTAAAAGTTAATCCTATGCCTAGCTAAAATGTGTTCTTGGACAAAATTAGAGTGGTCACCTATTAAACAAGTTGCCACAAAACTTAAAACAAGTCATAAGGTCAAGTGAGGTTAGGGGTAGTCTAGGTTACAAGTCAACTAGGGTGATAATTCCAATGTTGCTCTTCTCATCCCATATGTGCATGGACATGTTAAGCACTTGTGTTCCCCTTAAACACCTTGAAAATCATGTCCAAGATGCCCCAAGATCAGATCTGAATTTTTCTTCAAAGCTTTTCAACCACATTGCAACTATGTTGAGCTTTGACAAGTCAACTTGATCCTTTATGTGCAAGTGCATGAAAAATTCGTGTGTGCCTTATTGGCCTTTATAAATCACACCATTTTCAAGCCCATTCTAGTCTGAAATTTCATGCTCAAGCTTCCCCATTTTCCAAGCCAAGTCTTGAACCAAGTCTCTTTTATGTAAAGTGTCACCAAAGACAACAAAATAAAATTTGACTAAGTTATTTTGCATATGTGATAATTATGAAAATATTCAAACCCTTATATCTTTTTGCATATATTTTCCAAATTCATCTAAAATTTTACAAACACACATGAGAAAAATAAGGTGGTCATGCATGCAAATTAGGTCAAATTTACCAAATTGATAAGTTAACGCAAAATGTTGACTTTTTAACCCTAGGTCCAAATGTCACTTTTAAGACCAAATATTTTAACCCTAATGGACCTAAAAATAATGCACACATAAAATTCCCAATTTTTCCTTAAATTCCCAATAAAGTGTAAAATGACCAAAATACCCCTAACGTACACACTTTCTCACTAGGGCTCAAAACCTTAATTTAACATCTAGAATGCACATTTTAAGGTTTTTTATCATGAAATGTGGTCCTAAATGCTTAAGTAAAGTGTATAACAAATATTACTTATCAACATTGTTCAAAAGTAGTATAATTTTGATGGTTTTACAAATCGGGTCTTGAGCCCATGCTCTTCAAACAAAGTATTTGATTACGGTATGGTATTTATAATGTGGTGAATTTGGTTAACCCTTTCCTACATTTTACATGCTCGGGAGCAAACCTTATAAACTCTTTCACACCATTCAAATACTATTTACTTAATTAATTAGCAGACATCTATTCTTTATCCATAACTTTAATCTAGAAAAGAAAAAATTCATTCAAGAAAATATGATCAGTGACTCATGAATTTAAAAAGGAAAGGAATGATAGAAAGATCATCAAAAAAGAAATTAACTACTCTACATATAATATAGAGTAATTAATGAATCATAAGTCACAATGCTTGAGTATTCACATATTCCTTCAACCACAAAAAAAAATCGACAACATAACGGCATAGAGAAAGTATTTTCCAGGCTCAAGCCCTTTTTTCAATCTTGACATCTCACTCAGCAAACTAATTTCAACCACATACAACCACAACAGTAATAAAATTCTCACAAAATAGTATTTTCAAATTAACTCTAATTATTATAAAATTATATCTAAAATTCATTAAAAATCATAGAAAAAAGAAAAACACCATAAACATAATTTTCAATCAATGTTTTCTATCACATTAATTATTCTAAGGTTACGCATAATATTAGCAATCCTAAGCCAAAAAAACATCATTATTTAGCAAACGTAAAAATCTCAATAAAATAACAATAATTTTTAGAGAAACTACATGTTAGTTTTCATCACCTAAATCAACTCCAATTGTAATGAAAATTATCATGCTAGTACATTTCAATATATAGTTTTGAATGATAAAACTACTCTGATCAAACAAAGCACATAATTTAAATAAAAAATTATTAAAATAAATCAGTCAAAATTCATAAAAAAATATAGTCATCATAAATATCCCATTTTTCATCTTAACAATCATCCTAAGGATAACGATATTATCTACTACCATTCTCAAGTCAATAACACATTGAACATTAACAATTTTTAACACCCTACAATACCAAATGGGCAACAAATGAGTAAAAACTTAGACAAAAAAATCAACTGATAAAACAATTCATAACTTTAAATAAATCAATCCCATAACCTAGAAATCTAAGGATATTAAAAGAAAATGAAGAAAAACCATAGAAATCACACACCGATGTACCTTGGAAAGAGAGAATTGAACCCTAAAGAGAAAGAAACCCAGATGACAAATGACGACATATGAGGCAGTAGCTTCATGTCAAAGAGGATGACAGTGGTTGACGATAGCAATGAAGGAATATTGTGGGAGTTATATCAATTTTGTGTGCAAGTGAAGAGAGGAGACACAAAGATGAATTGGCGAGAATGAAAAATGAGCAATCAAAACTAATTAATAAAAGAGGATAAATGATGGGGTTTTTAATGTTAGTCATTTATTCCATAATATATGACCGGTGTTTTAAATACCCATCATATATTGTGGTAACTTTAAATGATGGGTGTTTAAAACACCCGTCATTTCAAGTTTAATTTTTTTTTTTACCTTCAGAAATCAAAATGTTGTGAACCTTTAAATGATGGGTGTTTAAAATACCCATCATTTAATCCAAGATCTTTAAATGATGAGTATTTTAAATACCCATCACCTGTCATTTAAAGTTTGACAATATATTATGGGTGTTTGAAACACTCATCATATATTGTTTAAAATTTTTTTAAAGCTTTTTTTGTCTAAATTTTAAACTCTATATGACAATTTTTTAAAATACTCATCATTTATTTAAAAGATATAAATGATGGGTATTTTGAAAACCTATCATTTATTGCCTAACCATCACCTACTTTTCTCATATATGATGTATTTCTTTTAACTGTCATTTTTATGGCATCTTATATTCAAATTTTTGTAGTAGTGCAATATGCCATCAACTACGGTGAAAGGTGTAGAAATCCTAATGTAACTCTATTTTTTGCACCATCATTTAGGCTACAGTCACCTAATATGCCTCCTAATCTAAGTCAAAGGCCACCCAAAAGTCTAATGGGTCCATTAGTCATCTAGAAGGGCTATTAACTTAATTAATTTATCAATTTACTAATTTACCCTTCCCTGACTTATTCAAGCGGGGTTTAAAATTTAAGATATTACATGGTGCATTTCATGAGGATAAGATTCTATTTTATTATATAGATGTTATTTTAATAATATATTATTGAAAATATATTAATTTATCAATAATCAACATGATCATAGTTAAAGTTGAACAATGTTAAACAAAACTAGCCACACCAAACCCCTCTAATAAAAAGCGATCATTAGTCAGGCTTGGTTGGTTTCATAAATTCAAAAACTGAATGGGTTGGTTAATGTAACATTCTAAATTTAAATCTAAAGAATTAGTTACTAATCGAGGGTAAATTAATAATTAGTGGATTGATTATAGTTTTGGGTGTTGAGTTTATATTTTGTGTTGGTTGGTGATATAACACATTTGTTACACACTTTTATTTGTCAATTAGGACCATTTTATTATGGTTTTATCACCTCATAGTGCACACATTGCATTAAAATTGAAAATCGTCTAAGTGTCTAGGTTTAGTGCATTAAGGGTATTTTGGTCCAAAAATTAACTTTTGAGAAAATGTACAAGAAAAATTAACAAACTGTATTTTATGTCTAGTTTATGAATGGTCAAATTATATTTTTGAAATTTATTTTAGTTTGGAAGTAATTAAATAAGAAGTCAACACTTTCTTAAGTGTCTTACTTTGACCCAGTTTTCAGGTTATTTTTGTGTGGAGATTTTTATATAATTTTGTGCAACCTAAAAATTGGTTATTTTAATAAATTCTTCCTCCTAATTATGAATTTAATTATGAACATTAATTATATTTTATTATGTCACATGCTATTTAATTGAGCTATGTGATTTATGTGACATAGGTGGCATATGACTTGTGCATCAATTGGGCACTTGAGGTCAACACTTCTAGAGGGAAAAGACTAACACAAAGGGCATGATTTCTAATTCAATTGAGGGATTACATTAGCCTAAATAATGTGGATGACACATGAAAAATTACACACACATTGGAATCATCTACAAATCAATAGGAGGATGCCACCTTGTAAGTGTGATAAGTCTTCTATTTCTATTTTAATTTCTTTTCTTATTTTTTTGATTAAGCTTTAGCTACGGGGAAACTCAAAATTCATGCCATTCACCACAAGAAATCAAATTCACACCACAACATTTCATCATCTCTTCCATTCTTTCTCTTTAATTTATCTTGTTCTTCATTTTCTCCACCTTTTCTCTACTTTCTTTATTTTTCCAACACCCATAACTTCACATTCAACTATCAAACTTCCACAAAACCACCACCATTCCATTCCTCTCACTTGGATGAACCTATCCCTTCTACTTGTAAGGAGATTTGAAGCTTGATTCCCTCATTTTTATGGAGCTCTACTTGGCTATGTCTAGTTCATAGAGAAGTAAGATGGTTTTGATATTTTCTAGCTAAATTTTCCATGGAATCCTAGGAAGGAGTTGATAGAAGAGGAGTTTTGAAGTCTTTATTTGGCTAAGCTCAACTATTTCTTCATCTTGTTTCAATTTTACTAGAATACTATTACTATAGTTAATTGTAGTTTAATTTGCCTTTAGTTTCATGGTTGGTTGTAATTGTTAGTATTAAAACAAGATTGTTGACTTGAATTTCACTTCCTTTTGTTGCTGGAAATTTCTAGCACTTAGTGATTTTGCATTGTAATATGTGATTTCATTTGGTGAATGTCTTGCATTAGCCTAGCATGTAAGCCATTCATTTCATCTCCTACATTCTCTCTCTCTTGTTCTTGGTGTTGAACCTTTTCTTTATCATCTTTCTACATTTTTAGCAACTAACCAGCACCATTTCTCTATTATTTCTCCATCAAATCCACTCAAAACTTCCACCATCCTCTTCTCCTCTCATAGCCAAACTCATTCATATTACTTGGAAGAAGATTTGAGCTCAATTCATCAAGATCAATGGAGCAACCTACACAGTATCTATGTGTTCATGGAGGAATCAAGATTTTATTAGTGTTTTCTAGCTAGAGTCTTCATGGAATCCTAGTGGAGATTTGATAGAAGAGGAGTTTTGAAGTCTTCACTTGGCTAAGCTTAACTATTTCTTCATCTTGTTTTAATTTCAGTAGAATACTATGACTATGGTTGATTGTAGTTCAATTTGACTTTAGTTTCATGGTTAGTTGCAATTGTTAGTATTGAAAGAAGATTGTTGACTTGAATCCTTTTATTACTGAAAATTTTTGCAAGTTAGTGATTTTGCATTGCAATATGTTATTTCATTTGGTGAATGTCTTGCATTAGCTTAACATGTAATTGTATAGTGAATACTTGATGAGTTGCTTCAATTTTCATAGTGTTGAGCTTAGGTACAGCTTTGGGTAGTGGCAATTGTGAATGAATTTTAACTAAACACTTAATTAATTCTTGAGCTAAGCTAGTGAGGTTCCCTAAAGGGCTTGTAATAGCACTTAGGGAATTGAATTAGTGAATTTAGATTGCTTGAGATAGTTGTCATAAATAAATACATTTTGATCCAATAAAGAGAAGTTAAATGAGCTGCCATAATTAATTAAAGGCTTAGATTCTTCCATTAGCAACACCCTAAGGTTCTTACTTTAAAAGGAAAGTCTGTAACATCCTAAATTTCTTAATCTTATGATTAGTGGTTAATCGAGTTAAAGTGTTAATTTATGTGTGATTAGAGAATTGGATGATTACTTGATGATTTGACTTGTTGGTGTGTTGTTTGAGTAGATATAGGTGGAAGGAGTGTATTTTAGGTCAAAACAAGTGCACATGGTGAGAATAAATCTCATTGTGCCACATGTCGTGGCACATGGACCAAAAAAATTACTTCTTAAGTTGTGAAATCTAGTGATTTTCAAAAGTAAAAATCTGAAAACAAACAAGAGAGGGAGAGAAGAAGGCCTGAGAAGCTAGAGCAAGCTATTTTAGGCCACTGGAAGTGATTATGATTGATAACTTATCAGGTAAGCTACACATAACTCTTATCTTCCATTCTACGCATATTTCTTTGAAAATGAGTCATAGAGAAATTGAATCAGTAGAATTTGAGGGCTTTGATTCTTGCCTAATAGTAATGAAAAGGTTCTTAAAAGTTAAATTAGAGCTTTATGATTGGTTTAAAGCTGATCAGAAGAGCTTTGAACCCGTAGGCTCAATTTGACCTTTTAGAGAGAGTTTTAGGGTAAAAATCTAATTTTTTATGAAATAAGACTGGTTGAGGTGATGTAAAGTAGTATTTGGGTAGTAATGGACATAAAATGGATAAATGGAAAAGAATTTATGGATGAGTATAGCTCTAAGTAGTAAAAATAAGTTTGTGAACAAAATAAACCAAATGACTAAAATGTGCCAAATGTGTTCGGATTGACATATTGGATGTGTGAGTAGAAAAAGGAAGCTTGAGATAAGTGGTTGAGGTTATTGAAATCTACAGGTAACCTTTCTAGTAAGAGAAGGGTTGAGGTAACTAAATAACTTCTTTTGTTTAACTGTTTATTGTAACTGTATGTTAGTATGCTATGGAGTGCATGAAATGGTTTTGAACTGAGCATGTTTTATAACATTGCATGATTGTTGTGTGAAATGGCTTTTAGTTGAAATAGAGCATTGAAATGTGATTTCAAATAAAATGTATTATATGCATGTGTCATGTGTAAGAATGAGTAAAATAGTAAATGAAAACCTTAAATGGTTCGAAAAGCCTGATCATAGGGGTGGAAGTTCACCTAAGTAGAGGAGATGGTAAAGACCATATGGCAAGGTTTCCTTAGTGCTTGATAGGTGCAGTGTTGGAAACAATTCTCTTTAGTGCCTTGTAAGGTATAATGTTAGAGAAGATCTCCTTAGTGCCTATTAAGGTGTGGTATTGGAGATGAGAGACTCCTTAGTGTCTATGTGATACAGTGTTGGAGACACGATGTTCCATTGTATGTATTAAGGAAACCATAGTCCATATATGCGTTAAAACGTCTTTGGCCAAGTGATTCTACCATTGTAGGTGAGCTCAAGGCCAATGAGAGTGTACATTAGTCTAAAGTGAGCCTTGTTTTGTGTCAAGGTTATTTAGAGGTTCGGTTGGTAGTGACCATACTTTGTCATGCTATATGATGCTGCAATGTGCTATGAGATGCTATGGAATGTTATGTAAAAGTGGTAAAAAAGTGGGGAATGGATATGTGTTATGTGAATATGAATGGAAATGAGATATGTAATATAAACGCTATTTTAATGAGATTTAAATGGTATATTATGCTTTACTTCCATATCATTGCATGTGATAGTCAATAGGAGTGAGTTATTTTGTTATTGAGATTTTTATCTCACCCTGTGATTATATGTTTATAGGACCAGGCAGTGATCAGGGCAAAGGAAGAGAGTCTGGACTGGCTTGAGTTATGGAAGCTGTGTGACTCCGGAGATTATGTAATGAATAAAGAATTCTTGTGTATATGTGTCAATGAGTTATCATAGGGTTGCATGCATAAATTGAATAGAGATTTTGTGAAATCTAGCCCGATTATGTGTATGTGTTAAATTGAAACAAGAGGCTATGATTTAAATATTTGTGATTGAATTGGTTATTTGTATTAGTAAATCTTAAGCCCTAGTGAGAAATTATGATCAAATGAGTGATTTGGGGCTAAGATTGTATTGGGAACATGAATGTATATGAATGTGATTAGAAGTAGCCAAGTAGGCTAAGTTGTGCCAAGAAATGGCAAAGTATGTGATTATGTGAAATGTGTAAATTGGTTGTTAAAGGGTTAAATTTCAATATATGAGTATGATTAAGGTAGATTGTAGTTAATCAAGTGTATTAGGTTCTTTCAAACTTGATTCAAGGCCTTATGTGATATAATGAGAGAAAAGGATTGATTTGATCGCTTGGGTTAGCAAATTCTTCAGAAAAAGTGACTTTTTGCACTTAGATGTTCAAATTTTGATCAAACTGTTAGATTGTGCTTAAACCTATCTCATTAGTTAGCTTATGAGTTAAGCTATATGTAGGTGCTTGTATCACTCCTATCGAAAATTATATGTAAGAACGGCGCATGCCAGAAGTTCATCATTTTTTCTATCAAACTGATAGCAAAATATCAAACAGGCATGCCATGGCGCAGGGTGACACATGCCACGGTGCATGATACAAAAAAGTTGAGCATGTGGCATAACGATGCATGTATTGAACGCCGTAACGAACAGATCAAATCCTAACTTATTTTTGTGATAAAAAATGCATGCAAGGGAAATGGGATGTGTCCACTACGCATTAGAGAAATCTATGATTTTCTTCCTCTATATATTTCTTTAATTGTATTGTGATTTGAATGGTTTTGTTTAAATGAGTTTTGGGCCGAAGATTTTCATGTGACAGCAGAAATTGTTGTCCACTATGCGACAAAAGCTAATCTTTTGAACTGTCATGTGATAGCAGAAATTGTTGTCATATGCATCGTGGCGCATTGTGTGCCGTGGTGTGGCTCATGGTATGGAGAGAAATAAAGCACGTCACTTTGTACCACATACCATGGCGCATGGTACATTTGTCAAAAAAATAATTGTGCCTCTTTGAGTCTTGATATATATGTTTGAACTTCCGTTAGCCCTCTTATTTGAACATATGTTTTGATGAGTTGGGATCCTGCATTTTGAAAACAAATTAAGGGCTATTATTCTAATATTATATATATGATTGTATTGTGATGTGTGAATGTGACGATAAAGTTCGAATGAGATAAGGGACTTTATGGTTAAAGTTTCAGTTTTTTTCTTTGAGACCTTAACCATACCTTTTAAATTTTTAGATTTATTTTTTTATTAATATTAGGCTATTATTGTTTTTTATTTTTAACTTTAACTAAAGTCCAATCCAAACCTAAAATACTTTAATAGAATCCCTAACAAGACTTTTTAAATTTTTCTATTAGAGAGTCAAATGCATATAGTCAAGTTACTTTAAGAAATAGCTTCCTTTTTTATTTAAAACAAGTTACTTTTCATTACAAACATCAAGACAATTTGTAATAACATTTGAATTGTGTTACTTATAAATGCATGGATTCTAGTGTTTATTGATAATGAAATTTGAATATTCTTATTTTGAATATATGACATTCATTTCCTTTCATAAATAATAAAGCCAAGAATGTGACTTGAAACTAGAATATTGTGGAAAAGAAAGAGAGTAAAAAAAATATGCTTACTGTTAATATATGATTTTATATGTTAAAAAAATAGTAAAACTTGATCTATATATAAATCAAACCAAGCCTCTTAAAAATAGCCGAACAAAACCGTTCTTAATATAAAGCTAATCAAGTGTTATTTTTTTTGTAAATCAATTGATTTAATTTGGTTCATGTTTTGATTAAAATTAAATTAAGGGAGAATTTTAGTTAAGGACTTGGGAAGACATATAATTTCTAGTAGGTCACTAAAGAATTTGAGATTTCAGTTCAATCCTCCAGGACGAAACTAAAAAAAATTGAATGTGGAGAAGATAAAAATACCTTCAATTCAAATATTGAAAAAACCACCAACCACCATCGTTAGAGCACCACTGCCAGTGATCGGAGCCTTGCTAATGACGACAGCCATTAGACCTCTATCATTGGAGCTCCAGCCACCAGGTGGACCACCGCCAGTAGTGGCTAGAGAATTATGAAGAATTAAATTCTCTAAAAGTAGCCAATAGTGCGTGTAGAACCCATAACCCCTTGACTTACTAAAAGAATATAGACTACCAAACTCATTCAATCATATAATGCATAAAATTATATATATATATATATAATAATAAACTATGTTTCCAAACAACTTGATTATTACATTAGTTGTTAATCATGTAAATTTACTTATTAATACCTTAACAAGACTTGTTAATTACTAAACTTTCTTTGTTAACTCCATAATTCCTACAACAAAATTACATTACTTGTTAATCACGTAACTATAGATGTTAATACCTAACAGGACTTGTCAATTACTTAACTTTTCTTGTTAAGTTTGTGACTGCTATAATAGAACTACATTATTGTTAATCGCGTAACCATACTTGTCAATACCTTAATAGAACTTGTTAATTAATTAAATTTACTTGTTAAATCCAAGACTCCTTCAACTGAACTGCATTACTTGTTAATTATAACATCTTAAGTCTTCAATCTAGGAATTTTAAGTATTTATAAGGGTAGAATGGTAATTTCAAGTGAGCTTTTTATTAATGATGTTTATATGAGACCAATATAGTTTTTGAATCATTGGACAGCCTTAGAAGAGAGCTAGATCAAAGTTTACACGAGCCGTGGCATGGAGGAAGGCCTAAAATGAACCTATAGTTCTTTGTGCCATGCATCACGGTGCACATGCAAAATCGATGCTTATCAGTTCGTGAAAATAGACCTAAAATCAAAAAGTAGGATAAGTGAAATCATGAGGAAGCGACAAGGGACAACTGGTGGCTATTAGGGCATGATCTCTAGACCATTTCAAACACATTTGGGGCAAGATTTGTCATTGGGTAAGCTCCCTACGCCTTTCCCTCTCCCTCTATATAGATTTTTAATGCTTTTAGCTATGGTTAAGGCTTGTTTTTAGTTTTTCCTAGGTAATGGACGAACCCACTGACTTAATTAAGGTCTTAGACAGTTAAATCAAGCCTTTAACCCAAGGTTTATGGGTTTAGTTTGGATTTGGAATTTTATTACGGGTTTGAACGAACCTTAGGTATAAATTGAGAGTTTTGGGACAATATGGATGGTTGGATGATGATTTGGTATATTTAGATGTTAAATAGGATTGTTAGAGTGTTTAGGAAGGGTTGATGTTGTTAGATAAGGAATTTGAGTGCTATGGTACTTGGAATCTAGTGAATACAGGGTTTATTCTGAGTGATAATTGAGAATTGTCACTTAGTTGTGTAGATTAAGAGTTGTTCGAGTATTATTATACAAGTGGGAACATGTGGAGCTAATGTTGAATCACGATAATCCTTTTAGTGATAAGGGGTTGAGGTAATAAAATAATTCACACTATTTAATTATATTGCTTAACAGTTTATGAGTAGATAAGTATATTTGTTTACATGTGTTTCAAAACCTTAGCATGTTGCGAAAGATGATTTCTTTGTGTATTAGAAATTATTTTAGAATGATAAAGATTTTTGAGTCCTTACGTGAGAAAAATTGTGGTTTATAGCAAGCATGTAATACGTGTGAAAATTGTAAGCATGATCATGTTAGGAGGTGGGAGTTCACCTATAGGAATGAGTAGTGAAAGTTCATATGACACGTATCTCCTTAGTGCTTAGTAAGGCACAGTGTTAGAGATTACCTCCTTAGTATCTAAGTAGGATACAACATTAGAGATTAATGCTCCGTAGCATTAGTGATGCAATATTGGAGTAACACACCTTAACTCATGTGCGATAGGGGGAGACCATAGTCCAAAAGTAGGATAAAACATCTTTGGCCAAGTAATCCTACCACTAAAGGTAAGCTCAGGCCATTGTGAATGTGTACTTGGTCTAAGAGCCTATGGTTTCAATCAGGGTGATATGGAAGCTCGAATGATAGAATGATCATGCTAGTAGTAAATGATTTTTGTTTCATAGAAAGGATATGTTGAATATGCTAAAAGAGTATTTTTAAAATACATAAGCTTTACTCGCTTTTGGTTGTGTATGTTAATTGATAGTAGTAAATTATTCTGTTACTAAGATATTTATCTCACCTCATGGTTATATTTAATAGGTGAGAGCTCCAGTAGGGGCAAAGGGAAGGAAGGAACAACTAAAGAGTGAAGAGCTTTGTGTCTATAGATCTTCTCTTTCCTATTTTGGGTTTGTAACAAACTAGATTTCTCCCCGTGCGATGCACAAGTGAGATATCATTAATATTATCTAATCCCAAATAATTTTATTGAGCTAATTTGCATGGAAAAATTTGCATGAAACATTTACTAAACATTACAAATTTATCAAGAAAAAAAATTATCCAAAAAAGATTAAAGAAATTTTCACTAAGAACCAATCTTAAGACCTTATGTCAAACCTTAACCATCCTTGAAACTTGATATATAGTTATAAGCTACCTCAAACATATCAATATGAACCTTTATAATCACTTAAAACTATGTGCTCAAGCTATAACAATCATTGGTAAGATAATAAAGGAATGATCTAAGTATAGTAACCACAAGAAGCGGCATTAAAAATAAACATGGCCCTTCATTAAAATTGTAATTTCCACTTGAGGAGAGTTATTTTAATTGAAATGTGACATCATTTTCCATAAAGACACAATTGAAATTTTGTATAAGACAGAGCCAAAGATAATAGAATTTTAGCATTAATAGTATAGTTGGCATATCTACATGTTGTAATGAAGATCCTTAAATAACTTGTCAAACACTTTTTCAAAAGTAGAAACCATTTCAAGCATTAATGTATCTTGGTCAGTTCCCAAGTTATAAACAATATAACCTAAATATGAGTTAACCAATTAACTTGAAGTAAACAAAGATGGGAGGCATTGCGACAACTGTATAAGTTAAACTGTAAAAACTCAATAATCGGTTCGTTGGCTAGAGTCTTAAATTCAACATAAGAAAACACTCAACAATGTCAACATCTTCACATGAGGATGTCAAAGTGCTAGTTGAGCTCATGGATCTATACTTTCTTGAAGACATAGTATTATCATTTCTTGAAAAACCAAATAATGGAGAGCTGCCTCTTTGGAAATCTGACGAAGTCTCATCAATATCTGGTTTTCCTCCATCACTTATCTCATGACTCTGAGAGAATGAAACCCAAAATCACCTATTAATATTTTATCAAACATGCAAATCAGTCAAGAACGTGATTCTAAAAGGTAGGACCTTCCACTTAATAAAAAATTCTCAACTAATGTACAATATAACAATAGAAAAAGGACTCAAAAATAAAAAGAGCTATACAACCTTATCAGCATCACCACTTGAGAACTTTTATAGTCATAAATCAAAAGTCTAATGATAGGAAGATAATGGCATAATTTATCAGCCCAAGAGTAAATGTCATATAATATGTTTAAAATGTCAAAACTATCATGCTTGGCCCCCTCAGGTTTCTTAAAGATGAGGAGACTAATTTCTATAATATATTGCACAAGCCCAAGATGGGACATAAAAGTTGGAATGGCCTAAGGCATCATAGTCAAAGATTTTTGCAAGAAAATGTAGGAAATTTAACGCTTTATTCAAGTTTAAAAGATAGTATTGACGATGAAGTGCCAAAAACTAATTTGGCTCATGCTATTCAATGTCATCAACCATCACACTTGAAACTAAATCAACTAAGGAACTCATCTCACATTAATGAAGCTTGACTAACACTTGTGTTATGAGTTCGTATGGGATGATATGATTGATAATGATTCCAATTTTTATCATAAAAAAATCAACTGCCATGAGATCGTGTGTGTGTGTGTGTGTGTGTGAAATCTTTAAGTGATTACATGAATATTTTACCAATTTATTTTGTCCTTTAAGTTGAAAGCTCTAAAATATTTAACACTAAATTTATGTTTTACTTAGTTGATTTATCATTCATATAAGTAATCTTATATCATCTCAACATATTAAGACCATAAAAATTTAAAGTAATTTCATCTCATCCAAGAATTTTAGAAATTTACAAATTCTAACCATAATATTCATGAATATAAATAGTATATAATTAACATTTTTAGTGTGATGAATAGGTAGAAATGAAAACCTAACATTAAAAAAAAGGAACAGGAAGGGATGGAGTTGAAATTAATGACAGAACATTAAATAAGATGAACAAATGAACTTATTTTACATGAGGTTGGAGTGCAATATAAAAATAGAGAAAAAAATCATTCTTAATTTAATAATATGAAAGAAGCCATGTAGAGTAATCAAAGTATATAATTAATGTCCCAATTACACTTACATAATCTAGAAAAACAATGTTGCGGTGTAACCAAAGTAAGGTAAAACCTATAGTAGAGTAATAAGAGTTCAGTTTAAATCCTTATAATATATAACTGCATAGGCAAAAAGAATATAAATCTATAGAACATGGAAGACAAATATCAAGCAAAAAATGCCCTTTCTTTAAGAATAAAATATATCATCCACAAAGGCTACTTTAGTTGATAAGAAATACAAGTCTCGCATTACAAATACAGTAAGAAATTAGGATGCACAATTAATGACAATATCAAATATTGGTCCGTATTTAACACCATATCTCTAAAGGGCATTGAGTAATATTTAAATCTGATAAGGGCACTTATGTGAAGTGTCAGCCCTCATTGACACAGATGATAGGAGCAGAAGTATGGTAACACAAGTGATATATAGTTAGAGCATTGAAGATTTGAAGTAAAGTTAGCCTTTCCAAAATTACAACCCATTATCTTTTATCTAGGTTTAGTCTGCCAAAATTTATTTATTTTCAATCTTAGATTAACCTTGAAAAGTTATGATTGCCTAATTTTGTTTACCTCAATGGTAAAAATGCAATCTTCTACTATTCACTAATCAACTTCCATGGTTCCCCACCACATTTACATATCAAAATCTAACAATTTAATACAAGATCTGTAAAATCAAAATTGGAATGTTGTCAGCATCTAATCTTGAAGGAGAAGATATTGGGATGTATTTCATATGATGAACAATTATTCATGCACAAGTTAGTTTGATCTCTTTGCAATTTAAGCCTATTAATATATAATATACTGGAGTGGATACCCAACAATAAGAACATAAAGCAGATAAATAAATAGATAGAAGGGGAGGGGTCATGGTTAACTTGATGCTAAACCATGTGCCATAAAAAAATCAACATAGCAATTTCAAATTGTCAATTATAGTTTCAACCTCAGATTTTGAGTTGCACTTCATTTTTGTGTTCTCATAAACCAAAATAGCATGTGCACGCACACACATATCTCTTGCACTAAGTTCCATAGTGGCATTTTACCTCCTAATATTGTTGCCCCCTGACCTTGGATTTTTTAAAAGCCAATACACCACATTGCTGCACCACCATATTAACCATTGATCTTGATGACATGTAATATAAATATAAAGAATAAAATAAAAAATGGAGTTAGAGAAAGCTGTATTTGATAGAAAGCCCTCGTGCAACTGCAAGCATCTCTATCTCTACATATATTGCTCAAGAACCCATGCATCCTAAAACTGAAGCATAATCATATTGGACAGCAAAGATGTCAAAATATAGCTGCTCGTCCGATCCATGCTCTTGGATTATCACATTGGAAAGAAAAAATTTATTTGACTTTGCCACCACTCATAAACCAAGGTAATCAAACAAAAGGACCATATGAGATAAGAAGGCGTATAGAAATAAGACATGAACATAAGCAGAAACTTAAATACTATAACAATGTCCGTTCTTTTGGCTTTTGTCTTATTTTTCTCTTAGCAAATTACTTTCTGATGATGTTCCACCAAGGAGAATTATAATAAACCTAAGGCTAATCCAGAGATACAACCAATCTATGAGTGTATCTAAATAAAGACTAAAAAGACAAAGCAATATCATCACAGCATATTAAACCAAATGCACCAAATTTGTTATTAAGGAAGGTAATTCATCCCTTGAGATTAATCAAAGTAGCAATAAGAGGAGGAAAAATGATTCATAGCAGAAGAGTAGCAGAAAATGTTAATCAAAATAAATACAATGACATCATCATTCTCCTAGAGTATGCAAGATGCAAGCATCACTCTTGCAAGTTACATACCAAAGTTTGTACAATACTTAATAGAAGTAGGCAATTAACAACAGAGGCAACACATAAACATAGAAGAGAACCTTATCCTAGCATAAGTTTCCAAATGGTAATTATATGTAGTTTAACCAAAATGAATAATCTATCATGACATCAGTGCACGTCAAACATAGCAGAAACATGAATTCAAATTAAACCAAATGAGCATATTCCATATCCTATATCTTTTAAAGGAATGATAGAATTATCCTTTGGTAAAGAGATTTCAAAAGGAATAGTTTAGCCAACACTAGCAATTGTAAGATGCTCACCTTGATCCTTTATATGTGAACAAAATGAGAAATTTAATTATTATTTTTAGTAAGATTTTATCCTTGTCAATGATACACCAAGAGTGAAGAGGGTTCACGAAATTAAAGTTGCAAACTTTAAACATGATTTACAACCCCAAAGCATACCTGAAATATGACACATTCTAGAGTGTGCATCAAGAGAAATGGGAAACAAACAATTAGCAAGCATACCTCTTCCCTAAAAGGGACAATGGAAATAAAACAATCAATTCTTATCTCATACCTGATTTGTTGTTGCAAGTCCTCCTCAAAGGTTCTTCGGTGCTATTTCTACTATATATACTGGGACTTGTTCTAATATTTGTTAAAAAATTATAATGGTGTAATCAAAAGTCAACAAATGCATCAAGTTAATTAGCAAGAGCTTACTAAAACATAAAAGTACAACACAGTCACTTCACTAGTAAAAAAATTCCCAGTCAAGAGCTATAAATTTCATTGAATTCTAGAGAAACCCATAAATATGAAGGAAATTAGAGAAATTGGGCAATCCCAACCTGGCATTAGCCAGAACCCAAATCTCACATATTAAGAAAGCACACACATGTAAGCCAAAAAAGTACTTGAGTTCACCCTTCCCGAGGATTGTAGACAAAACTACTGCAATAACCTAAAAGATTAAGGGTGTAGTTAGCTATTTCACTAGTTAAAATTATCAACCAATCGAGTCTACTTGTAGAGTAAACAACTGGGGAAAGGGATGGGGTAAGGGAAGAAATGGTCAATTCTAATCTTACATTAGCCAAAATCTGAAATACATCAATTAAGAAAAATGGTGCTCGATATGAAAACATCAAAAGAGAAATAGTAATTTCATTGTAACCTTAATTGAAGATAAAGATAAACTTACACTTATGATTGGAGAGCTTCAAGAAATTTGTCATGCTCCTGCTCCATCTAGCTCTCCCTAGACTTGGTAACATGTATGGTTTTAGATCTTCTTGCTTAGATCCTCCCCGTAGGAAGCCGTACTAATGCCAACGATAGTGGCCAGAAAAGAAGAAGCCATGACAGCAGCCAGAGGTGGGGACGTGCGATTGACATTGGGAAGCCCCATCTTAGCGACATTGAAAAAGTAAAAGCCTTGACCTGGGTTCGAATTCACCAACACCATAAGAGAATAATTTTGAGATATAGTAGCAACCAAGGATGATGATGAATGTGTAGCTGGTGATTTTAGTAGTCTTGTTAATGTTCTTCTCGCTTAAACCTTTTCTCACGTCTACGGCTTCTGCTTTCATCACTAGGTTTCAGAAATAACTCAACGGTAACAGCAAAGACAATTTTTAAAAGCCTATTAAAAAAAGAAAGACAATAAGCTATTAAATAATTAAATAAATGAAAACAAAAGAGAGCAGGAAAATTTTGGAAGCTCGCCAAGGAACACCCGAGAATTAGAAGCCCACCAACAAGCATCACACACGAAAACATTGTTCAA
Organism: Prosopis cineraria; assembly: GCF_029017545.1. Classification (NCBI taxonomy): domain Eukaryota; kingdom Viridiplantae; phylum Streptophyta; class Magnoliopsida; order Fabales; family Fabaceae; genus Prosopis; species Prosopis cineraria. The sequence goes on along the minus strand of NW_026555336.1, from coordinate 11,854,012 downwards.
GTACTGTTCATGCCAACTTCCTAAATTGATATAGATTATAGATATGTCATGTTGTATGCTAACTTAGGATCATTACATTATTTTGCTATCACTTGTATGAAACTCTATGTAATGTGTGCATATCTCGACTTAAAATTATGGTGCTTGTGGATAAGTGAGTCTAAATGGCCAAGATACTAGTATAAGTGATTTATTGTGTTAACTAAGAGCTAAACTGACCAAAATGAGATTTATGTTGAATTTTATCCACCCCTTTGTATTGTTGAGAAGTAGGGGTTTGTTGGTCATTTTGCATATGATTATTTATTTGTTATATAATCGGCCATGTGTGTTGCATGTGATTCATTTGAGTTGGTCAAAGTGGTTATGAAACTAATGGCACTAGGTTGTGGATTTTGAACACCATTCGTTGTGTTTTAGAATGAAAACAGACCATTTTGGGTTCTAGTATCTATTTTTTTAACGGTTAAGAATTTGGGTGTGAGACCGGTGCCATTAGTTAGAAGGTTCGAAGAGCTTTGTGTAGAGACTTGACCCATTCAAATTGGATGATGAATGGCAAAATGGCGCGCTCTAAAATTTCAGAGTGCTATTATGACAATGGGTTTGTGCTATGGTGTATAGTAGTTGTGCCGCGGCACAATGCATGCTAAGGGATTCATCCCTCTGTGCCATCCATCACGGCAAGTATGGCCTACACCGCGACAGACGGGCCAGTTTCTAGAGGAATTCCAATTTCCTTCTACTTATTTTCAAATGTTGATTATTTCTCATGCTTCCTTTATTTTGTTTGATTTATTTTAAATCATAGTTTGAGCTCAAACAACTTTTAGAACGGGTTTTTTTGGAATTTTAAACTAATTACTTTTAAACCCTCGAGTTGTGATAATTGTTACTTAGGATTTTAATTAGTCCAAGTTATCACAACATGTTAGAGTGTTGTCCTGGTAATGTCAAGACAAACATTACATTAATCATATAACTTTACTTGTTAATTACGCAACAATATTTATTAATTGCACAGCTTACAATAATAAGACTTATTTAATCGTTGTTTCAAAAAAGCAACTAAATTATTTGTTAATTGGGTAACTTTACATGTTAATTTCTTAATAATACTTGTCAATTGTTTATTGTTACTTGTTAAATGAACATATAATTTACATAAAAATTTTGTCAGATAACAAAAGTGACGACAGTTGGATCTCCCTTATCACATAATTTATTATATGATATAGTTTAAATGATCATATAATTTATTATACTAAATAATAATTTACATATAATTTAGTATATTTTCATTTAAATTATACTAAATTATAATTTAGAAATTATATGTTCATTTAAATCATTTTATATAATTTATTATACTAAATTATAATTTAGTATAATAAACTATATGTTCATTTAAATTATATCATATAATAAATTATATGATAAGGATGACCTAACTATTGTCACTTTCATTATCTGACAAACTCAATTTTTTATGTAAATATATGTTCATTTTACAAGTGACAATAGACAATAGAGAATTAACAAGTACTGTTGAGAAATTAACAAGTTACATAATTAATAAGTAATTTAATTATTTTTTTGGAATAATGATTAAACAAGTTTTGTTATGGTATTGACAAGTCAAGATGTGCAATTAACAAGTATTGTTGCATAATTAACAAGTACAGTTACATGATTAACAAGTAATGCAATTCAGTTGAAGGAGTCATGAATTTGATAAGTAAATTCAAGTAATTAACAAATCTTGTTAAAATATTAACAAGTACAGCTATGTGATTAACAAGTAATGTAGTTTTATTGCGGAGTAACAAAGTTAATAAGGAAAGTTAAGTAATTAACAAGTCATGTTAAGGTATTAACAAGTATAATTACACGATTAACAAGTAATGTAGTTCAGTTGTGGAATCATGGAGTTAACAAGGAAAGTTAGTAATTAACAAGCCTATTACAGTATTAACAAGGAAAGTTACGTGATTAATAAGTCATGTAATATTTAAGTGGTTTGGAAACATGATTTATTATAGATATAATTTTATGTATTTTATGATTAAATGGGTTTCATGGCTTAGTGGTCCATATTTTTTGGTGAGCCAAGGAGTCATAAGTTCTACGCCCACTTTTGGTTACCTTTAGAAAATTTAATTCTCCATAATTCTCCAGCCACTATTGGTAGAAGTCCAACTGGCGATCGGAGTTTCGGTGACAGAGGCCTAGCAGTTGCAGTTGCCGGCAAAGCTTCGGTCACTAATGATGGTGCTCCAGCGACAGTGGTTAGTAGTTTTTTTAATATTTAAACTGAGGGTATTTTTATATTTTTCACATTCAATTTATTTTCGGTTCAGTAATTGAAGTTTTAAATTCTTTTAGAATTTACCAAAAATTATGTATTTTTTTAAGTTCTTAATTGAAATTCTTCCTTAGAGTAAATTACATTTTTATCATCCTTAATTACAGTTGAACCTCAGTCTAATCATTCAACCGTGAATCGGATTCAGGGTATTTCATTAGTTCAACGTTCCATCCAGTATTTTATTTTATTTTATTTTTTATTTTTTTGGGTAAAATGTTGCGTGTAGTTTTGACAACACAGGTCCTAGTGGGAGGAAAGCAACCAAGAAAAGCGGTGGGTATCACCTCAGGGTTGGGGCGGCTGTCAAACGTTAGAACGACACGTGGTAGTAAAAATACGACTGATCTAGTCTTCACATCAAGAAGTACGGACACGTTTTCAACCGCCTTTAGTGTTCTGCGCAAATAGCCAATAACTGAGACACAGATGTCACTCAAGTGGCACCATCTCAAGTCTCCACCTCACCGTCCTTTTGTTTTTTTTTCCTCTTCTCCTTTTCCTTCTACTTTCTTTTGCCCGAATTATTGTACAGTTCTCTCGTATCCGTATGTATTCTCTCAGCAATTTCGTGCAACATTTAAGATATAAGTTATATATTCCATTTTGATCTCTCTTGTGCATGGCATGCACACGAACCTATAACTTATATATATATATATATGGAGTGTCTTTGAGTTTAAAATATAAAATATTACCACTGAAAAAAATATGAGATATTTTTTATCCGTTAGTGTTGATCTAAAATGTAAAATGCGATACAAAAATGTCAATAATATTATATTATTATTTTTAAAAATGTCATTATTTATTGTATTGAAGACAGAGATTATATAAAAAAATTAAAGATAATTAATATCAGTAACAAAGCCAAAACCTTGAGTTAATGGGTAATTTTCTTTTAAAAGAATTAATAATTTAAAAAATAATTTAATAATTGAAAAATGGTCAATTATATAGATTTATTGTATTATTGGATTTGGAGTTAAAAATTTGAAAATTTTGGGTTCAAGTTTAGAGAAAGAATCAAAATAAATTTATTGTTCAAAATATTAAAAAAAATGGCTTGTAAAATATGAAGGGGAGGGATGTAAAATTTAAAATTTCATACCCATTATATGTAATATTCCCAAGTGAGGGGCATGAAAAGTAGTGATAATTTTTTTGACCATTTTAATGATAAACTACTTTTAACTACTTCTCTTGTTCCCTGTGAGTAATTAAAAGTGTATTATATTTTGAATTGGAGGGAGTATAGTTTTGCACCAAAGGGATGAAAGCTAGATAAAATAAGAGGGGCTACAATTAATTTAGAATTTTATAAGGAAAAAACTTATATACTTAACATTATATATTCAAGATGCTTTTGTTTTTAATGAAATCAAGACATGCACGTAGATCTTTATGTATTATTTATTTCATATGTAACTCTTGCTATTAATATTATTAAAATTTTAATATCCACTTATGTTGATTTAAATAAAAAATTATTAAATATATAAGGTTTACCTAGATCTTTAGATAAAATTAAACATAATTTAAAAGGGAATTTTAACCATTTTTAGCAGGACCTCTAGATGCCACAAATACATCATTAATCTTACAAAGAAATAAGGGAAAATTGCTAGTAAGTTCTTCCTTAAAGTCAAAATTGTGCTGGAGAATCAAAGGACTAGGGTGCAAGTAGATAGGCTTGAGATGTCATGGTTATCTCCTTGCACCTTAAACCTATCTACTTGCATCCATTTCCTTTAGTCCTTCATCACAATTTCAATTCTAAGGAAGGTCTTACTAGCAATTTTTCCTATTACTTAACCTTCAATGAATCCCCCCAATGTAAATCAATGGCAAAATTTATTGGACATAATAATTTATAATTTTATATTAATTTTAAATTTTGATGATGATAAATATAGTTGAATTAACATAGTTAATATGTTTGAGAAATATAGAATAATTAACTATATGTGTAACACTTACCCCGAGTGTTATCCAAAAATCACACAATTCAAATAAACTGAGTGTGGTTAAGGAGTTAATCCTAAAACTAACTTAGAAAACAAACCATTTAAATCACTAAGCAGAGACACAATTGCAAAGTAAACATTTAAAACCTTTTTTAAATACAAAAAATTTATAGGTTTTACCTATAGCGCACAGAAGCAAGCTAGGCAAAAGCGAGGTAAAAAGATACTGTCATGACAACATTAAATTGCTGTCATGACAGCCCTCCTGGGCCAACTTTCAGGAGGCGCTGTTCTGTCATCCAATCCCCAATCGAATAAATTTTAAAGCTCACACGTCACATTCAATTTTAAAGAGTACTATTAGCATACTAAATTTTGAAAAGATCCAATAGACAAATTGAATTTCGTGCATATTGCTGTCATGACAGCATAGCTCCTCCGGACTAAATTTTGGAGTGCTCTATTTCTCTGTTCGATATCCGATTGATGTGATTCCAAAGCCCACACGAAGCTTATAAAAGGTTTTACTTGTGACCTAAATTTTAGATAAATTTAACAATCAAATTAAAATTTGGACTCTCGGATTCAAAAGTACAGTTTTTTAGTAAAAACCATTTTTAAAATTGTCCAAATCTCATTCTAATGGTCACAAACCTATGAGAACACTTTGGACACGTCATATACGACTAAAAAAACCTGATAAAACATTTAAATGATAGAAAAACCTTTTATACTAAAATTTGATCACTCAGATGCCGTTTCCCAAAATGGACCCTAAACTCCCAAAATGCACAAATCACATAAGAGTGGCAAAAAACTATTTCAAATACCATATACACATATGAATACACACGTTAAACATTTTCACTTGGCTCAGAGATCTTTGTGGGGCCCAGGCACCTACTCTCTCTCTATCCAAGGTATATGTTTGCTCTTAGCACACCATTTGCAATGCAACCACTTTGCATTTCTTGTGGAATCACATATATACTAAAATAAATATTTGCTTGTAGTGAAAACTTGGTCTACTAGATAAATCCATCAAAACCACACACCATAGCCAAGTTTCCTAGCCACAAGTCTACAAGCAAACAAAAATTCATACACAAGCCATACAATCCACACATACTCACCCACATATACATAATCACATCCTACTAGCACCATAATTCTAAATACATTACAATAGATTTGCTCAGAAGAAAGGGGTTAAAGTTTTTTTCAATTCACAAACAACCCCTAGCTTTGCTCCTTTTCCCGTCCTCCACTGGTTCCTTCACCTGGATTTGGAAATATTGAAAAGAAAGGAGTGAGACAACCACAATCTCAATAATAAAGAAATGGATATTCCTTATTACAAGGAAAGCCATTGTCAAGTAAATAAATAATAGATTCAAAATAATATATAATTAATCAATTAAAATGTTTGAATGCATAAGATAGGCCGATGTAGCCTTTCCTGACCAATAGAATGCCCCCTGGCACTCTTTAGCTTGTAGGTAAACCTTATACCCACTGTACCTCCACAGGCACAACATATAAATTAAGGCATGATCCGATCCACCAAACTGCCTATGCCCCTTCGATGTGAATCCTGAGCAGTCAAAGCTAACTCCCTCTTAAAAACAGCCCGACCTACTCTCCATGTGAGGGCTACCTTGGCCTAGGCACTCAAGCTCACACTTCATATACCGGATTCCCTCTCCTATTGAGAGTTGTTGAACACTCAATCCACTAACTACTTTAGTATACTGAGCCCACAATATGAAAGGCAACACTGAGTACTGACGGTGAGCCATAGAATATCACAAGACCATATCTTTCTATTAGTGAACTCCCACTAAGTTCATGCCTCCTACCCTTTTTCTACCTTTCTCGAGTATTGACCGCTTCAACACTCAAGGTAGTATAACAATCATAATTCATCCCTTAAGCAATTCTTTAGCCTATCTAAGGTACTAAACCTAGTTACACTTTTCTAAGTGCAACTCTTAGTTTTTTATGATTATAATGCATGCTAATAATCTTATTTCCATAAGTAACATCATTATTAAATAGATCGTAAATATAAATATATTATTATTAAAATAATACCCCATAAACCCTTCTAAAACATATTTTATTTGCATTCAATTGTTTAAAACATGTAATGCATGCTAGACAATATTATCTACTCAAAAATAGTTAAACAAAGTAATAAAAAATATAAATTCCCCTATTATCTCAACCCTTTGGTACCAAAAGGGTTCCTCTTATATAAAAAAGGACTTGGCTTGTTCCTTAACTTCTCAATAAGTTCCACCAACAATTTCCTACAACATATAAGTGATCCACATCACTTATCATGACAAATAGCATTAATGAAGACTATAACTCATACTACACAACTTGGGTCAATGAGTCATAATCTATCCTAATGGTCCATATATTAAACCAACCATTCACATAGTATCACTTAACTACAAAAACCATTTATTAGCTATCACTAAGCCAATTTTCAATTTATATAATTTTTAATCAATTAAAAACTTTCACTTAGTGTTACTAACTTTCACCATTAGCCCTTATAATTAAAACCAAACCTTAATTTAAATCTTATTGGGCTTAAATAGCAAAATTATAACTAAATCAATATACTTAAACTATTGAGGGGCAAAACCCAATCTCTTGGGTTTGACTTTTGCCCTAAAACTCCATTTTTCATCCAATTATTTGCTCAAAACATTAGGGCATCATGTAGAAACTCAAAACAACCTCCCAAGAATTCAAAGAAACTAAAGCTTACAAGAATAAAGCCTTTGGAATCAAAATTCAGAAATTCGCTCTTCCAAAAATTGAAGAAAATCAAGAGGGAAGGAAAAATATTGAAGTATGGAGTTTACTTATCACGTAGCCAAGCTTACAATGGCCGTAAAGCCTTCCAAATTTGAGCCCAAGTCCCTCTCTTCCTCCTCTCTTCTTTCTCTCACTCTCGTCCGTGCATTTCTTTCTTTCCTTTATTTCTTTCTTTTCATTTCTGCGTTTTATTTGCTCTTTAAAATGCTGATCTAACACTTTAAAAAATTACAAAAAAGGGCCCAACATTTTTTATTATAGCACAAAAGCTTGGGTCAACTTTGGTAATTTTTCTCATAGTTAAAAAATCAAATAAAACCAAACTTTTGCTAAAAAAATTTAAACTCTGAACCTCTATCAAATTATTTTTAACTTTAATTTAATTATAAATATTTTATTTTATTTTTAAAATAAATCTGAGTCTTAAAAATGTCGGAATGTTACAATATGCTTATTGTTTTTATAAATATAATAGTTCATTATAGCTATGGAACAACATACTTTCAAATGTTTTACTTATATTATTCCATATTATATGAATTTTGGGGAAAATGATTAATGTGCACAAAATTTATTTTATACTTTATTATATTATATTTTCTTTAATGTCTTGATCCTAAAATGATTATATATCCAAGATTGTTCAAACTATTATTTTTCATATTTTGGATATATAAGACTTTCCATCTACAAGACAGAATAACTTTTATATGTGTTCTCATGCATATTGATACTTGAACTAATTACTTTGTTCATGTCATATTATTAAAGGTTATTCAAAGTAGAAATGAAAATAAGTATGAAGAGGAAGCCATTAATGTTATCATTAGCATGCTGCACACAACATTGAAAAACTTAAAAATGAAAAGAAAGATGATCCAAGAAGACCATAAATAAATGAAGACATACATATTTGGATACATCATAGCCTTAAACTTGATATGTATACTATCTTTAGGCTAAAAATATTTATGTTAAATTCATTAATTTTTATATGCATTTATTTTAAAGCGTAACATGCATTTTGGTTCTAACAAATGGAAAGTGAGATATAACCTTTTTAATTTTGTTTTTAATCATTTATATCTCACATGATTTGAAAATGTTTTATTATAAAGATTATTTAAAAACTAATTTCACAAAGTTTATTAAAGGTTATATTTACCTAAAGAGGAGTCATATTATTAACACTTGAAGTATATGCTTTTGAGATAAGAGTTATATATTCAGTTTTGTCATTTAATTAGTATTTTCACTATATCTCTTAATATATAAATTCCTTTTGTGTGAAAATTTTTATTTAAAAATATATTTATAAATCTTTCTAAGGACATCTACTTCATTCAAAATAAAGTTTATATGAAATAGAAATTATTTTTCAAAATTGGCTGTTAAAGCTTCCATAACTGTAGAAAAACGTTCTTGACCTTTGCTCACTGTTTTGACCATATCTCTAAAACTACAATGAATTGTCAATTGGGTCTTCTTTTGTTCGAAACTAGTCATCCTGGACTTCAAACCATATGTCATTTGCCTAATTTCAATTTAAAATGAAAGAGTTGTGATCTTTAGAAGTTAACCTGTAGTCTATGTTTGTGCTGTTCAAGTTTGATGATATATCTTCTAATATATCACTTTCGAAAGTGACTCCTCACTTTCGAAAGTCTCCCTTTGATTTACAAAAAATCATATATCCTTAAAAATCCTTTGTTTTCTTTTTTCTTTCGAAACTCTATGTCTTTACATACTCTTATCAGCAATATTTCCACTCATATTTCGAAAGTCTCTCGTTTGCACTTTTCTTTCTGTCTTCTTATTTTCAAAAGTGGCTTATCACTTTCGAAAGTGTCTCCTCAGTTTCAAAAGAGACATCCCAGTTTCTAAACTCCCTTTCTGATTTACAAAAATCTTCCAACTTTTGATGTTTCTTTCTCTGTTTCGAAACTACTTGCTTCCACTCTCCCTAAATATCGATACTCTTCCTTCAGTTTTGAAACTATGTGTTCACGTGACTTTCCATCTAGTTTCTCACTTTCAAAAGTGCATAATGACTTTTGAAAGTGTCCTCTTGAACTTTGAATAATTTCCAAACTAAGAACATCTTTCGAAAGTCTCTCTAAACATTTGATTTTATATATTCTAAATATTTGAAAGTGCGCGCCTTGTCAATTTTGAAAAATGCTCTCTTTACATATAAAAGACAAGCATTAATTCTCTGATTTCTTACCATCCTTTTAGAACCCAGTTGCTCTAATTCCTAAGATTATTTATTCTGATTCATTATAACATCCTAATATAATATAGGAATGCAGTTGTGCTTAATTGTGATTGATTTCATAAATTAAGAATCATCAGGTTTAATTAAGCTAGCTAGGTTTGATTATGGTCAATGATTTTGAATTTGATGGAAGTATAATGAGGTTTATCAAGGCTAATATTGATTAGGAATTTGATTATAAATTTTGTTTGGGGATTTAGAGTGATAACATTGAGGTTTTGTGGTGAATTGGGAGAGGAGAGGTGATTCTACCCATCTCCATCTTCAGACATGACACCAAGGGGTGTCTTAGCCCATGGACTAACCTAAACATGATTTATCCACTCATGAATGTGAATAGAGGAGGCAAGCCTAATTTACATCTGCCCACAAATATAAAATGAAAATAATTGCACGTGGATGAAGGCATTTATATCAATCCCTGTTTCAAAAATTAAATCAAAATGCGAGGAGAAAAAAGAGGAGGTAGAGATCGGTGACATTTCTCTACTATGGCATAAATTTTCAGTGCCCTGTGTGTGATTTTGAGCTCGAGAACCACTTAGGATAAGTTGCTATGGTAGTTAGGCATGCTATACCTTGATTATTCATGAAGAGAGAATATATGGTCAGAAAGTGGAGTGTAACCTTGGCTGGGTTGCTTTCCTTATTTGGTGTGCTTAAGTCCGTCTAGTTACATAGACCTAACTCAATTAAGTTTAGCTCATGGATTCAGTTGCTGGCATTAAGGAGGTTCAGATGAAAAGTGGAAGCATGCATGTGTGAATTGTGATATATGTGCATAGTGTGTTATGCTTTGATTATATGTTATACTATGTGCTCCCACTTTACATATTCATTTGTGTTTTGGCTAATTGACAGATGGTTTAGTTATTTAGTTACTGGAACTCTATCTCACTCTTTGTTACATATTTTCAAGTAACATAGATGATAGGAGCAAATGAGGAACTACTATATTGCCAACTAAGGTGCATGATTATTTTGGTTTTACTTGCATGAAATATATATACATTGTTATAGTGTAATTTGGATTGAATATGTGATTTAATGAGATAATTGTATGGTGAGGCTAAATTATTACTGCAAATGTATGTTTTGATATGCTAACCTTGATGTAATGCCTTATTTGGCCAAGGGATTATTATAGTAAAAGTGCCCCTTTGTGTCTATTTTTGGGATGAGTGGCCAAATTTTTTGTAGGCTATGATATTATGACTGTGATTGATCTATTAGGTGTGTAACAACCCATTAGACTTGGTTCAATCCTCAAAGAAGTTTAATGGCATTTCATTTGGGTTTAAAAATGTTGGATGCTAAAGGTTGTATTAAAGTGACCATTTTACATCCAAGTGTCAAATTTCTAGATAGGTTATCCATTTGAAGTGAAACAAGTGCTATTGCTAGATATTCGAACAAACTTTGTATGGGCATTAGAACTACTCCAATCAAACGTTGGGTGGCAAAATAATGTGTAACATCCTAAATTTTTAATCTCAAGATTAGTGGGTAATCGAGGGTAAGGTAATTGTGAACACTGTATTTTGTTCGGGCATATTTTTACATTCAATAAAAATAATAACAAATTTAACCAAAAAATATATGCAAAAAAAAATGAAATTTAATCCTTTTCAGGATTATTTTTTTAAAAAAATATATTCTAACAAAATAAGAAAAAAAGAGATATTCTTGCTTAATTCTCTCTTTATCTGATTTTCAAAATCATGATTAACATAATATGAAAAACAAAAAGAAAGCATTAAAAAAAAGAGAGGCATTAAGTAATAACAAAACAAAAAAAAAAGAGAAAAATAATAATAATAATTGGGCGGATGAAACGCTGAATGACCAGTATTTCACCCAGCCCTTGAGCTACTTTTCGGGAGAACACAAAAGGGGCCACACACGCGAGCAGAGGAGAAGAAAAAAACACATAAAAAATGATATAAGCTGAAGGTTAAACGCTGGAAACCAGATCTAGCGTTTAACCATAAGCTCCTAACCCTTCGTTCAGACTCACATGCACAGAGAGAAAAGAAGAAGCAGAAATACGAGCAGAAAAGGAGACACACGAGCAGACACGAAACTCACGCACAGCAGGAATGCAGCAGAAGTTAGAGGGAGAGTGAGAAAGCACACGTATGAAAAAGAAGAGAGAACAGCAACAGAATAAAAAAAAGAAGCACACACAGTCAGAAACAACACACGGAATAGCACCTACGCAGGAGAAGAAAACGGATAGAACGCAAAGAAAAAGGGAAAAACTTCTGGAGATAAAAGACAGCCACAGCCCAAAAGAGAGGAAGAAGACGTGCACGGTAAAAGAGAAAAATGAGACAACACGTACACACACACACTTTCAGCCATGCAGTAGAAAAAGGAGAAAACAGCAGAAACAGAGATGCAGGCACAGCAGCATGCACACACAAAACACACACACAGCACGTAAACTCTTCACACGCAACTCTCCCTACTTCTGTTTTAAAACAGACAAAACGGGAATGAGAAGTGGGGGAGGAGATTTTCTGCCATAGATAAAAATAGAGAGAACCGATAGGGGGAGAGGTGACAGAAGAGAGAAAAAATAGAGTATGGAGACTGCACACAGATAGGCAGAGAAAGGAGGGGAGTTTACACGTAAAAGAAGGGACCGACAGTGGGAATGAGGGGGAGATGGACGATAAGAGGAAAGAAACAGAAAAAGAAGAGTAGAAAACTGAGAAGCAGAGATAGGGAAGAGAGGGAGACGGAGAGAAAAATAGAGCACAGACCGAGAGGGATTCAAGCCGCATAAAAATAGAGGGAAAGTGCCTGACCGAGAGTTTGGCAGTGGGAGAAAATGAGAGCGAGACGAAGAAGAGGTTAGAGAAGGAAGAGAGATCGAGATGATGAAAAACAGAGGACAAGAGACAAGAGAGAACTGAGAAGAGGGATAACAAACGCACGGACAAAGACAGAGAGTAAGTAACACAGAGAAAAGTGACAAAGCCAGGGAAAAGGGCTGGACGCAATAGGATTCCACCGTGAGATCTGGAGTTGAGGTTCAAGAGGGTGGTTATGGATTCATCACCGATGGATTGGCCGTGTTTGCCACTAATTGCAAGTAAGAATTACTTCTAAGTCCTTGTTTTAAAAATATAAATTTTGCAGTTCTTTTTTTTTGAAACCTTTGGCTTCAATGACATATTGTTTTTGCCACGTTTGTTATGCATTTCCTTTGAATAGTTATTCATTTATGAAACATTATATCTTATTGTGACACAAATAGAGTCCAATCAACTATCATGAATTTCAAAGCTTTGACAAAATTTTAGTGTGTTTGCTTAAAATTAAAATGAAGTTTTTCCACTGGTCTACTGAATATCTTTGCTACTATTTAGTGTTGTTACGCATTTTGGTATAGCTTAATGTGGTTCTATTAATATCAGAATTTGCATTTACTCTTCACACCTCTCTTTCAAAGTTCACCTTATAAAATTTAAAAAAAAATCTCCACAGGCATTTTGAATGATCACATATTGTGAAAATCAATAAGATTTCACAAGTATGAGATTTAATTTTGTATATAATAATGTGAGTTTCAAAGACTCATCATTATAATTAATTTTCTTTTTATAATAAATATTTAAGTCTCACGTGAGATTTCAAGAATCTTCATAGAGAATTAAATTAATTGTCTTATTGTATAGGATAATAAATCCTCGTAGATATCACAATTCTCAAATTATATGAATTTTGTAAAAAAAATAATAAATATTTTTATATATTATTAATTAATTAAATTAATAAATTTAAATTATAATCATATTGTCTAATTAGATCTTTTAGTCATATGAGAGTTTTGAACGTCTATAGACCTCCAGGATAATCATCTTACCATGAAAGTCAATAAGACTTCGCAGGTATAGTGACTAAGATTTTTATATTTAAAAATGTAAATTGCATAATTACACATTAAAAATGTACTGAAAATATTTACATTATTTCACTCATTTATTGTGAGAGATTTTAAAATCATCACAGATATTTAGAATAACTGTATTATCATATGATTTAATAAGGCTCTACAGGTGTAGCAGTTAAATTTTCTAAGAAAATAATAAAATAAAAATAGTTTTTAAACTCTTTTCTTTATTCCAAAAATTTAAAAAATAGAGGAAATAATTGAAATTTAATCACTTTTTGCATTTTAAAACACACATATCAAAATTTTAGAAAATTATTTTATTTGCAAAAGGGTGAATTATTTCTGATTAATTTCTCTTCAAAAAAATATTTTCACCAACAAACTTATAAGCCCGAACTACGTGGACTTTGATCCCCATCACAGGATACGTAGGCCTCAGAGTCGAATTCTGAGTCAAGTCCTCCCTCATAAATAAATAAATATTTCTCACTTAATTCTTATCATTTTTATATCAAACACATGACTATAAAAGGGATAATTAAAATACTTTTAAAACCATATTAATATAGCACAACAAACTTGAGGTAACCGTTCTCGCGAACGGGTGTTGTGGGGTGCCTAACACCTTCCCCACACTCAACCGACTCCCGAACCCATTTTCTATTTTCGCAGACCATCCTTATCCTCCATTAAACGGTTTCTTGAGATTTTCCTCAAAATTTTGGTGGCGACTCCCATTTCTCCTGTCTTCCTTACGAAGGCCGGAACCTCCACTCTCTAGCCGTCCACGTCGCATTTTTTGGGTGCGACAGTAATAATTAGTGTGGGATTAGAGATTTGATTGATTACTTGATAAATTGAATTTTTGGTGTGTTGTATGAGTAGATATGAGTGAAAGGAGTGCATTTTATATCAAAGCAAGTGCGAGTGGTAAGAATAAATCTCACTGTGCTATGCGCTACATCTTATGTTGTATGCGCCACGGTGTATGGACTAGAAAATTACTTTTTAAGTCACGAAATCTGGTGATTTGTATAAGTAAAAATTTAGAAACACACGACAGGAGGAGAAAAGAAAGATTAAGAAGCTAGAGCAAGCTAGTTTAGGCCATTAGAAGGTGCTTCGAATTGATTACTTATTAGGTAAGATATGTATAACTTTTACCTTTCATTCTACACAAATTTATTTGAAAATGAGTTATAGGAAAATTAAATCGGTGAAATTTGAGGGGTTTGATTCTTGCTCAATAGTAATAAAAAGATTCTTGAAAGTTAAACTAGAGCTTTATGATTAGTTTAAAGCTGAACGGTAAAGTTTTAAACCCATGGGCTTAATTTAGCCCTTAGAGAGAGAAATGTTAGGGCAAAAATTGGGTTTGAGTGAAATAAGATCGGTTGAGGTGATATAAAGTAGCAATCGGGTAGTAATGGACCTATAATGGATAAATGAAAAAGAGTTAACGAATGATTATAGCCCTAAGTAGTAAATATAAGTTTTTGATCAAAATGGACTAGATGACTAAAATGTGCCTAATGTATTCAAATTGACATATTAGACAGGTGAGTAGAGAAAGGAAGTTTGAGATAAGCTATAGAGGTTATTAAAATTCACAAGTAACCTTTCTAGTGACAGAAAGGTTGAGGTAATTGAAGAACTTCTTTTGTTTGACTGTTTATTTTAATTGTGTGTGAGTATGCTATGTAGTACATAAATGTGCTTGAAATTAAACATGTTTTTATAGCATTGTGTTAATGTTCCATAAAATTGCTTTTGATTGAATAAAGCATTAAAATGAGTGTTTTCAAACAGTATGTTAATATATATGCTATGTGTGAGGAAATGAGTAAAATGATAAATGAGAACCTTAAATGGTTCGGAAAGGATGATCATAAGGGTGGGAGTTTACTTGAGTAGAGAGGTGATGATAAAGACCATATGAAAAGGTTTTCTTAGTACTCAACCGGGTGTGATGTTAGAAATAATTCTCCTTAATACCTTATAAGGTGCGGTGTTGGAGAAGATCTCTTTAGTGCCTATTGAGGTGCAATGTTAGAGATAAGAAACTCCTTAGTGCCTTTATGATACGATGTTGGAGTCAACAATGCCTGATTGTGTGTATTGAGGCAAACCATAGTCTATATGTGTGTTAAAACATCTTTGGCCCGATAATTCTGCCACTGCAGGTGAGCTCAAGGCCAATAAAAGTGTACATTGGTCTAAGACGAGCCTATGGTTTCGTGTTGGGGTGATTTGGAGGTTTGGTCAGTAGTGATCATGCTATATCATATTATATGATGTTATGAGGTATTATGAGATATTGTGGAATGTTGTACGTGAAAAAGTGGTGAAATATGAAACATTGATGAGACTTAAGTGAACATGTGATATATATTATGTTAATGAGATTTTAAAGGGTATATATGCTTTACTTTCATATTGTTACATGTGATAATCAATAGGATTGCGTTATTCTGTTACTAAATTTTTATCTCACTCCTATGGTTACATGTTTTTAGGATTGGGCAGTGAGCAGGTGATAGAACACATTTGTTACCCACTTTTATTTGTCAATTAGGACCATTTTATTAATGATTTATCACCTTCAAGTGCACACATTGCATTAGATTTGGAACTTTGCCTAAGTTTCTAATATCAGTGCACTAGGGGCATTTTGGTCCAAAAAATGAACTTTTGAGAAAATGTACAAGAAAAATTGACAAAGTGCATTTTATGTCCAGTTGATGAATGGTGAAATTATTTTTAAAATTCATTTTAGTTTGGGAGTAATTAAATAAAAAAGTCAACACTTTCTTAAGTGTCTTAGTTTGTCCTAGTTTTTGGTTTGCCTTTGTGTGAAAATTTTTATATAATTTTGTGCAGCCTAAAACTTGGTTAATTTAATAAATTCTCCCTTCTAATTATGAATTTAATTCTGGACATGAATTAGATTTTATTATATCATATGCTATTTAATTGAATTATGTGATTTATGTGACATAGGTGGCATGTGACTTGTGCATCAATTGGGCAATTGAGGTCAACACTCCTTGAGGACAATGGCTGATGGTTTGCACGTGAATTATGATTATTTTGAGGGATTAGATCAGCTAAAATGATGTGGATGACACATGGGAAATTAGGCACACATTGGAATCATCTACAAACCAATAGGAAGTTGCCACCTTGCAAGTGTGACAAGGCTCCCATTTACATTTTAATTTCTTTTTCCTTATTTTAATTAAGCTTCAGCTGATGGGAGACACCAAGGAGCACGCCATTTTAAGTCTCAAATGGGATCCAACACATATCTCATTCATCTTCCACATTCTCTCTCTCTTGTTCATAGTGTTCTTCATTTTCTCTCTTTTGTTCTTCATTTTCCAGCACCCTAACCTCCATTTTTAGCCACCAAACCTCCACAAAACTCATACCATTCTTCTCCTTTCTTCATTTTCGTTCCATCCCTTCCATTTTCACAAGGATTGAAGCTCATTTTCATCATTCAAGAGCTATGGAGTTTGGCCTTCACAAGCAATCACTAGGGTTCTTGAAGATGAAGATTGGCTAAGTTTCTTTGTGGAATCCTAGAGAGATGAAGATGGAGGATGAGTCTTGAGCTTCAAATTGGCTAAGTTCTTTTGTTTCCTATCCTCTTCTCTTTTTACTAGATGGTTAGATTCCTTAATCTAGGGTTTAATCATCTTAGCTTATAAATTCTAATTTGAATTTGATGTTGATGTAAAGAGAGAGGATTGTTTCATTTAATTTCTTCCTTGGACAGCCATGACTGAATTTTGCCACTCTTTGTTTGGCACATAATCTTGTGTTTTTCAATTAGTGAATTTCTTGTGTTAATATTGCATAATCTTGTGGTGTTAATGCTTGTGTTGTTGAGTAGCTTGACATAATCTTGTGGTTGCTCAATTTATGTGTTTGACCATGGCTGTTGAGAGAGGATTTTGAGTGAATCACTTGGCTAATGTCTTCACCAATTGGTTAATTAAACTAGGGACTTTAATCTAAGACCTAGGGAGGTTAGCTAATTAGGTTAATTGGCTTAGGATAATTTTCTTAAGTCATGACAGCTTTAGTCAAGAGGAAAGGGAAGCTAAACTTAGCCTAATCATGAGAAGATAATGAGTCCAAAATCAACTAATCTCTAGGGTTCCATTATTGTAAAAAGGGAAGTTCATTTCACTCACTTTCACTAGCATTTTAATTACTTGCATATTAGGTAATTAGTTTAGATAATTAGCTAGATAACTAAATTCCTACAAACTTTGGTTGATTTATTTCACTAGATAACTTTCAATTAGACTTAAAACCATTCCTTGGGAGATGACCTAGGGTTGGCCCTATATTGCATTAGGGTTAGCTTTAGTAGTATAATTTTGAGGATAAGCGACTAATTCCTATCAAAATTTTGGCGCCGTTGCCGGGGAATGGTTTAAGTTTAATTCTAAGGTTGTTTAGTACTTAATTTATATTTTTAGTGTTCCTGAAAATTTTTTTGAAAAATTATAAAAATTTGTGTTTTGTGTTTTGTTTAGTGTTTTTTGTGTGTTTTGAGTGTTTTTATTCTGTTTTGAAAAAGAAAAAAAAAATTAATGCAATTTTCGTTGGTTTGGTGTAGAGCTGAAAATACTCTGTTTCTAGTGTCTCTGTCTGAAATTGAAAAATTAACTGGGAATGATTCTGAGGGAATTTGAACTTGAAATTTATTTCATTGAAAGCTCTATATCCTAGCTTCACTTTAAAATTGGTTTGGTCAATTTTGGACGTGGGAAGTGTCCTGTGGAAATTTTACAATCTAACAAGGTCCAGGGAGCCATTACAGAGGATTTCCAAAACCCTGTTTCAATTTTGAGTTAGCATATCTTCCTCTTTGTGCGTTCAAATTGATTGATTCCAGTTTCATTTTTCTTATCGCTGTCTTATCTTTGTTTCTTGTGTTTAGGATTTTCTTCAATTTTTCCATTTTCCTATTTGAAAGTTTGTTAGAAGCTCTGAAGGTCTTCTGGACGAAATCCTGTTTCTCCAGACTTGAGGACCAACTTGTGAAAAATTCTGGGAACGATTGGGCAGGATTTTTAATCTAAAATTTTTATATAATTTTCCTGTATATCTCTTGTGTTTCTCATAAAAGTTTCAGGGGAATTTATCATGTGGATTTGCTGATAGAAAATTCACAAGTTCACTGTCTCCAGAGAGCCTACTGTGCGAATTCCAGAATTGCCAAAGCTTCTTGATTGAGCATTTCTAACTCTCTTTCTACTTGTTTGGTGTTATTTTTTTTTCATTTTGTTGCTATTGAGTTTAATAAAAAAATAAAAAAAAATTATTTCTCTTGCTTTTGTGTGTTTTGAATTGTTTCATGTTGATTTGCATTTTAGTTTAGCTTGTTCTTTGTTCTTAATTTTCTTGAGCTTGATTAGTGCATGACCCGAAGAAAACATACCTCTTTTGTTGAATTAGATCCAGAAATTGAAAGGACTATTTCTAGATTGAGAAGATCACAACCTATTCTTGATTCTCATTTGGTTTGTAATTCAACAATGGAAGGTATCTTAGGACATGAGCATGTGCATAATGAGGGCCATGGGAATGGGAATGAGAATTTGCATGATGATGGCCATGTTAATAATGAATTTGAAGGCTTGCATAACCCTAGAGAGGAGAGGAGCATTAGGCAATTAACTCAACCTAATTGGCATGATAATCCTTATGGCTTATATGTTCCTCCTACTAATGTTCAATTTGAAATTAAATCCTCCTTGATTAATGCATTGCCTAAATTTCATGGGTTACCAGGAGAGGATTGTCATAGGTTTTTGCATACTTTCCTATTGGTTTGTGATACTATGAAGCCTATGCATGTAAATGTTGATGATGTTCAAGCTAAGGCTTTTGTATTTTCTCTTGAAGGTTTAGCAAAGGAATGGTATTTCAACTACCCTTCTTATGTGAAAGTGAGCACATGGGCTGAGCTAAGAAGACTCTTCTTAGATAAATTCTTTCCAAATTCCAAGGTCACCAATTTGAGAAAGCAAATCTATGGGGTCCAACAAGGAGAGGATGAGAGTCTCTATGAGTATTGGACTAGATTCCAAGGCCTTTTGGCTAAATGCCCACACCATCAAATTTCTAGTGAGAATTTAGTCCAATATTTCTATGAGGGCTTGATTCCAAGAGACAAAGTTAACATTGATGCCGCTAGTGGTGGATGCTTGATTGACCTCACTTCCTTAAAGGCTTGGGAACTAATTGACAAGATGGCTTCAAGTGGTGCTCAATACTCTACAAGGGAAAAGAGAAATGTGAATATGGTAGGTTCCTCAGTTCTTAATGATTCATATGTGGACTTGCTAGCTGCCAAGATTGGGAGAATGTTGGCTCCACAAATATCTCAAGTGAGCAATGTAAGTACTTCTCAAGCACTTGTCCCTTATTCTTGTACTTTTTGTGACTCACCTATGCATGTAGAAAGCAATTGTCCTATTAAGTTTGAACAAGTAAATGCTATCTACAATGGAAAACAATCCCATGGTGGGAGGCAAGGGCAAGGAGCTTATTCTAATACTTACAACCCTTCATGGAGAGACCATCCTAATTTCTCCTATTCAAATCCAAATGTGGCTTTACAAGACAATCAACAAAGAGGATCCTATCAAAACACCTTTGGCCGTGACCCTCCACCTCATTTGTCTCAAGGTAGCTCTTCTCAAAGCTACAATCCAAGTGGTAATTCTCTTACACCTTCTTCTAATTCTTATAGTGATAGGAGGCTTGTTCCAATTGAGAGTTCTTCTAATTCGAACTCTTCTAATGATGTGAATGTGTTACGTAAGCAGTTGATTGAAATGAACTCTTTGTATAAAAACATGTATGATGGCTTAGGGAACAAGGTAGAGAGTATGGGTAACAAGTGTGAGAACATGAACTCTAAAATTGATGCCCTTACTTCTCAAATGAATATGCTTGCTAACCAATTAAGTGCAGCCAATGCTCAAGCCTCTACATTACCATCCAACACCGTTGCTAATCCTAAAGCTAATCTTAATGCTATCACATTGAGGAGTGGCAAGGAGTTGGGAGAAAGAGTACAAGAAGACAAAAGACAAGGGAAGGCCGAGAAGCCCTCTTTAAATTCTTCAATTGATGTTAATGTTTCTAGTTCTTCTTTTGCTCCTAATGATGCATCTTTTTGTAGAGATGATGAGGATGAAAACATTGAGGAGATCATATGTGAGCAACCACCATCTAAGGTGGAAAAGGGGACTATGGCCGAGTTGTTTAGTAAGGAAAAAGAGGGAGAGGCCGAGCAAAGTGAAACAAGAAAGGAGAGTTCAAGGAAGGAAGAAGGAAAGCAAAGTCAAGAGATTATGAAGAAGCTTCCTTTTCCACAAGCACAAGTGGTCCCTAAGCAAGTAAAGGGACAATTTGATCAAGAGGTATATGATTTCTTCCACAAGATTCATGTTAATGTACCCTTGATGGATGTAGTTAAGAACTTTCCTAAGTATGCCAAATTTTTGAAAGATTGTTGTACAAATAAAAGAAAATTTAGGCCTAATGCAAGGGTACAATTACCCTCATCTGTGAGTGCTATCATGAAGCCTCAACTCCCTATAAAATGTGAGACCCCGGTTCCTTCACAATTCCATGCAAGATTGGCAACACACATTTTTCTCATGCATTGATAGACTTAGGTGCAGCCATTAATGTTATGCCTCTTTCAATTTATCATGCCTTGAGTCTTGATTGCATGCATAAGACACCTATGATATGCCAATTAGCGGATAGAAGTGTTAGAAGACCACATGGAGTAGTAGAAGACTTGTTGGTTTGTGTTAAAGGTCTATTATTTCCTGTGGATTTCTATGTGCTTGATATGTCAAAAGAAGGGAGTGGGGATGATATTTTGATTTTAGGAAGGCCATTTATGAGGACTGCCCGTACATTGATTGACATGGAAAAAGGTAGTTTGATTTTGAAATGTGGAGAGGATCATGTTATTTTAATATATATGAAGCAATGAAACATCCTTTTGAGGATTATTCTTTGTTAGGTGTAAGTTCCATTGAGTTATTGCTTCATGATGCTTGTGAGTCTCACATGCTTGATTCTTTCTCACATGTTGATGATGATTTGTCTCTTGTTACTACTACATGTATTGATGGATGTAGTTGTCCTATTTGTTTAGAGATTGATGCATGCTTGAATGATGCAACTACTTCTTCTCATGATTTGTTTAAAATATCTCCTATGCTTGATCTTGAAATGCTTGAGAAGGGTATATCTTCTTGTGTTGTAGGTACTAAAGCCATTAAGGCCGAATCTATGAGTTTTTCTCCACTCGAGCTTGATGTTCTTAGGATTCCCAAGCTATTGGAGGAAAATTCTACACTTTCACATGTCGAGGCCGTGGCTCAAGTCCAAGCACTTGAGGACAAGTTGCAAGAAAAGGGGGAGGCTGTAAAGAAAGAAGAGGAGAAATCAAAAACAAGTGAGAAGCCTAAAAGACAAGATAGTACCATGGAATATTCCACCAAATTAGACTTGAAGAAGCTCATTCCCTCTTGTGTAGAGCCACCTACCTTGGAGTTGAAGCCTTTACCATCCAATCTCAAGTATGCATATCTCATTGAGAATGAGAAGCTTCCGGTAATAATTTCTAACTCTTTATCTCTTGAGGAAGAAAATGCATTACTTGATGTGTTGAGAAAGAACATACATGCTATTGGTTGGACTTTGGCTGACATTCCTGGTATTGACCCTATTGTGTGCACACATAAAATTTTTCTTGAGGACAATGCTAAGCCCATTAGGCAACCACAAAGGAGACTTAACCCATTGATTTTAGATGTGGTAAAGAAAGAGGTTGTTAAGCTACTTAGTGCTGGGATCATCTATCCTATAGCTGACAGTGAGTGGGTGTCTCCAACCCAAGTTGTACCTAAGAAAGGGGGGATTACTGTGGTAAAAAATGAGAAAGGAGAGCTTGTTCCAACTAGAGTTCAAAATGCTTGGAGAGTGTGCATAGACTATAGGAAGCTCAATAATGTGACTAGGAAGGACCATTTTCCTTTGCCTTTTATTGATCAAATGCTTGAGAGATTGGCTTCCAAGTCCCATTATTGCTTCCTAGATGGGTTTAGTGGGTATTTTCAGATTCCTATAGCTCCTAGTGACCAAGATAAGACTACCTTTACATGCCCCTTTGGTACATTTGCCTATAGGAGGATGCCTTTTGGTCTTTGCAATGCACCTGGTACTTTTCAAAGATGCATGATGTCCATATTTTGTGATTTTATTGAACATTGCATGGAAGTCTTTATGGATGATTTTACTGTGTATGGTGAGTCCTTTGATTCATGCTTGCATTCTTTAGATAAAGTGCTTGGTAGGTGCATTGAAAAGAAGCTTGTGCTTAACTTTGAAAAATGCCATTTCATGGTAGATAAAGGAATTGTTTTAGGCCATTTGATTTCTTCCAATGGCATAGAGGTGGATAAGGCCAAAGTAGATGTGATTGCTTCTTTGCCATATCCTGTTTGTTTGAAAGATTTGAGATCATTTTGGGACATGCAGGCTTTTATAGGAGATTTATAAAGGGGTTTAGTGAAATTGCTTTGCCTATGTCTAAACTCTTACAAAAAGATGTTGATTTTGTTTTTGATGATGCTTGCAAAAGGAGTTTTGACACTTTGAAAAGCATGCTCATTTCCCCTCCCATTCTTAAAGCCCCAAATTGGTCTTTACCTTTTGAGTTGTCATGTGATGCTTCTAATTTTGCTGTGGGAGCTATGCTTGGTCAAAGAGAGGGCAAGTTATCATATGTGATTGCTTATGCATCTAGGACCCTAGATTCAGCTCAGGTTAATTACACCACAACTGAGAAAGAGTTGTTTGCTATTGTTTTTGCACTTGATAAATTTAGATCATATCT
The DNA here is from genome assembly GCF_029017545.1 of Prosopis cineraria. Classification (NCBI taxonomy): domain Eukaryota; kingdom Viridiplantae; phylum Streptophyta; class Magnoliopsida; order Fabales; family Fabaceae; genus Prosopis; species Prosopis cineraria. The sequence goes on along the minus strand of NW_026555336.1, from coordinate 11,830,714 downwards.
TCTTAACTCTAAAGTTGTTGTGTACACTGACCATGCTGCTGTGAGGTACTTGTTTAAGAAGACAGATTCTAAGCCTCGCTTGATTCGATGGGTGATCTTAATGCAAGAATTTGATGTGGAGATAAGGGATAGGAGTGGTTCTACCAATCAAGTAGCGGATCATTTGTCTAGACTACCTCATTTAAAAGCTACTATGGTAAACTCTAACCCTACTATTCCTTGTGATTCATTTCCTGATGAGGCATTGTGTGCCATTTCATCTAAGCCTCCATGGTATGCCTCTTTTGCTAACTATATTGAGTGTGTAGAGTCTTGCCTCCTTGTGCTTCACGTTTTGCCATTGAAAAATTGAAAAGAGAGTCTAGATTTTACATTTGGGAACCACCTTTGATGTGGAAGATTTGTAGTGATAAAGTGATTAGGAGGTGTGTTGATGATGTTGATGTGCCTTCTGTTCTTGAATTTTGTCACTCTCATGCATGTGGTGGTCATTTTAGCTCAAATAAGACAGCTAGGAAGGTTTTAGATTGTGGATTGTATTGGCCTAGCTTGTTTAAAGACTCTTATGAATTTTGTAAAGCATGCTTGAAATGTCAAAAGGTTAGTAGTTTGGGTAAGAGACATGAAATGCCTCAACAACCCATTTTATTTTGTGAGATTTTTGATGTTTGGGGCATTGACTTCATGGGTCCCTTTCCACCATCCTTTAGTTTTGAGTACATATTACTTGGTGTTGATTATGTTTCAAAGTGGATTGAAGCCATTCCTACTAGAACTTGTGATGCTAAGATTGTTTTGAAGTTTCTCAAATCTAATATTTTTTGTAGGTATGGAGTTCCTAAGGCCTTGGTAAGTGACCAAGGATCCCACTTTTGCAATAAGATGATGAAGGCTCTCTTGGCTAAATATGGGTGCATCACAAAATCTCTACACCATATCATCCCCAAACTAATGGCCAAGCCGAAGTAAATCAAAGAGAAGTCAAGAAAATCCTAACCAAGGTGGTGAACACAAATAGGAAGGATTGGTCTTTACACTTGGAGGATGCTTGTGGGCTTATCGGACCGCTTATAAGACTCCCATTGGCATGTCTCCTTTTCGATTGGTGTATGGAAAGGCTTGCCACCTCCCTGTGGAGATAGAGCATAGGGCCTATTGGGCCATCAAGAAACTAAACTTGGATTTCCATCTTTCGGCTAAGGAGAGATTTCTTCAAATGCAAGAACTTGAGGAGCTTAGGTTGGATGCCTATGAGTCTTCTAGAATCTATAAGGAGAAAACAAGGATCCTTCATGACAAGCTAATCTTGAGGAAAAAGTTCCAAGAAGGAGATCAAGTCCTCTTGTCAAACAAGGTTTATTCATAAGCATGCCAAGTTGAAGTCTAAGTGGGAGGGACCATATTTAGTGACCAAGGTGTTTCCCTATGGGGTTTTGCAACTCTTGAATAAAGCCACGGGTTCCACTATGCAAATCAATGGTCACCTATGCAAGCTCTACAAAGATGCCAAATCACTTCAAAAGGAGGAGGACTTCTCTCAACATGTTTTTGAACCACCATGATAAGGTTGTATCTCTCTAACCTTGAGCTTTTTACCTTCCTTTAATTGATATATTTAATGATAGGTATAGTTCAAGTGTGGGGGAGATGAACCTAGTAGGAAAATTAGAGTTTATTTGCTTTATTTGACTTCTTTGTTTGTGTTTTAGTTTGAAAAAAAAAAAAAATCTGCACCACACTTTTATTATGCATTCATTATTGATCTCACCTTTATTTTATCACTAGTCTATACATACATTGAGGACAATGCATGATTTAAGTGTGGGGGAGAGAAATAAACATTTTGTTTTGTTTGTGGTTTGTTTGGTTTTGCAAAAAAAAAATGAAAAAACAAAAAAAAATTTTCTTCTTTGTTTGGTTGTTTGAGGTTACTTAATTACCTAGCTCTTGAATGGAATATTTTGATTCTTGAGATGTGGTAATTTTTAGGATTGAATAGGTGTGAAGTGAAATTCTTTTACCTTGAATTAATGGATAGAGTGGCATATTACCCATTCATGGAAGAGGCTAAACACTCAGTGTGATTAATTCCTTAGTGGTGTTACCCTCTAGAATTTGTTTCACGTCTTAATTAAGACCATATATCTTGCACTGTTTTGATAGGAGATGAGAGATGGCATTCATAAAAAATAGCCAAGAGCCAAATAGAAAAAATTATTTATTATCATCCTTGTTAGCCACTTTGAGCCTTTGGTTTGATCTTAAAAAAAAAAATTACCAAAAATTTTTCCCAAGGAATGCATGTTACACTTTTATATGTCTTTTAATATTCATTGCATGTCAAGATCAAATGAGTGGATGCCTATTATCATTTCTATCCATTACTTCCATTGTTTTCAAAGAGTTAGGGGCAAACAAAAAAAAAAACAACAAAGATAGATTTGAAAAAAAAATATAGTCAAAAAGAAAAGAAATAAAGTTGCTAGAGAAAAAAAAAAAGAGAAAAAAAAAAAGAAAAGAAAGAAAAAAAAATAAAAAAATAAAAAGTTGCCTAGC